>NC_092344.1:47424350-47782196 GCF_963676685.1 Mytilus edulis
TGCATCTCTCAAGGTGAAATCGGATGCATGACAAAAAAATATTTTTGTAGCTTAATCTATACAAGAGTTGAGGAAAAGTGTAACATATTGATTGATGTTGCATAAAATATGTTTGTAGCTACAACTACATGAAGTTGGAATAAAAGTTTAACACATTCATAGATGTTCGATTAATTGTATGAATTTCTATAAATTAATTTGTATGATTTCAAGATAATTATGGTTTTGATTTGTTTTTAAATCTTTTTTCGTCTCTCTCATTGAGTCCATCAGGTTCAAGAGTTCGTAACTGGTGCATCCAAAATCTCTCTCTTTTTTGTCTTCCTTGTGTATCCCAATTTTGATTTTTCTCAATGATTTGAAATGTGACGTTTTCAAAATCATGTCCTGCTCTTAAAAGGTGTCTTGTAATTGGGCAGTTCCTTTCTTTTGTATAAAATGACCGATGGTTATTTAGTCGGATGTTAAATGGTGTTTCTGTTTCACCAACATATTGTATTTTGCAAGTTCCACACGTTAGAACATAAATGCAATTTTGCGTTTTGCAATTTGATGTTATGAATATGTTGTATTTTTTCTTTGTGACTGTGCTGACGAATTGGGTTTCGATAGTGGCGACTCTGCAGCACTTACAATTGCCCCTCCCGCATGGTGTATAATCTCCGATTGTTGATATCTCCTGTTTAGATACTTTGGATGTTACTATTTGTCTTCTTTATACACAAATATTCCCAAAAATGAAGGAATAGTCGCTTGTGAACAAGTATGGAACAATCGTAAGGATAAACATCCCCCAACAGACTGTCTGGTTCAGTTGCTGAGACTAGTGCTGGAAAACAACAATTTTGTATTCAACGACCAGCACTACTTGCAGGTTGACGGTACCAGTATGGGAACCAAAATGGCACCTTCTTTTGCCAACATTTTCATAGGGAGTCTCGAAGAACGCATCCTTTCGAATGTACCATACAAACCCTTGTCTTGGCTCCGTTATATTGATGACATCGACATCAAATGGAACGAAACTGCAGAACGTCTTCAAGAATTTCTCGATTTCTGTAACAACTTTCATCAATGGATAAAGTTCACATCTGAAGTTTCAAATGAGAAAATTGCGTTTCTCGACACCACCATAACTTTAGAAAACTGAGTCATGACAACCGACCTTCACACAAAAAAAATTGATAAACACCAATTTCTCTCTCCGAAGAGTTGCCACCCGAAACACTGCTCCCGGAGCATTCCATACAGCCAAGCCATCAGGTTAAAACGGATTTGTTCATCGGAATCAAAATTTAACCATCGTTTGGGGCAACTCAGACAGCAACTTAAATCAAGAGGTTATAAGAACAAAAATATTTCAGAAGCTTTCGGTAAAGCAAAAGAAAAATTTCAAATCATTGAGAAAAATCAAAATTGGGATACACAAGGAAGACAAAAAAGAGAAGAAATTTTGGATGCACCAGTTACGAACTCTTGAACCTGATGGACTCAATGAGAGAGACGAAAAAAGATTTAAAAACAAATCAAAACCATAATTATCTTGAAATCATACAAATTAATTTATAGAAATTCATACAATTAATGGAACATCTATAAATGTGTTAAACTTTTATTCCAACTTCATGTAGTTGTAGCTACAAACATATTTTATGCAACATCAATCAATATGTTACACTTTTCCTCAACTCTTGTATAGATTAAGCTACAAAAATATTTTTTTGTCATGCATCCGATTTCACCTTGAGAGATGCACACGCCTGATGAAGCTAATTTGTTTAGCGAAATATTGCGTATTTCTATTTAACATCTAATAGAACTTTTTAATGTATTAATTAGTGTGTTTAAGTTATATTCTTAGACATTTATATATATATATATATATATATATATATTGTTACTATAAACCTGCCTTATTGTTTCTATAAACAGACACAAGTTCATACAAAGAAAACTTAACTTTTAACAATCAGTTTACACTAGATAGCTAAAATAAACTCATCATAGATACCAGGATTAAATTTTATATCTAGTATTTATGCCAGACAAGCGTTTCGTCTACTAAAGACTCATCAGTGACGCTCAAATCCCAAAAAATTTAAAAAGGCCAAATAAAATAAGAACTTGATTAAGACCATTGAGGACAAAAATTCCTAAAAGTTTTGTCAAATACAGCTAAGGTAATCTATTCCTGAGGTAGAAAAGCCTTAGTATTTCATAAATTCAAAAGTTTTGTAAACAGCTGGTTTATAAATATGACCATATCAATGATATTTAATGTCAGCACAGAAGTGCTGACTACTTTCCGTGCTGACTACTGGGCGGGTGATACCCTCGGGGAATTAAACTCCACCAGCGGAGTGGTTGTAAATAAACTATACATAGATACCAGGATTAAATTTTGTAAGAAAAGATACTATTCAACATTATCTTCAAAGAATTCCTTGCTTACTTGAGATTTCATTGTATTCTCTGAGCCCATTGTAATAAATCCTTACTTACTTGAGATTTCATTGTATTCTCCGAGCCCATTGTAATAATTCCTTACTTACTTGAGATTTCATTGTATTCTCCGAGCCCATTGTAATAATTCCTTACTTACTTGAGATTTCATTGTATTCTCCGAGCCCATTGTAATAATTCCTTACTTACTTGAGATTTCATTGTATTCTCCGAGCCCATTGTAATAATTCCTTACTTACTTGAGATTTCGTTGTATTCTCCGAGCCCATTGTAATAATTCCATACTTACTTGAGATTTCGTTGTATTCTCCGAGCCCATTGTAATAATTCCTTACTTACTTGAGATTTCGTTGTATTCTCCGAGCCCATTGTAATAATTCCATACTTACTTGAGATTTCGTTGTATTCTCCGAGCCCATTGTAATATTTCCATACTTACTTGAGATTTCGTTGTATTCTCCGAGCCCATTGTAATAATTCCTTACTTACTTGAGATTTCGTTGTATTCTCCGAGCCCATTGTAATAATTCCATACTTACTTGAGATTTCGTTGTATTCTCCGAGCCCATTGTAATAATTCCTTACTTACTTGAGATTTCGTTGTATTCTCCGAGCCCATTGTAATAATTCCTTACTTACTTGAGATTTCGTTGTATTCTCCGAGCCCATTGTAATAATTCCATACTTACTTGAGATTTCATTGTATTCTCCGAGCCCATTGTAATAATTCCTTACTTACTTGAGATTTCATTGTATTCTCCGAGCCCATTGTAATAATTCCTTACTTACTTGAGATTTCATTGTATTCTCCGAGCCCATTGTAATAATTCCTTACTTACTTGAGATTTCATTGTATTCTCCGAGCCCATTGTAATAATTCCTTACTTACTTGAGATTTCATTGTATTCTCCGAGCCCATTGTAATAATTCCTTACTTACTTGAGATTTCATTGTATTCTCCGAGCCCATTGTAATAATTCCTTACTTACTTGAGATTTCATTGTATTCTCTGAGCCCATTGTAATAATTCCTTACTTACTTGAGATTTCATTGTATTCTCTGAGCCCATTGTAATAATTCCATACTTACTTGAGATTTCATTGTATTCTCTGAGCCCATTGTAATAATTCCTTACTTACTTGAGATTTCATTGTATTCTCTGAGCCCATTGTAGCAGTCAAAGTATCCTGAGAAAGGAAATAGATTTTATTTTCTGATTGTCATAATATAATTGTTGTCATTAACAGTAAAAAAAAAGATTTTTTTTCCTGATTGTTGTAATATAATTGTTGTCATTGGCAGTAAAAAAACAAAAATGTGTCACTCCCCAGTACACGAATGCCCCATCCGCACTATCATTTTCTATGTTCAGTGGATGGTGAAAATGGGGGAAAATCTCTAATTTGGCATTAAATTAAGAAAGATCATATCATAGAGAATATGTGTACTAAGTTTCAAGTTGATTGGACTTCAACCTGAAGCAGGACGAACGGACGGATGAACGCACAGACCAGAAAACATAATGCCAATAAATGGGGCATAAAAACAATTACTGTATTGTAATATATGAAAATATGAGATATTTGGTAAGTGTTGATGTGACAGCAACCTAACTAAACAAAAAACCCAAACAACTTGATTCCAGTTGACATAATGATGGGTTTTAGTAATACATGATCTTCATCATTTCACTGAATTTAATACTAACAAAAAAATGTCATTGCATTATTTATTTCTTGCATTTTTAATTTTATGTTTCAAGAAATTCATCAAATCTGTATTGATAAGTAATGCTAGGTCAATCTCACACTGCATAATTTTCAAATCTATTTTTTTTTTTTTTTTTTTTAGATCTTTCAAAATTTAACAGTTAATGCTTTCCAGAGATATTTTTTTACTGTCTTAGAAGACCCTTATATCTTAACTGTTGGTAATAATGTAAAAAATTCCCCAAAAAGACACCATAACTTCATCCCAGATACATTTGACCTTTTAAAAAAAAAATATAAACCTAAATATGTATTCAAAAGTTTGATAAATTGAATAGATTTTTGTAAGAAAATTGTTCAGCACAGTCTCTGGTGTAAATTATCAACAACAAAAACCATAATTATTTATCTCTCACCTTTTCATTCTGTAACTGTGTGTTCAGTTCATCTATCTGGGAAGTCAGTGATGTTATCTTGTCATTTAATTCATTCTTACTTCTCTCAAAAGAATCATTGGCCTCTGACTGAAGAATAAAACATACAGTATGTAGGCCAGATCAAAATCATGCCAGTCTCATTATAACATGATACATATACATTGGCGTTTTTGTGTTTGATACTGACTTTATCAAGCGGGCAAGCTGATATTAGAGCTGATGAGGTCAGTATCAAAAAAAATAAAATGCCATAATTTTTTTCACCTGCAATTTGCTTTAACAAAATGTTTTCTTAGGCAGAATATGGAATAAAATGAATTAATGGGTACAAAACGTCATGATAGTAGTTCGTTTGTATGAATGAAGTCGCATGTATTTCATCGATAATAAAAGCTGACAAACATTGCAAAAGACGTTGCTGTACTGATACATCACGTCATTGCCTAATATTTTCGAGTATCAAGTCCTGTAGACAATCATAACAAATGTTTGGCAGTAAGTTCAAAGAATAAAATGTAAAATTTGCGGATAAACATCAATAGCCATGCATGCAAAAAACAATTAACAGCTTCTTATAATGTACACAATCAGTTCACTTTTTCCGAAAAACCAGTCGACAAAATGATTGCTTTATTATTCAATTTTTTTTAATGAAACAAAAATATTTTACTAGTCAACTTCGAATTCAGACATAAGCCCTACTTAATTGATTGTGGAAGTATTATTCAAACAGCAAAAATCAAAGGTGATATTTCTGACTCACAAGTTTACAGAAATATTTGTTATCAAATTCAAGTTTGTTAATATTTAAGTTTGATAATAACTAGAGGGTTTATGAAATCACATAAAAAAAGATGAAAATCATAACAGATACTTAAATAAAAATTGAGGCCAAAGTTGGTCTAATATTGCATTCCATTTTGTGGTTCTCTAAAAGAAGACATTTGTATGTATTTCCCATAGGGTCCTATGTTAAACTAAGTCCCCCACTGGCAGCCATCTTGGATAATGGATTGGCTACAAAGTAACAACACTTGGTCAGCACCTCATAAGGAACATTCCTGCTATGTTTGGTTTCATTCCATTCAGTGGTTCTAAAAGAAGACATTTGTATGTATTTCTCATAGGGTCCTATGTTAAACTATGTCCCCTGCTGGCGGCCATCTTCAATGATGGATCAGCTACAAAGTAACAACACTTGGTCAGCACCTCATAAGGAACATTCATGCCATGTTTGGTTTCATTCTATTTAGTGGTTCTCTAGAAGAAGATCAAAATGTAGAACGTTAACGACGACGATGATGACAACGACGGATGACGGACGCCATGTGAGCTCGAAATGAAAAAAAATTGAGCACTTTGACAAACATTTTCCTTTAAGAAACTTTACTTTATGGTACAGAACCAATTATTCCACCCTGTCTCAAAGTGATAGTGATTCATATTCTAAACAAAATAGTTCATATGCATAGCTGTAACTATGTCAATGAGTAAAATATTTGGATACTTTTGGTATCAAATGATAGCTTAAAGAACCCTTGTTAGAAGTTTCTCTTAAACAATAAAGAAATATATGAAATTAAAATAGGAGTGCATATTTGCCCAGTTGCCTCAGATAAGAAATACCTGTTTACTACCCAACTTCTTGGAACCAGAGCACTCTAATACTGTAAACCAAATTATTTTTGCAGATACTTTATTTTGCGTTTTACTCATTCTAGTCCATTTTGTGGCTTATAAAATTCATGATTTTATAATTTACATGTTGAAATTTATTAACGAAAGATTCAAGTTTTACTTTTTTGCGACGATTATTATTCGCATTATTTTTCCACTCGTGAAAGTCGTGAAAATAAGTTGGTTTACAGTATGCAATTAAAGGTATGTTGATTTTTCAATCACAAATCAGGATAAAGTATTGTTCTGACATGAAATGATTGTCACTTTATTTGAACAATAAAAAAACCTATGAATGTTTGAAATTGCAGAATTTTACATGGGGCTATGACTTAGTGGTGTTATTCCTGATCACCACAAGCCATTGTTTTTATGTTTGTTTATAAATAAATATGTTGTCATCAGTAAGTTTAGACAGCAGTTGTTTGTAAAGTCTTCAAAAAATATTTATAGGTAGCTGAGGGCAGGGATGGGGTCAATTACTTTAAAATGTAATCAATTAAATTACAATTACTTTACTAATAAAATGAGGAACTGTGACACTTTATCATAAGAATGATTTAATGGTTGAAAATAAATTTAAATAGAAATGTGGAGGTGGATGATACATAGCTTGTCAGAAAAGCATATCTATAACAAGAATATTTATATATAGAACACCATGTCATACTTACACTATCACATTTCCATATTCAGTGAACTGAGGAAATTGAGTCAAAACACTACTTCGAAAAATATTTTAAAAAGTTCACATCATAATGAACATGCGTACATAGTTTCAAGTTGATGTGACAAAAACTCAATGGTAAACTACCTAAAACTATTTTTTTAAATTTGATACTGAACTTGCCAAAAGAAGAATGGATGCACAGACCAAGAAACACAATGCCCTTAACTATCCTTAACAGGGCATACAGACAGACATATTTACCTTTTCAGTCTGTAATCTCTGTACAGTAGATTTGAGTTCTTCTTCCCTCTCAGCTAATTTATTCTGCAATTCTGTTGACAATGCTTGTAGCTTTTCCTTTTCAACTGTAATATTTTGTTTTTGTTCCATGACTTCCTTTAACTGAGGAATAAAAAAATAATGAAAATTTTAAATTAGTTCAGTGCAACTCTATAGCACTGTTTGACTTGAAAGCAAATGGCAAATTATTACAGACATCACATAATCTCTTTTTAAAGATGTAGATTTTCTCTACCAAATAAATCCCTTATTTAATTTATTTTTTTTAGGTTTATCTTGTATCGGTGTTAAAGAAAGACAAGCAAATGAGACTTCTTTGGTGGTTTTCTGCTCACTTAGAATGAGAGGTAACTATTACGTTTTTGTCTAGTAAATGTACTGGTTTTATTCTATTAGAGATGCAGCTGCCAGGAGTAGGATGAAAAATTACTCCGTAACAAGTCAGAAAAGTGGAAATTGATTGGTTTACCATTGTTGATAGTTTCATGCTAACCTCTGTATTATTTTTTTTCTGGTAATCTTGTATTGTTGTGTTGCTGTATTATGGATGTTCATCCCACATTTCTTGTTATTTATCATGAAATGGTACCATTGTATTTGTACATCAGTACAGTAACAATTGTTTTTGTTTTAATAGATTTCAGTATAAGAACTGCTTTGTACTTAACCTGTACTCTGCGTTGTCTATCTCAAAGCTCACAAGGTAAACACAGTGAATGCAAATTGCCCTTGCCTCAACATACTGAAAATAAATTCTGCACAATAGAAATGGAAAGAATAAACAAAGTCAGTTACATTCAAAGACATGAATGATACTACAAATATGACTGGGATACAAAATCTGTTATTAAAGTTTTATTGTTTTACCTGATTGTTCAGTTGTTGTTCTGTTGAAGATGACTTTTGTTGATAAGATTCTGTTTCTTTCTTCAATGATGTCACTTCCTTTTGGTGATCTGCTTGAGCCTATGGAATATAAATAAGACAGATTTTGGTTTGGTAATATATATATTAAGCTTTCTATGTAAGGTTTTGTGGACATATTTGTCTTTTTGTTATTTTTTTTATTTAGCCATAACATTGTCAGATTCTCTCAATCTTTTATAGTTTTGAACATCCACTTGGTATTTTCCACCACGTTTTTTCTATCCCCTGTTGGTTTTTTTTCTACAAACCTACACACATTTCTATTCAATGTTAACTGTATGAGTGAAGTAACTTAACTATCAGTATTTCTTTAACCATTAAAATACAATGCCATTATGATACATATCTATTGTATATAAAAAAAAAAAGTTTGATACCATAAATTCAGGGACACATCAGCCGAAATTTCTAATTGCAAAAAAAGGCTAATATGTGAAATCTTTTCTAATGATAATTTTCCAAGGTATTGTTAGACAAGCATTTCCAATGCTACAAAGCCTTATAATTACTGTGTTTTTTTCTATACAACCTTTACAAATCCTGGTAGTAAGTACCAAGAAAAGTGAGGAGTATAATTTTACTAACAAATTTGTGTTCAAAATATTTTTTTCATTAACAAACAAGAGTATATGGCTTTCTTGAAGTCCGATAACATTAGTTCAAACAGTACTCATTAAGATGGTGCCTATCGCGAAAAGGACTCAATTTTCATGACCATTTCTACAAATTCTATTCAAGAATCAGGATTTTGACTGTCAGCTATAATTTAAACCTAATGATCTCCCTTGGTTAGAAGAAAATCAGAGCGACAGTGAGATATAAAACAAAATTATTGATTGGTTAGTAATATAATAAGTTTCAAGTATTTCTGTTTTTTTTTTACTTATAACAAATTGGAAACAATGAGTCATGTGTATTGCCATTCAGTCCATATTATACTGCAACTAGTTGTGTTTGTTTCCTAAATATAGTAACACAGCTATATTTTGTATAATGTCAATTTCATCATGGAACACTTTCTCCACAGTTAGGGGTTCATTAAGGGATGGAAAGAAGTTTGAAATTTGTGTTACAATTAAAGCTATCAATGTATTAGTTTAAACTGCAGTATTAAAACAATATTAATATGTTATAAAAATATATAAACTTTTTTTGTACTCTGTGCAAA
Source organism: Mytilus edulis (assembly GCF_963676685.1). NCBI lineage: Eukaryota > Metazoa > Mollusca > Bivalvia > Mytilida > Mytilidae > Mytilus > Mytilus edulis. The sequence goes on from NC_092344.1 coordinate 47,433,702, forward strand.
ACTGGGGGAGGGCTCAGTAGAACCTCATCCTTCCCCAGTTTCTCAGCCTCATACAAAAATGTTATATTTTTATGACATTGACCTTATATTGTATATTTACATGCCAGTAATCGTGAAAAAAATCTGCTATTCATACACTCTTCATTGATACACTCCTGAAACAGATGCTACCCAACGATAACATTTTTGAATAAAATAAAAACAAATCACATAAACATATGATCTGTCTTGTACTTCTAGGGTTGAAAATACTAGAATACTTGGAGGGACAAAATAAAACATGTATTCTATTGCTATTTTTCAGCTGTATAAATGTTTTCAATCTATAATGTGTTGCTTAAGTTTCAATCCAAAACTGTGACCAAGCAGAAAGCCTCACCAAAACAGCTGGCACACCCCAAAAAGTTCATTAAAGTTTGGAGAAAAACAAGAATGTGTCCATAGTACACAGGTGCCCAATCCGCATTATCTTCTTCTATGTTTAGTGGACTGTAAAAATGGGGTAAAATTTGTAATTTGGCATTGAAATAAGAAAGATCATATCATAGGGAACATGTTGATTGGACTTAAACTTCATCAAAAACTACCTTGACCAAAAACTTTAACCTGGAGAGAGACAGACGGACGGACAGGCAAGCAAACGGACGTACAGACAGACCAGAAAACATAATGCCCATATATGGGGCATAAAAAAACAAATCCGTATTTACCTGATTAAATTCTGAAGCTTTGGTATCAAGTGCCAATTTGGTATCTGACAGTGATTTCTTAGTATTGACTACTTCCTGTGATAACTCAGTAATCTGTATCTCTTTCTTTTTGCCTTCAGTCACCTGAAATACAGAGTCAAAATAAAACTAGGAAAGGTTTTGATATCTTTTTCAATAGCTTAATCGCAAATATAACAAAATAAAATATTCAAAGAAAACTTTTTGAAAAAAAACGAATGAGATTTGACCATCAACAAATTTTACAAGTAAAATGATGAGTTTCAATCTCTGAATCCTCTGCTATGTGAACCGAACATTTTTTTTGTTGATAATTGTTTGATTGGCTATATCGTTGTGGTAAGTTTAATTTTGGTAAAGGAAGCCAGAGTACCCAGAGAGAACCTACAACCCTTCAGCAGGAAAACTGACAATTCTAGTCAATTAACATTAAGGCAAACACATATGCAATGTACAGGGTTAAATTTCACAACCTCAGTATTGACATACTAATAATACAGAAAATGAACTACATGTATGTATATTTAAGATGTTAAGACTTTCAATAACATCAGTAAAAGCTTAACTGAAGATGTGGATAAACCATTCTGTTTATTACAACCTAACAACAATGTAATACAAATAATACATAAACATGTATACAAATTATACCTTTACTATTACAGACAAATTAAAGTAGCCATTGAAACTGAACTTTACAGTGCTTCAACCCCTTCATCTTTTAAATATCAATACAATGTATCAGTCATTCAAACTTCAAATTAATGATGTCATTAACGTTCAACATAAACATCTTAGTCAAAATTATTATGTTTTATAATAAAACATTTATCAATATCATATGTATCTACAAATATTTACCAATGATTCATTTTGTTCTGTCAGTTTTTTGTTTTCTTTGGCTTTTTTCTCTACCACTGCATTCAGCTTACTTATTTCTGTAGTTAGATTCTTTTTTGTCTGAAAAATAATATGTAAGTCTTCGATATAAAAAGAATTCTTATTAGCAAAATTTGTAAAGTTATCATAATTACAACATACTAACAACATGACATTTTTCCAATTAAGCAGCACATTTTTTCACAACATTTAATTCAATTGTACATTCTCATTGATAAAAAATTAATTGGGAATGTGTCCATGGAATACAGAAGATGCCCCCGCTTGCATATTATTTTGATTTATTAAGGGTCATAACTGAAGAACAGTAAAAGTGATCCTACCCAAATTTGTACTTGATCTGGGTTTTGTGATTGAGCAAGTTTCTTAGCATTTGGTTGAGGCAAACTAAAGTTAGAGAACGGAAACGGAAAATTCTGCATTTTTTTGTGTTTGTAAAGGGGCATGACTCTAGAACAGTTAAGATGACACACCAGAATTCAAACTTGATCTGTGTTTTGTGGTAATAAGCATTGTGTATAAGTTTCATAATATTTGGTTGAGGCAAACTGGTTAGAGAACAGAAACCAACTTTGGGACATAGAGATGGATGGACAGACGGACGGACAAACCTACATACAGACAGACAAGAGTAAAACTTAAAGCCCTTTCTGCTATGGCATGGGGCAAAAAATATTTTGACAAACATACACTGACTGACTGACTTACTGTTTCTGATTCTTGTTCTTTTTGTTCTAATTTCTGTTTTATCTCCTCTAACGTTTTCTTTGTTGTGGTTAGTGTAGATTTTGTCTCCTTCAGCTCATTTTCTGTCTTTTCAATTCTATCATTCTACAATTTTCATGAATCATAAATCCACAATTCACAAATAACTAAGGTAATGCATAAATCATCCAAATTATTGTTTTAACAATAAAGTATACATTATCAAATTACCACCATGAAATAAGTCTACCAACTTGCTTGTTATGTTCCTAAAAAGTAGTAGATTATTTCATGGTTTGTAGATAAAAAATATGGTTTCTTTGGTAGAACTGCCCTAGCTTGTTCTAAATAACAAAATGTTCATGTACCAATCTAAACTTTAACCCTAAATGCTCATTATATCAAAAGATGAGTTAAGCCTCTTTATTTGTATAAAATAAAGAGTACAATGCTCATCCCCTTTTGATGAATTTACAGAAAATATAATCATATTTGTAGTTGCTGAATTTTGTATAACAATCAGGCAAAAATGCTGTTCTGACCTTTTCTGTTATTTGTCGTTCTAAAGCTGTATTTTGTTGTGTAAGTTGTGTTATCTTGTCTTGATGTTCTTTGATAGTTCCTTCCAATGATGTTATCTTCTCTTTTTTAGTTGTAAGGTCAGATAAAGTCTGAAATTGAGAAACAGAATAGTAATAGCTTTACAAAATCCTTTCATTCATATTATTTATTATTGCATAGCAATACAATATTTTCCACAGAAAGTAACCAAAAGTTAGCGTGCAATAAATTCCAATATTGCACTAGTGCAATAAATCTTCAAAATTCATGACATCATCAACGACAAAATCTTAGTTTAAACCATTTTTTTACTTTCAAATATTATATTGCTATACAATAAAAGCGTTATTGCATGAATATTGGAGAATATTGTCCCTCGTAGAACATATATTGCACTCGCAAGCTCGTGCAATATAAAATTCTACTCAGGACAATATTCCCCAATATTCATGCAATAACCCTATATTACTAGGCTATAATATTTGTTTCAAGTATTATGATTTGAATTTGTTAAATCATACAAATAATATAATTCTATAATTTCAAATACGTCAAAATTCATTGAAAATGGATGAAAAAAGATATTTAACTGACAAGTCTTTTATATAAATGTTTCAAACCTTTAGATCTGATGGTAACATCTCCTTTTATTCATACTAGTTATTTCTAAGGTATAAATGTGGTTCAAAAAATCTTTTTTTGGCCCTCCTAAACTTCAGAACTTAATCCGTTTTAAATGCATTATTCAGTACAAGTTTTAACAGTTTACTATGGATTGATTTAATATTTGTTGAATACCAATGTTTGTGGGTTTCATGAACCACACACTTAAATGTTCAACAAATAAGAATATGCTTATATACAGACATTATCAAAACCATAAAATCAAATACTGTGGATTCATTTATTTTCGTTGGTACCAATTTTCGTGGATTAAGAAAAACTTGCAAATTCGTGGATATTTAATTTCGTGGTTTTGCTGAAGTCTGCATACAAACCTATAGAAAAATTATCATTCCTTGAATATCTAATTTCGTGGTTTGACTGTGTCCACGAAATCCACGAAAATTGGTATCCAACGAATAATAATGCATCCACAATATCCCTGAAAATGCAAGTTTTCCTCAATCCATAAAATTGATACCAATGGAAATAAAAGTATCCACAGTATTCTTAAAGTGTGTTACCTGCTGCCACTGTTGTTTCACTTTAGATAATTCATTAGTTTTCTCCTCAACCATATTCTGAGCTGTTTTTATATGATTTTCTAAATCTGCCCTTTGACTAGTTTTAGCTGATTCTGCTGCCAGAAGTAATTCTGTCTACAATTGTTTATAGAAAAAAGGAAATTAAAATGTTTCATATGTTTTTATGATCTAACATAAATAATAATAATAACAATTAATATTAAAATATCAGGATAATCAAGAAATGTTTCAAAGTAAATTTTGACAACAGTTATAGGACTGGTCAAAAACTTTTTGTTGAACTAATCCATGTTCTAAAACATAAGGAATAGGAAACAGCTCGTGTTTTCTCAGTCAGACTATAATGTAAAGCTTGACATTAATAAGTTTCATCAAAACATGTTAAATTAACATTTATTTGTCTTGTAAAACTGTAAAACTCTTGTTAATTGTTACACTAATAACCCAACCTTCCCCATATCCTATAACAGTTGTGTTTTAAACAACACAACAAGCAATATTTACACTATGAAAAATTATATAAAATACAGGAAAAGCAAGGACATCCACAAATAAAAAAATAAAATAATGGCGAAAATGTCTCTTGTTTTCTCACTAAGCTGAAATCATTTCAAATTATTCATATGGAATTAATTTCAATTTAAGGCAAGGATTGTCACCAAATCAAAATAAGCATATGAAAAACTTTAAGTGTGATGATAAGAACAGTACATAAAATATAGCCTACCTCCAAATCTAAATGAACCTGATGATAGATGACAATTATTTGTTAAAATGTCCATTTTACAATTTATCTTACTAAACAATCATTAATAGTTTATTTGAACATTTATTTAGTTAAATACCATTTTCCCCCTGTTCAATCTCTTGGGTAGAATTTTCACTGAAAATGATTTAATATTAATCTAAAATTCATATATCCAATTAAAAAGAAAAGATAAGAAAATTTCATGTTTTCCTTAAAAATAGTGTGAAAAATTAATTGGCGCTTGTCATGAAAATCATATGAAGATTAAACATTTTGATTTTATTTGCAATATCTAGAAACAATTTCTTAGAACATATCAAAGATCTTCATGAATTTAGATTTTTTTCAATTGATATGGGAATTCAGACATTCCCCTTATCCAAAACAGTCAATTCATAGCAATCAAAAAGTCAATCTTACTTTTGATTGAACATCCACCTCTAACTGGGCTGATTTTACAGAGTTATCTCCCTGTAGTGTTATGTACCACCATAAGTTTTTCTTACTTTTGATTGAACATCCACCTCTAACTAGGCTGATTTTACAGAGTTATCTCCCTGTAGTGGTATGTACCACCTTAAGCTTTTCTTACTTTTGACTGAACATCCACCTCTAACTGGGCTGATTTTACAGAGTTATCTCCCTGTAGTGTTATGTACCACCTTAAGTTTTTCTTACTTTTGACTGAACATCCACCTCTAACTAGGCTGATTTTACAGAGTTATCTCCCTGTAGTGTTATGTACCACCTTAAGTTTTTCTTACTTTTGATTGAACATCCACCTCTAACTAGGCTGATTTTACAGAGTTATCTCCCTGTAGTGTTATGTACCACCATAAGTTTTTCTTACTTTTGATTGAACATCCACCTCTAACTAGGCTGATTTTACAGAGTTATCTCCCTGTAGTGGTATGTACCACCTTAAGCTTTTCTTACTTTTGACTGAACATCCACCTCTAACTGGGCTGATTTTACAGAGTTATCTCCCTGTAGTGTTATGTACCACCTTAAGTTTTTCTTACTTTTGATTGAACATCCACCTCTAACTAGGCTGATTTTACAGAGTTATCTCCCTGTAGTGTTATGTACCACCTTAAGTTTTTCTTACTTTTGACTGAACATCCACCTCTAACTGGGCAGATTTTTACAGAGTTATCTCCCTGTAGTGTTATGTACCACCTTAAGTTTTTCTTACTTTTGACTGAACATCCACCTCTAACTGGGCAGATTTTTGCTGTAGCTGTGTTATTTTCTCAGCTTTCTCAGACAAAGATCCCTTTAATTTCTCCACCTTGTCTTGAGAATTTTTCAGATGTCCTTTAACCTCTTGAAGCTGCTTATGGAGTTTTTCCTGCTTTTCAGATGATTCTTTTTCTTGTACAGTGGCTGAACTTTCTAACTGGGAAATCTTTTCTTGCAATATTGTCTACAAATTAAACAAGACTCTTTAATTAAAACCAGAATTTTAGTTTTCCTTTATTCTGTTTTATAATAGACATTTTACAAATATTCATCTAGTTCTCATCAAAACCAATCACTTTTTTTTCTCATAATTTTGCAAAACCATGAAATCAAATATCCAGGAAAATGAAAATTTTACTCAATCCAAGAAATAAGGTACTCACGAAAAATAAATGAATCCACAGTATCAAAATGTGGTTATAAAATTCCTAATTTGCATATCATACTTACCTTTTCTTGATTAAGCTGGTTAATTGCTGTTTCAATACCTTCCCCAGCCTCTATCTGAAAATAAAAGTTTCATATGTACAAAAAATTCAATACATAGAGTTCTCAAGAAAAATATTGATTTTATTAATCAGCATATTCTAATAAAGTTTGTTTAGTTTACTTTTAGTAATAAAGTTTGTATGATTTACATTTAGTAATAGTTTGTATGATTTACATTTAGTAAAACAGTTTGTATGATTTACATTTAGTAATAAAGTTTGTATGATTTACATTTAGTAATAGTTTGTATGATTTGCAGTAATAAAGTTTGTATGATTTACATTTAGTAATACATTTGTATAATTTACATTTAGTAATAAAGATTGTATGATTTGCATTTAGTTTTAAGTTTGTATGATTTACATTTAGTAAAAAAAATTTGATTTACCTTTGCTAATAAATTTGTCCTTTCAGTCTCCATTCTTGTTGCCTCCTCTTTCACTGAAGACATCTGTTCTTCTAAACTAGATATTCTCTCATCTCTGAAAAAGTATTTAAAAAGTAAATTCATTGAAATTTTAGTCAAGTGTTTCAGTCAAAGGGTGCATTACTGGCTAAAATAATTTAAGGAAACATTTTTTGGATAAGATCCTTTTTAAAATAACAGTTGATTGTACCTAAGATCAGATCAAATTATGAAAAGGGTGTCATTTAAAACTTTGTTGAAGTTCATCTTTATCCCTGAAAAAACTATTCATCAAATATTCCTTTATTTTTCAGCTTTTTTCTTCACAAGCTATTTCAGGAAATAATATAATTTGAAAAACCCTTTAAATCATATTGAATTAGAAATTGTTGGAATACATGTACTTAAAGACTGTAACTATTCTTTGGTATTGTCATCAAATTAAAGCATGTGCTTCCGATATATTGGCTTAATTAGGTATGATAATTAGTTATTTTTTTTTTAAAAGTTTACCAAAGACAAAAATAGTTATTTGACCACTTGAATTGTAGATGCACTATTTTTACAAACAATAATCATACCTTGATTGTATTTTTCTTGTTTCTTCTTCAAGTAAGTTTTCTTTTTCTAAAATAGCAGATCTTAATTCTTCACTGGAGCTGCACTGTATTAAAATGAAATCAATATTATTATCTTCATATTTCTATGTTGATGTTGCTTTCATTTTAGAAATTTACATGCTGATATGTATCAATCATCAAATACACAGTTTGGGCATGTAGCATCATGGGTCAATTCCACACCTCACATAGTAATATTATGAATTTCATTTTAAATAATTCTTTTATATGTTTGTTTCAATAATTGTAAATGTACCAAGTTTCACTGTTGAAAAAATTGGAAGAGTAGCTTGAAGAATTACAAATAATACAAAAAGCTTTGGTATGGCGTCAATTATAACTGAGCCAAAAAGTCTTTCCTCCTACCCTTTTGATAATGTATGTTTAGCAGACAGCAACACATACCAATATTAAAGTCTTTGTTTTGAACTTGATAGAACTCATAGTCCTTAGCACTCACGACTTTTTGAAACATAAAGAAATCCTTGTTACCTCTGTTTGATAGTGTTGTTGTAAATCTGTAAGCTGTTTCTGAAGATCTTCTATCTGCGATATTTTTGTATCATTATTTGACTGAACCTAAAAACATATTGCATTGAGTTATCTAAAAGTTTTCTAATGCGTTATATAGATTATATACTGAGGCCAATTTTATTAAACAACTGTTATGACTTCTGATATTTAAATCATCTTGCATTGTATTGCTGTTTTTGCTGAGAGATATTTTTAATATTACAATAATCAAATGCAACTCAGTCATAATTTATACTCATTTTTTTGTGTTTAGTCACTTAAGTTAGTCTCGATATGACCCAATTTTCTTTCTTAATTTTCAAATTAGTATGTAATGGCTATTACTCTGAGAAAATATGTCCAAATAACACCTACTTTTTCCAGTTCCAGTTTTAGTTCATTATACTGTTGTTCTTTCTGATGTAACAAAGCTACTGACTCAGATTTAGATCCTCCCAGTTGTTTCTCTATGTCTTCTATAAAACTGTCCTTCTCTTCAACTCTTTTTTGTATCTAAATTCAAAAGTAAAATAATGACAAAAAACATAAATACAAATGTTTTATTCATATTGAGATTTTTATTTCTTACAATGGAAACCTTACATTTGTTTAGAGTTAAAGAATTCTACTCAAATTAACAGGTGTTAAAATAAAAATTGGATAGAATGAACTCAAGTTATTAAAGGGTAAAGGCATCTAAAACTAACAGATCAACTTATATAGAACCAGATATTTAAGTTGCACAATAAAATTCAAATTCAACTCAGCAGTTGCAAGAAAATTAGTTAATAACGCTTATTTTTACACATTATAATGTAAAACCTAAAGCCCAAACCCTGACCCCATATTTGTATTTGTAATCAATTATAAAAATATCTATGTGAGAACAGTATACTTTTTTTCCAAATTCAACCAAACTGGACAAGTTTTCTAATTCAATTGCATTAACATTACTTTTAATATATATGATGTGTTGGTGACAAGCGATCATAACTTACAGTTTCAACTTCTGACTTCATTTCAACAATTTCTTTATCTTTTTCTTCAATGCTTTGCTTCAAATTTGTGACTTCAGATAACGAGTTGTCTAATTCAGTTTGTATCTCACTTATTTTTTCTACTTTCATCTTAAGTTCATCTTTGACAGCCTCCATTTCTTGTTCCTTCTTCTGTAATTCAGAATTCACATTTCCAAATTGTGAACTTCTATCTTCCATTTGTTTTTGCAACTTTTTTACTTCTTCACTAGTGCTGTCTATTTCTGATTTCAATTCAATAATGTCCTTTTCTTTAACATCTAAATCTTCCTCTAAGTTTGAGATTTGATTAGCTCGGGTTTCAGCTAGTTGTGTAAGTTGCACTATTTCTGAATCTCTTTTCGTCATGTCAACTTTTAACTGAGCAATTTCTTCAACTCTTTCTGTCAACTGTTTCTGGACAATAGATGAACTTTCTTGGCCCTGAAAGGAAGAAAACTTATAAATAATTTGACTGAAACTAGAAACTCCAAAAAAACATGTACTATGGTTTTATTATTAGTCATTGGATACCAAACTTAGTGGATTACATTGGTAAATCAAAACTTTTATTTTGAACAATGCAGTGAATGGAAAAATACAGGAATTTGATGTCCAACCAAGTAAAATTTTTCAATAGGAATGTCTGCAGACTTAAGCAAAACCATGGAATCAAACATCCAGGAATATGTAATGATGTGTTTGAAACTCGAAAGTTCAAGAGAAATCCATATCTAAAAATGATTGTAGATAATGAATGGTATGTTGATCTAATAAGTTCAAGCTCCATTTATTACATTTGCCCAGTGTTTTCCATTCGGCAGTTAAGCCGGGTGTGCCGACCACCTTTCGATTTGAGGAGGTGGTCGGCTTTTTTTTTCAAATTTCGGATTTTTTCGGTTTGAATACTAATCGCGCCTCGCTGATTTGTTTTCATTGACAAAGATGGCGTCCAATCGTCAAATTTCAATGTTTTCATTTATGACATTTATCAATCGGTGTACAAGAAAGGCAGATGGCGATGATGATAAAGAAAATACTAGACCAAATAAGTTAAATAAAATTGATAGTAATGTTGAAGTTGTGGAAATTGAACAAAAATCAACCAAACAACGGAAAAGACACGCAAGTGAAGACAAATATGAGCAAGACTTCAAATGGCTTATAGTCACAGAGGAAGGATACTACTGTTCTATGGGCCAAAAATATGGCACAAAAGCAAGAAACAGGACATCAATTGTAAATGAGAGAAGAGAGAAAAGAGATAAATTGTTGAAAAAACATCAAATCAAAGAATATTTGACAATTAATATGACTACATAAAGATGATGCGGTATGATTGCCAATGAGACAACTCACCACAAGAGACCATATGACACAGAAACTATAGGTCACCATACAGTCTTCAACAATGGGCAAAGCCCATACCATTTAGGGCTTACCATATGTTACTAGTGCAGGCTCATTGTCAAAATCATATAATGGCCTTTAAAAGTATATTTAGATTGTAATTTTTTTGTTTGATAGATGTATGATAAATATTTCAACATATCTCTTTTTAATATATGTATGTTGTAAGATATGTTTCAAAAGAAGACATCAATATTTATGTTTGTTCAACTCCATTAAATGTGAATATTATACTAATCTTTATTTTTGTGACCCCCACCCACAGTAAATTAAAAAAAAAAAACGGGTGGACATTTAAAAAAAACCACCCGGTTGCAAGTGATTTTTTTAAAACGCCCACCTTTCTTTAGTGAAAAAAGGAAAACACTGATTTGCCTTTATATTCCAGTGGTGAAAAATCAAAATACAGAGATAACTATTTATCTCTTGAAAGTGACAATAGCTACAAAATATTGATTAGAAGTGTGTAAATACTGAACCTATCAATTATCATTAATTGCTGTTTAAACAACAGATTCAGACACTCACTCTGAATACACACTCTGATATGGATGCTTGGGTGTATTTATATAGGTTAGACATTTGGTTTTCCCGTTTGAATGGTTTTACACTAGTAATTTTTCGGGCACTTTATAGCTTGCTGTTTGGTGTGGGCCAAGGCTCCGTGTTGAAGTCCATACATTGACCTATAATGGTTTACTTTTATAAATTTTTACTTGGATGGAAAGTTGTCTCATTGGCACTCGTACCATATCTTCTTATATCTATTGGGTGTTCTGTAGTGATAATCAAAGATTTCCATGATTAAAATAAATCATATTTTTTAACACTTATTGTAATAATTGTAAATTGTAATAAATTTCCCTCAAAAACTGTTTTGTAACTTAATCCCATGTCTTTATAAGATAATTTCAAATTACTCTAATGATATCACTTAATATTAATCAATGAAAGCAAACTACCTTCATAATATTTGACTGTAGTTCTGTGTACTGATCTGTTTTGGCCTTGACCTCTTTCTGTAGGTTCTCAATCTCTAAAACTCTTTTATCAAGGTTATTTTGAAGTTTACCAGACTCCTCTGACTTTGATTTCAGTTCTTTTTCTACATTGTCTTTCTCGTATGACATCTTTTCATGTAGTGTCTTGAGTTGATTAAGTTCTTCCTGTGTTTGTTTTAAATCCGTTTGAAGTTGTGTGAATGAATTTGCCTTTTCTTCAAAGGAAGACTGTAATCTAAAGTCAAATAAAACAAATTACAATGTTTCTTCTTTTGAAACATATCTTACAACATACATATATTAAAAAGAGATATGTTGAAATATTTATCATACATCTATCAAACAAAAAAATTACAATCTAAATATACTTTTAAAGGCCATTATATGATTTTGACAATGAGCCTGCACTAGTAACATATGGTAAGCCCTAAATGGTATGGGCTTTGCCCATTGTTGAAGACTGTATGGTGACCTATAGTTTCTGTGTCATATGGTCTCTTGTGGTGAGTTGTCTCATTGGCAATCATACCGCATCATCTTTTTTATATTGAATAAAATTGAGAATGGAAATGGGGAATGTGTCAAAGAGACAACAACCCAAACAAAAAACAATTAAAGAACTTATGCAACTTAAGGTAGCACAATACAAATATTTTTTTACTTCCAATCACTAACCTTTAAAATGCTGTAACTTTCTTATGAATGCATAGACAATATTAAAAGCGGAATATATAGATAGATAAAAGATTAATCTTTTAAATGGTTGCAATATTTTTATTATGCAATCATTATGTAATCAATTATTATGTAATTAGTGGCAAAATCTAGGTCAGTTCACTTGAATGAATTTAGCTCTATCATCTCTTTAGCTATACAGAAAATTTTAACGAAATCTTAATCAACACATCATGGGCTTCAAAAGGTTGTCTCAAATTTTCCTTATGGTATTCCATTCTCTCATAAATCTCTAATTAGTGTAAACACCCTAACCACATAAAAGAAGATAATGTTTGATCAGTTGTAAAATTTGTTCTATACATTCTATCTGAAATCTGAGACACCCTTTTGTAGATCATGTCCATAGAAACAACATATAATAAAATCAACCCTCTAGGGATACCTATGCAGAAGCTAATTTCATTTGAAAGTGGAAATTTGGTGAAAAACATTTTAGATACAGTTAACATTTAATTGGTTACATAGTTGTTGCACAATACCAACATTGCATTAATTTGAAAGAATAATCTGTTAGCTAACCAAAACTACCACTTTTATTAATTTTCAAGCATTATTAAGAAAGTTACAGCATTTTAAAACTTGGGAGTTGGAGTTATGAAATCTATGTATTGTGCTACCTTAACACAGTACAAAGTCAGTCAAATTAGTTCTGGTTTTCACTTTCATCCAGAATTTTAATTCAATGAAAAATCACCTTTTTCCCTAAAACAAACCTATCTTAAAAATTCAACCCTAGAATTATAATTATTTTCCTTGTAATAAAGAACAACTGGTTTACAGTAATAAACAGCAATAGCAATAAGCCATTTAAATTGATCTATTACTTTAAAAAGAAATAAGACAGTAGAATTTTCGCATATAATTGTGTTGTGTTAGATTAATTGTTAGTTGCTTTTAAAACATCCAGTGCCAAATATTTCATGCATGTTTAGGATGAATGTTTTGTAAGAAGGTTTTCTCATAGCAGAAAATGCTAAATTAAATGATAAGTGTTACCTCTGTACTTCTTCCACTTTTGGTGACTCTGATATCTGAGCTTCTAACTGTTTGAGTTTTTCTTCAGTACTATAAGACAAAAGTAAATACAATCTGCTGATACTATGAAACTAGTTTAGCTTCTTACATAAAAATTACATTCAATGTAACCACATTTCGTGTCTGTTAAATTGAAACAGCATATGACCAATTGGCCACAATGAATAAATCTTATCTTAAAAACATAGTTTTACAGACTTTTTTTTGTAAAACTCAAGATTTGGAATAAATGAATGATATAGTTGTTTCTCTCCTTTTAATTGTTAACATCTACAAGTTTGTATTGAAACAATATTGTTCACGAGAACACTTTTACGTAGCAACTTCTAAATAGCTCAACTCCGATTGTAATGAAAAAGTTGCAATAAAATTGGTGAACACATATGGCCTATGTCCTAGACTGATCTAAATAGAGTTTAGTGTAAAAAAACATTCTTATTCACAAGTTTTTACAGGCCAAAATAAAACATCATTTCATATATATATATACTGTATAAACATTAATTTTCGTGGGGTTAAAATTTCGTGGTTTTGTATTCAAAAATAAGTTCGTGGGGATTCAACAACTATATAATGTCAATAGGATTTAGTCACATCATAAAATAATGTAAATCTACAGTTAAATTTTCGTTGGGGTTTTAATTTTGTGGATAGTTCTTATCCACGAAATTAAATCCCCCACGAAAATTTCTGCTTTTACAGTATATGTCCATAACACAGCATAATTATAAATTAATAGCATTTCATATAAATATTTCATTACAATGTCAGGGTTTCCGCTGGCGGTCGCCATTTTCGCAATTTGCGAAAAAATAATAATTGTGGCGATAAAAATTCGTCATTTGCGAAAGAATTTGGCGAAAGAAATATATAAACCGATTTATTTTCCTCCATCTTGTTTATTTACTTTTTTTCGAGTTTCTCGGACTTTACCCGATCAGACAATACTCGGAATTCACCTTGACCTCATTAAGATTTAGACAGAAAATCAATAATCAGCTGATTGCATTTTATAGCTATCGACAATAAAGGACTAATTAATAAAGGTGTTGATTGAATTGTTTCACAAAATGATATGGTCAAATGGCTTCTGCTATAAATGTCACATACAGAATTTATTTACATCTTTGCGACGCACGTGTTTGAAGCAAACTTTTGACATCTCTCCCTTTAAAGATAGTTTTGAAAAGAAAGCTGTTGTTGTGACGAAAATTGTTCAAAAGCAAGAAAAATTTCCGATTTAAAACTTTAATTCTTTTATCCTTTGACTTTAATAAAGTCGTTTGAGTGACACATGCACGTGATTCAAGCATAGTTGTACGTCTCAACTTTTTCATATACGATGGTCAAGAAAAGAAAACTGTCGTTATGAAAAAATCTATCCAAAAGGCTGGGAACAACCCCTCGAATGAGAGTAACCCTTCAATTTAATGACTACACATGAAATGAGGGATCAATTTCATGAGATAAAAGCTTTTGTTTTGTTGTAAAAATTACTTCTTAGTACAAAAGGGCACAACAGGAAAAATATATTTATGTTACTTGGCGAAAAAAATAATAAAGTGGCGAAAAATATATTGTTTTGGCGAAAGAGGTGGCGAAAAAAATAATTGACCCAGGGGAAACCCTGCAATGTTGATGTTTTCTGTACTTTGAAAATTCATTTCAATATTTTTTTATGGGCATGTGTAATTGGGAAAAGGCAGATGTGCAGAATAAGGGATTTTGTATCATTAAGCAGCTGTGCATTACAAGTTTATTAATGCCCCTTGCTAAAATCCATTGAAACAAAATTTTACTGCTCCGGCTTCCTTTTCTGCAAAAAATACAAACTAAGTAGCAAATTATATGGACAAAAACTGCTATTAAAGAAGTTCGTTACTCAGTTTCAAAATAACAAGCTTTTCATAACTCTAGTATATATTGCTGGGGGATAAATAAAGGAACTAAAATAGCGAAAAAATATATTAAAGTCAATGTTCTTGTTTTCTAGATATTAGCCATTGAAACTTTTTGGGAAAAATTTTTTATTTTTCATAGCTTTATCATTGACAAGTTTAAGTTCTAAAAAAATATTAAAAAATAACAAAGATTTTATACAACTTTTACAGATGGTTTAGTTATACATGTAAAAGATATATTAAAAGAAAAATGGGGGTCATTGGGCAATTTTTTTTAAGGCATTCAAATGGATAAAACAATAGGATTCTGAAAATCTGACAAAAATTTAAAAACACTTCAAGCGCATATCCTTAACAAAACATTCAGCAGAAATTATTTCTGATGGCCAAACTTGGAATTGCAAAGAAATTCAAAACATTTCACTACTAAAATTAAGAAAAAAAATCTTTGAACTTTAAACTAGACTTACATTTTTAGAGACAAGAATATATTAATGTGTACTAATTTCAATTAAGATCTTTTGCTTACAAACTGTTTTTAGTTTTGAGTTCGTTATAAAGTTTCTCAATAGCATCTTTCTCCTTCTCTTTCTCCAGAGACAAATTATCCATCAATGTTTGTACTGATATTAGTTCCTGCTTCAGAACCATCACATCCTCTGCTCCTGGCCTAAGTAGTAATAAAAAGTAAAGTAACAAAAATACTTCTAACAATACAAACAATTCTTTATTATGTTACGTAATGCCTGGATTGGTAAGAATTATTTGAAAGAATATAAAAAAAAAACAGAAAATAAATTTGACACAATTTAAACAGTATCAAGTGACAATCATCTACTGTAGAAACAGTATTATTTGTTGGATACCAATTTTCGTGGATTTTGTGGGTACAGCTTACCGGTAACCATGAAATTAAATGTTCAGCGAATGAAATATTTTCTTTAGGTTTGTATGCAGATTTCCGCAAAACCATGAAATTAAATATCCGTGTTATGTGCTGTAGTTGTAGATTAAGTGCAGCAACAGCTAGGAGCTATTTTAGTGTTGGGTAATTTGAATATACATTTGTATTCCTGGAGGTGCGAGCTCGAGGTGCATATAGTTGGAATTGGTATTTTTTTTATACAAAACATCAAACTCATACTTTTCACTGAAACAGAACAAAACAGAAACTGATTACTGATAGACAAGAAAAGGTAGTCATTGATAAATAATATTTATTCAGCAGAATCTTATCATTAGGAAAAAAGTACAATTTATGTCCAAACTGCTATGACTTTCACCATAGGTATACAAAAACCTTAGAAAATGAAAAACACTGACGGCATACTCCGTAATTTTTGTTTTTGTTATTTCATCCTTATAATAGACACATTACACTTGTAAGCACATTTGTCAGCCTTTAAGTAACATTACACAGATTCCTGTAAACTTTGACACAACAATTCAAAACATCTGACGTCACAATTAAAAGGTGATTGTTGCTTGACGTCAGAAGGTTATTTGGAGGAGATCTAAGGTTATTCGGGGGCAAAATTCAGCTAAATATCAAAAGTGTAAATAGGTTTATAGCTAGACTTCAAAATTGAAGAATACTTTTGGTGAATTTTTATCAATAAAACTATCTTCCTCATATGTATATATGCAATTTAATTTCTTTCTTTTTCGATGAGAACTTTGTCTTTTTCTAATTCTTAACTGATTTATAATCTCCTTATTTTGATAATCTTTACAAATCTTTTTTCAATGGTTGTTGTAATACCAGATAATACATGTATATATCATTTTCAAAGTACCTTTGTGATAGCTGTGCCTCTAAATTATGTATAAATGTTTCTTTTGACTCTATTTGTCCCTGTAAAGGATAAAGATTATATGCATATGTTAATTGTATCTTGATGGATATGGAATTTTTAAGCTTCCTATGAATGTTGATAGCTCAATAAGTATGCAATTTTTAAGCTCACTATGCATTTTGTAACTTTATAAGTATGTAATATTTAAGTTCACTATGCATTTTGTAACTTTATAAGTATGTAATATTTAAGCTCACTATCCATTTTGATATCTTGATAAGTATGCAATTTTTAAGGTCACTATGCATTTCGCTTTCTAAATAAATATACATTTTAACTCACTATGCATTTTGATATCTTGATAAATGCAATTTTTAAACTCACTTTGCATTTTGATATCTTAATAAGTATTTAACTCTCAAGCTTGTCTTGGTCAATAATTTATCTACCTTCAGTGTGTGTATATGATCTTCTAATGCCCCCTTTTGTCCTTCTAGTTCATCACATTTGGCTTTAACTGTCACTAATTCACTTGCCTGTAAAAATAACCAGTTAACTGCTTTGTACAAGTTCTTAGATGGAAATTCATTATTATCATTAATTGTATCCATTCTGCGAAAGATTTTTTCAAAGTATAATAAAAAAAAGGCACTTTTTAAATAACAGTGAAACATGATTTACATAAAGACATCAAGAGGTGAACAAGTTAGACTCCCTTAGATGCATCTAAATAGAAAGTTAAAAGATTATTTGCAAAATAGTGACTAAGATCTGGCTGTGGCCATGCACACGGATGGTGAAGGTACTTCAAAAGTTCATATTTTAATACTTCTTATATACTTGTTTACGTGTTTGTTCTATATGAAGTAACCATAGCAAGGTTGATCCTTCAATATAATTGTTAGATTTGGTTTATTAACTGACAGTTGAACTGGACTAGCAGTTTTGGAAGAGAAGATTTAGTATATTTTCCATAAGGACTAAATAGGCCAACCTTTGAAATGGGTGGATGTTAATGTCTTGGACTCTTTAGGACAATGTCAGATATATGTACCAAGGTCAAATGAGAATCAGGGTACAGACATTCCTTCCAAGAAATAAGATACTTATTAGATGAAAATTAAGCTTAAATTAATATCATTAGATTATTACCATTTGACCAGATTTAGTTGACAGTCTACTGCCTTCTTCTGTCATTAATTCTTGTTTTGCTGACAATTCCTCTACTTTAGCCCTCAAATGGTGGCACTCATTCATTACTGAAAACAAGAATGTGTCCACAGTACACGGATGCCCCACTCGCACTATCATTTTCTATGTTTAGTGGACCGTGAAATTGGAATAAATTCTCTAATTTTGCATTAAAATTAAAATGATCTTATCAAAGGGAACATGTATACTAAGTTTCAAGTTGATTGGACTTCTACTTGATCAAAAACTACCTTGACCAAAAACTTTAACCTGAAATTTGCACTATCATTTTCTATGTTCAGTGAACTGTAAAATTGGGGTCAAAACTCTAATTTGGCATTGAATTAGAAAGATCATATCATAGGGCACATGTATACTAAGTTTCAAGTTGATTGGTCTTCAACTTCATCAAAAACTACCTTGACCAAAAACTTTAACCTGAAGCGGGACAGAAGGACGGATGAACGAACAGACAGACGGACGAACGGACGAACGTACGCACAGACCAGAAAACATAATGCCCCTCTACTATCGTAGGTGGGGCATAAAAAGACAATTTTAAAATATTCATTCCCTTAATTTCTTTGACACATACATAGTAAATAAATAGAGAGTTATTTCAGCATAACTATAACATAAAAACTTGTTAAATTTGATTCTTTCTAACAAAAATACAAAATCTTGGAAAGTTTTATTTTACAGAAGTGTTCCATGATAATTTATTGTTATAATCACAGAATAATTTTGAAGAACAGTGTGAGCATGAAGGGAGAAACATGTAGATTACACTGTGGTTAAATTTTATTATATAATCTATAGGAAGTAACTTACAAATAGTTCTACTTTCTTCAGAGCCTTTTAACTGCATCTGCATCATCTCTAACTCAGATTTTTCCTAGTAAACAAGATCTTTATACATGTATTTACGAGATAATAATATTTACAATATATGTACTCTTAAAATTGAGATAAATCAAACTAAAATATAAAGTATAATCTGATTTATTTTATTTGCTTAAATATGCAAAAGGGATGAGACACAAGTTAATCGACCTGTTGGTGACCTTCTGCTGTTATCTGCTCTATGGTCGGGTTGTTGTCTCTTTGGCACACTCCCTATTTCCATTCTCAATTATTTTTTTTGTATAGTCTTCTCCCAAGCTGATCTAATCTGATGCCCAATGGAAATATGGTAGCATTCTTAGTTTGAAGTAAGTTTGTTAAGAAATATTTCATGGGGGCTTGAATATATCATGATTTACTATGGGTTTGCCCTTTAATAGGCTTGATGCAAAATATTTTACCCTGAGCGATAGCCTTTTATAGCAAACCATACGAAATGGGGTTTTCTAATCTAGGAAGACCTATTGGTTGCCTATTATTGCTTAAATCCACTTCATTTGAACTTATTTTCTATCTATATGCAATATTTGCCACTGGAAATTAAGCATTTAACTATCATAATCATCTATGCAGCCTGTCTAAGTTATTTATTGTATACATTTCACTGTAATAAAATTCATTAGATTATCTGTGTGTCCATCTACCAAGGGAGATAACTTACATCTTATGTTAATACCAAGGGAGATAAATTACATCTTCTGTTAATACCAAGGGAGATAAATTACATCTTCTGTTAATACCAAGGGAGATAACTTACATCTTCTGTTAATACCAAGGGAGATAACTTACACCTTTTGTTAATACCAAGGGAGATAACTCACATCTTCTGTTAAAGGTATTTTACCACTTCCACTGCCAGATCTTCCTTTCTGAAGTTCTATTTTTAGCTGCTCTGTGTATTTCTGACTGTCTCTCAATGAAAATTTTAGGTTTTCTATTTCTTGTCTGAGGGCAAAAACATCTCCATCTCTAGAAAATAAAGTAAAAAGTTCAATATTTGTGACTATTCAATGTAGAACTACAAGAAAATTCTAAAACAATTCTTAATAACAGGTGCACAACTTCAACATATTTACAATGTTCCTGTTCAGAGATCTAGATTGTAAACTGTAGGAGAAGAAAATTACACAAAATAAGTATATATCCTCTTTCTAAGCATGAGGCATTTATGAAGTGAAGATAATTAGATAGGTTAGCTTAGAGTCCAATAATATGTTAATGTAATCTTAATGTCTTCCTAAACTTGTGAGCTGACACATTCAAAATTCAATCTAGTCTATTGGTCTAGTACCATATCATTAAATCTTTATATGTTTTTATCTGAAAATATGCATGAAAAAATTGACATTATACGGCCATCAATATTCATCTTATCTCATAAAGCAGCATTTTACATTATTTCACAACATACTAGCCTGCTTAAAATCTATTTAACATCTAGCTGATGTTATTTTTTTTCTAGATCCGACTCAGACTGAAAGTAGCTTTAAACACCAATCAATCAATCATTATTTTTTCTAGTAAGCTCTATCACCCCTCATTGTCTTAACATCTTCCTACTAACCTGTTTTCTGATATATTATTAGCCTCCATGTCATGTGTTTCAAAATGAGATTGCAGTTCCTCTGGTGTGTTATAGGACTTCTTACACATTGGACATAGAAATCCTTCCTAAATTATAAAAAAAAAATTGTTTTCATTAATAATTTGGTTTAATATAAAACCTAACAAGGATTCAGAATTAAATCTGTTAAATTTTATCATTCATGGTACACAGTAAGGTACTTACAAAATGGTAACCACCTTAAGAGACAAGATAACAATTTCAATTCTATTTTCACTGTTCTTGATACACACTCATAGTTGAAATTTCACAGCAATTACCATGGATCCCATGTATGTTTTAATGGAACAGTCCTTAACAAATGTTTTTGAAACACCCAATAAAAAAAACTTTTTTATTTCAATTTGAATTTTGAAAATGTTTTCTCTCTCATAATGCAGAAGCTCATATTCATAAACTTGCAAGATAAATTAAAGATAAAGTTATTACTTTATTGCATTTGCTATTTCAGGGGGAAAGTAGGGATGTTGGAGTTGGAAGGCTTTATATCAAAACATCAGGATGGGTGTGGAGATTTAAAACAGTTTAAATAATAAATACACTTTGATTTTTTTACAAAAATGTATGAGTGGTAGGTTTCGAAAGTGTTTTCCAACCACACATCTGACCTATACTTTTTACCTGAATAACCCACAGTAAAGGAGAACTTTATAATAAAATCTACTTTGACCTACAATAGTTTACTTTTTACAAATTTTGTCTTGAATGGAGAGTTGTCTCGTTGGCACTCATACCTGATCTTTGACATTGTGTTTCTTATCAATAGAATAGAGAATGGAAATGAGCAAAGTTTATTGTATAAATAATTTGAATCTTACTAGATGCAAAATTTACACCCAATATTTTAGAAGGACACAGAAAATGTCAATGATACAAAATTAATTCTCTCGGAAATCTTTGACTTAACATTATGACTTTGTTTAACTATATCAATTTATTGTATATAACACCATTAATAAAAGAAAACAGGGTTCTAGATAAATTTTGGGTATGTCAATGAGGAATCGTTTCATTAAATAAATTCACATACTCCCTGAGGCTTGTTTTCGTCATGTTCAGCATCAAAATGATTCTGCAGGGCTTCAGCAGATTGCATGGATTTCATACACATAGGACATAGAAATCCCTGAAATATGAAGTAGTGCTCTAGGATAGATAAGGGAAGACAGGGATACAGTCTGATTAAAATCTGCATCCCAATGTCTCTTTGCTAATGATACAGAGAGAACTTATGGGGCAAATTTTAGTGAAACTGAACAACAAAAGTAACAAGGACAAACAAAATATTGAATAAATCAAATGTAGGTAGTGCAAGCTTGAAGGGCAAATTTTTGAAGCTCAGATAATGCAAGTTAAAAACTTGTAACAATTTTTATAAACTTATATGTCAAGACTCTTATAACAACAGAGTAGGCAGTAATTTAATTCATTCAAAGACATTGACATGTTTTGGATAAAAGCAATGCAGAAAATTATGCTCTAGAATGAAATCGGGAATCAATTATTTACATGTAACAATGTCACCATGCTGAGTTATTATAAAAAGAAACAGAGAGTAAACTTGAACAAGAAGTTAAAATAAAGTGTGTTTGCAATAGATGTTAAATTGTTGATTTAATTTCTTGTTTTCTGTTTTATTATCCTCTCCCCCCCCAAAAAAAAACCCAACCCCATCACCTATAACTTACCTGTGCCTCTTCTTCTGCATCATTCTGTCCTTGTTTTACAGGGGAGGACTTCGAAGAGTTGCTCTGTAAAAATAAAAACAATGCTGATAATTCTAAAATATTACACTACATATATGGGAAGCTATAAAGGAGAGTTTGAATTTTAAATTCACAATTTAAATTAACATTTCAATTATTTGAGTGCTTCTTCCTACAATAAGTTGAGATTCCCTGTTTGTACATTTTGTAAGACCAACTCTTTTTATCATTTGTAACTAAAAATTATCAGGTTCATCCATTCTACTGTTAGTAATTTGTTACCCAAATGATATACTGCAAAAAAATCATTTAAGAGTTTCAAAAATAAAATCCAAGTGATACTACATGTTTTGATTTGGCAGTTTGACAGAAAAACTGAAAAAGCTGTCAGATGCCAACATTTTACTTTTTCAATATAATACACTTCCTTTTATCGCAGTATGAAACATTTGCAATGGAACATTTTTTACAGAGGAGAACCTGTTTTTGTCTCTAAAAACAGCTCAGTTATGGAAAATAATATGCATGCACAGTTTGAATCTGCAATAGAAATATTGTAAACATGGTAAAGGTATGAGTTTATGAATATGTGCTCAATAAGATTTAAATGGTGAAATATACATTCTACCTTTCAAGGAAAAATCTGAAATATCTTCGACCAACAGTTTAAATTTGCATTAAAATGCTTCATTTTTCACCCACAATTGTATATAATGAGCATTTGTTTGTGTTAATTCTAAGTGTATTTCAAAAATGGTTGAATAATTGCTTAATTAGGCAGGCTACTTACTATGCAACACAGAGTCTAGTATACATGTATGCTGCTTCATGCAATAAAGTAATGAATAAGTATGGGGTACTGTGTTCATGCTAAACAACTGTGACAGTGAAATAAGAGGTTTCTGTAAAATCATTTTGGCAGAACTAACAATATCAATTATCATTACTGCAGATGTATTTCATTAGAAAAGAAGGTTGTTGGGTAAAAGGTATAGGATGTCTTCAGGCAAGATCAATTTTTTTTTTGTCATTTCAAGAATTTCTAAAGAATATAAAAAAATATGAATGCCTTTGTTTGCTGGTCAAGAAGTCCTCTTCTCATCAAGGAATAAAATCAAGAAAAAACATGGTATGTACAAGTTGATTTAGTTAAAATCCCCCTTTTTGATGTTAGTGAATCACTGTGAAAATGGAGATAATCTGATTGCTGGTAATCTGCTCAATCCTCACAAATTGGTACCAAAAGAAAACAACATGAATCATCTGACTATCTTAAATATATATACAGATCTTGTCAAGCACAATCATCAGCATTCACTGTGAATAATCTGATTTTTTTATTATGTCTGGAGAAATTTTCAAATGATCCCCTTGTGTAAACTGTACTTTTACAATGATATTTAGAAGCATATCCATCTTTACCAATAGAATCTTATGACTCATAAATTTGTAACATGGCAATTTTAATCTTATTTATTTCAACATTTTCAAAAAGTAATAGACTTGTAAGACTTATCTTAATGCTGCAATAATTAAACATTAAAACAACTGTTTAAAACCAGGGTTGGCAAAGTATTACCCGCCCGGGAAAACCCAGGCGGGAATTCCCGGGTTTTCCCGGGCTGGGCAATACTCCCAGAAATGGGTAATACTGGGTAATACTGGGCAATAAGACTTTTTAAGCTTATTTTAACACAAAATAGTAAAGTCTTGTTGTACATGTTGAAGTTTCATAGTATTATAGCTAAATATATACATTTTATACAGATAACCATTGAGAGTCATGTTTCTAGAAGATTGAAAATTCAATTTCATTCTTTTCTCCACTACTTCTATGAAGGAAGAAAACAGATTTGAATATTTTAGGATTATTAATACAATGTACCTTGTTAATTTCCATGTATTGTTTCAACTATCCAAACTTTAAAAAAACCCGTTTAAGCAGTGTTTATGTGAATTATAAATTTAAATGTATATGCAATCATATTGCTAAATAAACACCCTACAGGGTCAAGTCATTAACCCTTATAGAAATGAAAAGGCTGAATATTGTTATATAAACATATCAATGTCCTAATCTGAATAATTACTTATTAATTAGTGATGTAAATATAAATTATGCAAAAGTATTTTTTCTTACATTTTTTTGTTAATTCTTAATGTAAGATATATATACATTTGATAATGAGTTCTTTGAAGTTATGTTAACAGTTTGACCAATCGAGACAAGAGGGTGATTTAATAGACTTTCATAAGAGAATTATTGATAAAGGCCTTTTCCATTAATATCTGTGTAATGTGTGCCTACATGTTTACTTGTCTCATAGTTGCAAGAATAGTACTTTTTCAAATGTATATACACTTGTATTATCACTCTCAAACAAGTAAACTAATTTATAAATCAAAATGTGTTTATAAATATCTTAAATGTTTTGCAATTGAGTTTGATCACTGAATCCTCTTTAAAAAATTCAGGCCAGTATTTTATATTACCCAGTATTGCCCAGTATTACCCATTAAAACCCAGTAAAACCCGGGTTTTCCCAGTATTTCCCACTGGGCTGGACAATACTCATAAAACCCGGGTTTTTGCCAACCCTGTTTAAAACATATCAACTTTTAAATAAAAATACTTTGTCATCTGCAGATTCCAATAACAAACCGACCGTGCAAGAGCTGTACATGTATAGCCACTGAGCCAGTCAAGGTCGTTAATAACTTCCATTTTTCATTAACAAATTAGTCTCTTTTCAGAAATTGTTTAAAATTGTTTAGTACAGAAACACTTATTTGCACAATGTGAAAGACAAGGACAATGAAGGAAGGCAAGGAAGGATGAAAATTAATAAATAAATCACCTTGTTAGTATCAGCATTATCAACAACCTGCCCCTAGAGGATAAACAAAATAGAATAAATATGAATATATAAGCTAAATTATAAAGCATTGTTTACCAATTACCAAATGAATAGTTATGAAGTGAAACATGTCTAAATCAAATCCTGTATAAATTTGAAACCTGTCTGTCTAAAGTGAATTTTAGTAAAAGAACATACATTAATGATTATATATGTATTAGTGTTCTAATCTGTGAGAACAAAACACCTTTCTCATGTTTCTTATTGATGTACATGTAATACATTCAAAGTTGTCAGTCTATTATATTTTATGCTTTAGACAAACTTCATTGTTTTTTCATAATAATGATGACAGTTTTCACCAAGTTTCAGACTTTTTGAAAACTGAAATTCATTAAACAAATGTTTTTTTTCTCAAATTTTATCCAACACTTTAAAAACAATTAACAAACTGTGGATACAAAAATCAAGCTTGCATTTATGCATCCTTTTGGTGAATGAAAGAGTGTAAATTGTTGAAATATGGTTAAAGGGGGCAGGAGGGGGTCCTCATCCTGAAATCCCAGGGTTATAAACAAGAAATCCTGAGGTCTAGAATTTAAATAATTTTAAATCCTGCAATCCCGAAATTAGAAAAAAGAATTCCTGGATCACGAAAGAGTCGATCCAGTAATCCCAAGTTTAAAAACACCTGATCCCGAAGTCATGATAAAGGTCCTATCCCTCCTCTTAGGTGATACTGTGGATTCATTTATTTTCGATGGTATCAATTTTTGTGGATTGAGGGAAACTTGCATCTTCGTGAATATTTCATTTCATGGTT
Organism: Mytilus edulis; assembly: GCF_963676685.1. Classification (NCBI taxonomy): domain Eukaryota; kingdom Metazoa; phylum Mollusca; class Bivalvia; order Mytilida; family Mytilidae; genus Mytilus; species Mytilus edulis. The sequence goes on from NC_092344.1 coordinate 47,459,824, forward strand.
TAGTATAATCTCTGTATACAAATGAAATTGAGAATGTGTCAAAGCGACAACAACCCGACCATAGAGCAGTCAACAGTCGAAGGCTACCAATGGGTCTTCAATGTAGCAAGAAACTCCCGCACCCAGAGGCGTCCTTCAGCTGACCCCTTAAAATATGTATACTAGTTCAGTGATAATGGACGTCATTCTAAACTCTGAATCATACACAAGAGACTAAAATTAAAAATCATACAAGACTAACAAAGGCTAGAGGCTCCTGACTTGGGACAGGCACAAAATTGTGGCAGGGTAAAACATGTTTGTGAGATTTCAACCCTTCCCCTATACCTCTAGCCAATGTAGAAAAGTAAACGCATAACAATACACACATTAAAATTCAGTTCAATAGAAGCCAGAGTCCAAAGTCAGAAGATGTAACAAAGGTAATATTAAATTTGTAATTCGTTGAACATTTATGGTTCACCTGTACCCAAGAAAATTGGTATCCAACGAATAATAATGAATTCACAGTAGTTGAGTTTGGCATATTTATAAAATTTGCTAAAGATTTCATTTAAACATTTTCAAACTCCCCTGGTATTGCACACATTTATACAAGTATACCAGTATTGCAAGCACCAACTACAGGAGATCCATAATTTGATATAGTGAAGCATAAAATTAAATCTTTACATCACTTGGATTGTGGAAAAATTTATATTGTTGGAAAAAGAATCAACACAGGAGCCCTGTCAGAGAAGGCAAATGCCGAAATGGTAAATAGTTCCTATTTTGGACGTTTCTTTTCCTTTCTTGGTATTTGATAGCAGTTAATAACACATGAAAAATAGTTTGGTGTGGACATAGCAAGTTGGTTTTAATTTGTTAACCTTTTCGTCTTTTCTATTTAGCAACTTTCTGAACATTTTTATTCTCAGGTGTTGCAGATGACACGGGGAACGTCCCTTCCGGAAGTTGTCACCGGAAGTCGACTGTAGCGACACCTGTAGCCGGTGTACCTCAAGTTCAGAAGCAGACCACATTCAGCAAAATATGCTTTCTACCTTCTCACAAAAGTCGTTGCCTTTCTTAAAGGTAAACACATACAGTAATGTTATCTTTGTAATACCAGTCATCGATAAAGATATCACCAGACTGGCCAATAACACTCATTATCCTAGCTAGGACATTGTTTTTTTATTATTTTTATTTTTATGCAATACACATGTATGATAAATGTCATAATGTTATACAGTATAGCGATTTCGGTTGAATCAAGGTGACTTTCATTCAGCAAGAGACATATTCAAAAGCAAATATTTGTAACGCACATAGATAATTATCTTGCCTATATACATCATATAGATTCATGACCTTGACAGCTAGAATACACCATATATTTTATGCAATACTGCCAATAGTACAGATTATCAGATATATAGTCAAATCATATGATTTAGTGTGTAATATGAATTTGTACCTTTTGGTTTTTTTTCAATGGGAATGGTGAAATGTAACACACAATAAACATGGGTGAATGCATATATGTCAGATACTGTGTATATAATGTCTACGTTGTAATATCCTGCTTATAAACATGTGCATGGTTCTCTCTAAATCTTCAATTAAAAGTTCACTTGTTTCTTGTCAATTCTAAAGCTCTGTAATGGGGGTCTCATTGGAGGGTTCTGATCCCGGATCCCGCTTACTGTTTTGTCAGTTTCCGGTATCCAACTTATAATATACTATGACTAGGTACGTAATTTTCATTTTTTTTGTTATTTCCTGTGTCCCACTAGACTTCATTTCCTGTTTTCATGGCACAATAATTTGATTTTCACATGTCACGCTTACAATAAATCAGTAATCCCGTGTCATGCTTAGACCCCAATGAGACCCACTGTAATAACATGGTAATCATTACAGAATCTCAGAATATCAACAGCACAATCATGATCAGGGGTTTATTATAATACATTTGTAGGCCTTTATATGGCTGAAATAACTGTGAAGGGGCCTTAAGTCAAAGAAGTGAAAGGACAAATTCAAATAGAAAAGTTTTGATGTAATTCAAGATTTGAGTTATTTCCCTTGTCAGTCATTTTGGAAATGGCTGATTTTTTTACTTGACAAACCAAATACAACCAAGTCTGATATGGATCCATTATAGATTGTAGTGATGAATTAAGGAAGTTTAAGGTTAAAGTAAATTAGAATTGTTCAGAAAAAAACTTTTTGTAAAATGTATTTGTCAATTTAACCCTTTCACCGATTGCTGCCCAGACAGAAGCTACTCTGAGACGATGGCTTCCCTGGATACTATTGCTCAAGTGGGAGATCTTCATAAAAAATGTCAATAAAAACTTGTTTGTAGTTAATTGTGTATTTATTTCATTCACTAACACCATGTTCACAGTTTTATTCATGTTTTGATAATTTTTTCCTCATAAAATATTCAAATTTTCAAATTTTCGGCATTATCTAGGTGAAATTCTCAAAATTCTGCTCTTTGACCCCAAATCGTAATTTTTTAACCCAAAACGGCAAACTTTTGAAAAATTTTATGAGGCTGTACAAATTCCTCACACTGAACGATGTCCATTCCAAGTGTTTTGTACATAAAACGACATTTTATGTCAAAAAAGTATACTAGTTTGGCTTCAATTCTTTCAAAAAAAATGTTCCCTCATTTCAAATTCTCGTAAATTCCGTAAATTTCGTCTGATTTTGACACGGTTTTCAACAAACGGAAGCGCCATGTTTATACTTTCATACGGGTATTCATCAAAGAAAGATAACTCATGTTTGCACTGTTTTAAGCGGGAAACATAAAAGATGTATTCCGATCCCGGTAAAACGGGACTCATCGTCAGTTGTCTGAAGCGTGAATCCCGGTAAACCGGGACTCATCGGCGAAAGGGTTAACAAGTTGAATTTTGCTGATTTATGAAGGTTTTTGTGCACATAGACCTTCAACATGGTGATGAAAATGAAGTATAAACTCTTTCTCAAATTGTAACAAATTAAACCTATCTATCATTCTATCGTTAATGGACCTAGATCTATAGCCATCCATTTTCATGATTTAAGGGCATCAATATTCACCTTTCTTATTTGGCTTCATAAAAATGATATTATCACATTAATAAATCAAGTACTGTGAAAGTACTTTTATTCGAGGGGAACTAATTTTCGTGGATGACTTTATCCACATATTTAAATGTCCAACAAAATAAATAACCGTTGTCCAAATCACGACATCGAAAGATCCACCAGTATGTTTGACTACTGATATGATGTACATGTAGAGAATATATTAAGTATTGCCAAATCTGAGAATACTTTAACAGTAGTCACAAGGCAAACGCTTCATGAACAACAATGTCAATTGCAGACAGTATTATACCTATTTCATCTTTAAAAACCTAAACTGTACAACTTTTGATCTTTATTTCTCATCAAAAAATATTTTGATCGAAGAAAGTCGGATTTCTGGTATTGATATGCTATGATAAAGTGTTCATTTTATATCCTCGTAATTCTCGTCGGTATGGGAAATAATAATTTCATGCTGGGCTTGCTTTTGATAAGAATTGTTTTACAATTCAAGATACGTTAATAACATTTGTTGATGTAACTGTTTTCTATAAGGTGACATGTGGATGGCTTAATTAACACTTTTAATGGTCTTTAATCTGTTGATCACTCTATCTCGGGTTAATTAGTATGAACACTTCGATTTACACAGGTCAATGTTTACTTTAATCCAGATAATTTGTAACCTTCGTTTCTAATGGCTTCAATTTTTTCATTTTTGATTGTTTTGAGAATATACTCAAATCCATGAGTTTAAAACCCCACGAACATGTGAATGTTGCTCTTACCACGAAAATTGATACAAACGAATTAAAGTACTTTCACAGTATCAAAATATTCTATTTTCAAATGCTACCATAAGATATTGATCTCTATAATTACTTTTAATCACACAATATTTACTTATTTTTTGGGGGACAGTATGGAAAGACATACATAATTATATGTCATTATAATTATTACAGTTACACTGAAAGTCATGGTCAATATTCAATAAATTGAACAAAAATCACCAATAGCTTTAAAGGATTTTTGTACATGTATAATAAACTATTTTTATATAATAAATATAAAATATCACTGAACTAGTACATATTTGTTTAGGGGCCAATTGAAGGACGCCTCCGGGTGCGGGAATTTCTCGCTACATTAAAGACCTGATGGTGACCTTCTGCTGTTGTTTTTTCTATAGGCCGGTTGGTGTCTCTTTGACACATTCCCCATTTCCATTCTCAATTTTATTATAATAAAAAAAAAAAATATAGGTTATCCATCCATGACACAAAATCAGTTCATGCACTTCCAAAAGCTTTTACACATTAAAAGCAAAGGAACATTGCTTTTATTGCTATTTTTCATCTCAAAGTGACAGTGATAATATATATATATATGTTTACCTTCATTTGATTGTATAATGTAAATTTTAATTTTTTTCCCAGTATGTGTATAACTAATGTATTGTGGCACTAAAATATAAAAATTAACTTTAGGGATCATCAAGTAAAGTTGTGAGATGTCTGATTGTATCACAGAACAGATCTTATGCCAGTGAAGGTAATGTACAGTAGATATGCAATAGTAAGATCTGTAGACATCTTGGTTTTGTTTACGAAATATAAAATCAATAAAATGGTAAGGGCTTCAAACACAGTAACTCATTTCACTAAAAATCTTGTGAGAAAAATAGTGAGTCATGGGACACATACACATGTACTATATGAATTATGTCAGACTTAGTTTTGTCATAAGATGTTTTTGTGAAAGGAGCCCCAGATTTACATTCATTGGAAAAAATGATGTTTATAGACTTTGCAAGTTGCAGTGCACATTCAGTTAATAACTGCACTTGTCAGTTAATTTTTAGTATGCAGTTTTAACATGCCTGCTGACTTTTCACTATTCATGACTTGATAGATAAGAACAGCAGCACATGTAGCCAAAACTGAGAGTTGTCGACTTGTGCCATCAAAGTATATATGTAATTGATTAAATATAAAATAAGAACTGAAATATCGTGCTTAATTACTTTAAAGCCAGGCAAATAAAAACAGATCTATTGATGATGACCAGCCAGTGCACTCTGTTATGATTTCTTTAACCAGTATTTTAAAGATATATATATATAACACTAAACAGCTGGTTATATTTAGTGTAAAATTTCTGTATAGTTAATAGTTTCCCTTTTCACCAAACATGAGCTGTCTCCCATTTGTTAAAATTGCAGCTTTTATTTTGACATGCACTGCATTGTTCATAAAAGAAAATCATGCAGCTCTTGGTTTTTTTTGGTTGGTGGAATGTAATATATTTTAGGGTTATTGTATGAATATTGGGGAATATTGTCCTGAGTAGAATTTTATATTGCATGAGCTTGCCAGTGCAATATATGTTCTACGATGGACAATATTCCCCATTATTCATGCAATAACCCTTTTATTGTATAGCAATATAATATTTGAAAGTAAAAATTGGTTTAAACTAAGATTTTGTAGTTGAAGACATCATGAATTTTTGAAGATTTATTGCACTAGTGCAATATTAGAATTTATTGCACGCCAACTTTTGGTTACTTTCTGTGGGAAATAGTAAATTGCTATGCAATAAAATTGAATACTGTAAATTCAGGACTTATTGCATGCATTTATAATTGTGTTTTTAAGGGAATGGATAAAAATGCAAGATTAACTTTTGTAATTTCAGAACAATCTACATAAATGAATAAAACAGTTGTGCCTTATACGTTGTATATGTTCCCTAAACATATATTTATTTTCATATATTTCAGCTGATAATGACTTAGTTGTGATTGGGTCTGGACCTGGAGGTTATGTTGCTGCCATTAAAGCTGCACAGCTGGGCCTTAAAGTAAGCAAGGTTTACAAAACAAATTTGTTTATTTGAAAACACATTTTTGTCAGAAACAGGTGCTATCTCATTTTCCAAATAATAAGTATGAATGCTATACTTTCAAATTGAGGACAAATTTACCAAACTTTATTAAGACTTGCTTTCTATATATCATGTATATTGTAAGTATTTTGAATTTGAAGAAAAGTCTTTATTACAAACTATATATGAATTTAAAAGGCAATGTGGGGTAATTAACACCAAGAAAACAGCAACACAACAAAACAGGAAACCCCAAAATAAATTTATTAATTTGACAGCGACTAATAATCAAAGAGTTGCCACCATTTATAATACCAAATTTCCTAAAGAATGTTCTGTTATGTATGCTTAATTCTTATGAATTTTTTTTTTTATCTTAGACAGTATGTGTGGAGAAAAATGAGACATTAGGAGGAACTTGTCTGAATGTTGGGTGTATACCATCAAAAGCATTACTCAACAACTCACATTTATATTATATGGCTGCTGGTAAAGATCTCAAAACTAGAGGCATTGAATGTAAGTTGTGAACATATAATTAGTGATTCAGAAGATTTTATTTTTATATTTACATAAGTCATTTAAGTATAAAAATAAGGAGATGTGGTATGATTGCCAGTGAGACAACTTTCCACCATAGTTCAAATGAAATGAATTTAAGCAATTATAGGCAACTGTACAGCCTTCAACGATGAGAATATTGAAATAATAACAATGAAGTCCAACAATAATTTGGTCTTTTCTGTACCAAACCTTCTGCATTTAAAAGACTAACATGTTGGTTTTTTTTTTAAATAATAGAGTATTGAGAGATAAACTTAATATAACTGCTAAGCAGGACTAAATTTTGGTTTCTTGATAGCATATAAAGATAGTTTGATATGAAACAAAGTAAAATAAATGAAAAATATTTCATGAAAGTTGCTAAAGCATGTCAAAAATTATTTTATGAAACAATTTATAGTATATTTTTTAGATTTTAACTTTTAAGTATAAATTTTGTAAAAGTAACCATATTATACAGTGTTTTCCAAAGATATTTCATATAGCATCCTAGTAAAAAGGGGAATTTAAAATACCATCTTGTTTCTAAAAGTTATAGCATCACAATCTATAAGAAAATCAATTCAGATATCATCACATTTAAGATTATAGCATCACATTATTATGATGCTGAAAGGCCCTGGGGAGAACACTGATATATATCCAGAAGAATATTTTTTTTCTAAATTCAACACGAATGTTTGTCTCCTACTTTTCCATGACACTTTTTACAATTTTTATCCTCTTTCATTATATAAACACTAAATTAAAGGATCAAATGATAATTCATTCTGATATTCTAATAATAAGAATTTTCACATATGAAAATAAGTCAATCAAAAAATTAAATAGATTATTTATATGCATTGAGTCTGATTAGTTTCGGATTTCTTTTCAAACTTGTACGATTGTTATTTTTCAAATGTGCAGAATTATTTTTAATTATAGTTGAAAGTGTCAAGTTGAATCTTGATCAAATGATGGGACAAAAAACAAAAGCAGTAAAAGCCCTGACAGGAGGAATAGCACATCTCTTTAAACAAAATAAGGTAATGTCTATTGTAAAATAAGTACAGGTATATTATAACATTTCAAAATAATGAAAATGTAGATTTACATATATGTTTTTTTTAAATCTTAGAAAATTCATAAATAGTTATAGTAGACTCTCATTAATCCTAACTAAGTTGTCTACAACTCTTAGATGAGTTAAATTTTGACTGTGGTACCAATGTTTTTTGCATATTCATCAGTATTTGTGTCATGAATTGATATGCTGTGTCCCTTTTTTCAGTAGGATTTTAGTGGTGCTAGGGTGAAATGTATTTACCAAAAACATAAATTTGATGTTTATATCTCCATTAAAAAAATGTCAAAGTACTACCTCAGTGAACTTTGGTTATTAATCACAGTGTTTTTTTTTAATGACACTTTATACCTATATAGCTAAGACAGCATTTTATTCATTAATTTACAGTTAGTATTGTGATGAGCTGTCTACATTTTGTTCTAGATTTATGCAATTGACAGTGATGATTGATGGCAATGAAGATCTTTCTCTCTTATGTTATATTATTCTTGAGTTGTGTCCCTTTGATAATTCATGGCAAAATTCAAAGAGCTCAGACTTTTCTATGATCACAACAACCTCAAGATTATTATTAAATTCAAATTTATTGGCAGGGTGATATTTCTTTTCTTTAAGGGACCACATCAAAAGATCAATGTAGGATAAAAAACTTAAATCTTCAACATTAACATGGTTTCTTCAGAACATTCAAACATTATAAAATGCATACAAAAGGCTATTATTTGAACTTGGAATTATTTTTGATTATGGAATTTACATAATTTCTTGTGTTGGATTTTTTTTTATAAATTCCATGTTTATTTTGTATTATTATGTTTTGAGGGGAGCATAACACTTTCCACACAGTGTATTTTGTATAGATAGTGTTGTGCGCGGCACAATACATTCTATTGAAAATGTGCTATCTTCTTTGTAATAGAAAGTGTTGTGCGCGGCACAGAACATTATAATACAGAATAAACATAGAATTCATTAAAAATTTCTAATACAAGAAATAATGCAAATTCCATAATTGAAAATAATTCCAAGTTCAAATAATAGCCTGTTATATGTTCATGATATTTATCATCCTTCTTTTATTCAGGTAACACATGTGCCAGGTTATGGTAAAATAAGTGGTCCAAATGAAGTAACAGTTGTCAAAAGTGATGGTACAGAAGAAAAGATAAGCACCAAAAATATAATGATTGCAACTGGGTCTGAAGTTACACCATTCCCTGGAATAGAGGTATGTCATTTATTATAAAAAGTAAAATCACGAAAATACTGAACTTAGAGGAAAATCAATTTGGAAAGTCCATAATCACATGGCAATTTCAAATAACAAAATGCATCAAAAACAAATGGACAAGAACTGTCATATTCCTGACTTGGAACAGGCATTTTCAAATGTAGAAAATGGTGGATTAAACCTGGTTTTATAGCGCTAACCCTCTCACTTTGATGACAGTCTCATCAAATTCCGTTATATTTACATTAATGCGTTAACTTAACAGACAATAAATAAATAGTCAAAATATGGGTACATCAGTCATCATCGTATAACAATTTTAAATGGGACAATTTAACAGAACACAAAAACATCTATCTACAAACACATTCATTGATTTGTGTGTCTGACGTCAGAAAATTTTATACGTCACATAAATTTGTCGTTCAATGTGCATGCACACAACTTTAAAATTTACATAGGCAATGTTAGCATATAGGGTTAAAAAATCAAAAGTATGTAAGAATAAATTTCAGAAATAGACAGAGATTAAAAATAGTCCAAAAGTTATATAAAAAATTTATATAAATCCACAAATAGTAAATTCTACTACGCGATTGAATGATTTTGACGTTTATGGTTCAACGCATATTGTAATTCATAATAGAAATATATCATAATGACATAAACTAGAACAATATCATACTGATGGGATTTTTTAAAGTACAGAGTAACTTGAACTCATTATAAGTGGATAGATTATTATTATAAAATATTATAAAGGTCAAAAACTAGAAATGTTAGCTTAGTCTCCTTCAGTGAAACACAACATAATTAATTTTATAATACTTTGTTTTATCTGGATTAAAATTTTGGCTCCTATACAGAATCTCAGTGTTGCGATTTTACTGGACCATTTGTTCAACTATGCTTAGACTGGATCTCACACTGTTAATTTGCCTTATTTTCACGGTCCACTGAACATAGAAAATGATACTGTGTGTACTGTGGACATATTCTTGTTACATAATACATCTATCAGAAAAGTCTTTTTAATTGCTGATATTTTACTCAGATATGGCCAAAGTGTTTTATATACATCATACATTTTAATTAAAAGAAATTACTTAAAACTGTAGACAGACATTGTACCAAAAGTGCTTTAATTGTTTCATTTTTTATTTGAAAATATGTAAATGAAAGACAGTTCTATCTTGTTATAGCATTTGTCTTTAATATTTTGAATATTTCATAGATAGATGAAGAAAAAGTTGTGTCATCAACAGGTGCTCTGTCCTTGAAAAAGGTACCAGAAAAAATGATAGTTATAGGAGCTGGTGTCATTGGAGTGGAACTGGTAAGATACAAATAAAAACCAAACAACCTTACCAAATCAAAAATATGCTTATTTCACATGTAATCAAGTCAAAATAATGCTAAATTATTGCTGTTTTATCAGGTTTTTTCTAGGATTTGCCGTTCAATATCAATAGTATTCTGTGTTTTAATGTATTTGTTTATTTCTGTCAGTAATCTTATTAAACCATTTACTGTATGTTTATAGGAACATCTTGCATTTTTCTTTTTTTGTTATATTTACTCTTTCCCCCAAAAATTGTACATGATGTATTTTGAAATTAAAGGATATACATGTAGAAAATATGATTACCATTTGTTAAGTTCAAACTTTGGATCATGTTGGGTTCAGATATCAGAGCTCCAGATAAGAATTCACAAATTGGGGTTTTTACCCACCATTTTCTTATGTAATTGGGTGATTAAGTTTTTTATTGCATTATCAATTCAAATTCACCCCTCAAGTTAATATCAAATTGGGTTTTTCACCACCAAGCTCCTTAATGTATTGGGTTTTTACATCAACACAATATTGAATATTTAGGCAATATCAACCCCAGATGTTTTTCCATCTTAAATATGTTTCTTTCTTTGTATACGTGCTAGCTATCTTATTTGGTTTATTCACTGAAGAGCAATTGTAGGTTTAATTTGTGTCCAGTTTCAAACCTTCTGCTAGTTTTGTATTTTCTCACAACTTATATAAACTGTAAAAAATGGATATGTGTTTTCACAGGCACTCATCTCAGAATTTTTTATCACTCATTAACCGTAAAATGAAAAAAAATAGTATATAAACTCTAACTATACTTGAATGTTTTTGTTTTATTCAATTTACATAAATCTGGGTTAAGTGATCCCTTATTAGAACTTTTGGTTTCCGATGCTTTCCAACTACATATCATGATTTGGCCTTTCACTTTTTCCAACTGAGTTTGTTTTTGACGAAACCCCGTGTTTATTAGCAATGTTCTCGTTAAGTTACACAAACACGCCCGTGCGTTAGATGGACGCTTCCTAAAATCACTGGCTGAGTCTTGTTATCATCATAACTTTCCCTCAGCTATTCAAAAGAAGCTGAAAATATGCTTCTATTCAATATTTTTATCGGACATTCACTTTCGTTTTAATTCAATGTATGTTATGATAAATCCCGAGGAATTCGAAAAAATTATGTCAAAATGACACACGCTAATTGGATAAACGCCGAGAAGATCGAAATGTTTTCAAAAACATGTGTACCTTTGGGCAACGGAAAATTCCAGCAGGGACCCATTTCAGCTACTTGATGCAGGGATCTATTTTTAGAACAAAAGGACATTTCCAATTATAAATATTATACAAATAGATTTACGTGACGACTAAACAGATAAGGGTAAATAACGAAAATGGTAGCCAATAAAAGGGTTGAGCACTCATGGTTTTGGCATATGATTGGGTTTTCCTTTGAACTAATTGGGTTCTTGAACCCTGCAATGGGCAATTGCATTGGGTTTTTTATCATTTGTATTGCGTGATCACGCAAATACGCAGCTTATCTGGAGCTCTGGATATACAGGTATTTATTTTCTTTCTTTTAACTAATCCATGTTTTCAGATACAATGTATTTTAAAAGAAAATGATGGTAATGTTTAAGAAAACATATTGCATTAGTTTTATTTGCTGGCATGTTAGTTCAAAGAAAATTATTTGAACTGTCTGGTGGTGCTGATTTACATGATGAATAATAATTAATAGAATTTATAACTTCTACAGGGCTCTGTCTGGCAAAGATTAGGAGCACAGGTCACATGTGTGGAATTCTTAGGTCATGTAGGTGGTATGGGCATTGATATGGACGTATCGAAAAATTTCCAGAGAATTTTACAAAAACAAGGACTTAAATTTAAACTTGATACCAAAGTTATAGGTGCCTCAATAGATGGAAACAATATCAAAGTTTCTGTAGAAGGTGTTAAAAACCAGAAGAAGGAAGAGGTAAGGTGTAGTTATATTGAAATAATCTGGATGGAAATATTTCATAAAGTTCAATTTTTAGAAAATATTGCAATGATGGAAGTTAGTATAGGATAAGAGGATATAAGAGAAGAAGAAGGAGAATATATGTTTTATTTCTATTTAATGGTTTCGTAAAGAGCATAATACAATATCAAGACATTCTTTAGCTAACATAAAAAAAACACAATAAATTAATGAAGCATACATACATTTATGTATAGATTTTCAAGCTTATCTCAAAATAATTGCAAAAGCTTCAAATTTTTATTGAGATATTTAAAATGTACCTTCCGTTTGAGAATGAATTCCACTTTCTGAAACATGTTAATTTCAGATCGACTGTGATACGTTACTGGTGTGTATAGGAAGACGACCCTATACAAATAACATTGGTTTAGAAAGTGTTGGATTGAAGGCTGACAATAGAGGAAGGGTAGAAGTAAATGAGAGGTTTCAGACTTCTGTTCCTAGGTATGTCCATACTTTTTTTGTTACATACTAATCGTAGAAAATGACAGATTCCAAACCAATGAACAGTTTAGTGATTATTTTTAAGAATAATGTATATATAGAAACAGTTAAAATTAAGCTATATTAATTGGTACACTTAGAACAGTGCTATCCAAACAACGAAAAAAGAATCATCTTTTAAAATATTATGTCTAAAATGAATGTCCAAAATATTTTCTGAAAAACGTTCAACGCCTATACATTTTGTGTGTAATAGTTTATTTTTGAATACGGGAATACTTGTCAGCATTTCCTTTTCACATCTAGTTTTCTTCCACCTGATATAAAAGAGGCCAAAGATACCAAACGGAGATTTAAACTATCAAGTGGAAAATAAACTGACAATGCCATGGCAAAATAAAAAAAGACTCAAATAGACATCCAATAATATACAAAACACAAGATCGAAAACAGAAAACGGGTCTTTTCAAACAGAAGCGAAGTTAGAGATCTTACATGTGAATTACTATTAATATTACAATTGTTTATTTCAGTATTTTTGCTATTGGAGACTGTATCCATGGTCCTATGTTAGCTCATAAAGCTGAAGATGAAGGTCTGTATTAAAACATGACAAATAAAAGAAGTCTTGCAAAACATTGTTATAAATTTTCATATTTTTAATATATTGACAATAAAAATGTCAAGTTTCATTGCAAATTAAATTTAATTGCAATTGATATAATTTATATGAGAGCAAAAAAAAAGAAGATTCTAAACTAAAATGAATATTTTTTACAGTCATTTAATGTGTTTGACAAGGGAGATAATAATGTAAAAAAAAAAATCAAAAACATTTTTTTTTCTAATTTTTTGGTCATTTAGTTTTTTATTTTCTGTTTTTAAAAGAAATAGACATGATGTTGTCGTGAGTGGATTGCGTCCGTTATCCGTTACATATAAGTTTTGGTTTACAGTTCTGTTCCATGAAGTTGTGGTCAAATCAACTTGAAACTTAGTTTATATGTTCCTTATGATTTTAACTTTAAAAAAAATACAAATTAGGGTTTTTACACAGATTTTTTGTCTGACTGCTTTGGTTTATGGTTTGCTGTCAGTGTTGGTGTTCATCTACTATCAATCCTCAAATTATTTTTCAGGTATTTTATGTGTTGAGGGCATTTGTGGTGGAGCTGTACACTTAGACTATAATAATGTCCCATCAGTAATATATACTCATCCAGAGGTTGCATGGGTTGGTAAAAATGAGGAGCAACTGAAAGAGGAGGTAATGTTAGTTTGAATATGCTGTATTGTTCATATTGCTGCCCCTTAATTGGTAATTTAATGGAAATTTTGCAGTTTTTATACGACCGCAAAAATTTAAAAAAATTTGGTTGTATACTGGTATCACTTCGTCGTCAGCGTCGTCCAAAGACAGATTGTTTCCGAATAATAACTTTTGAAAAAGTGAAAAGAAATCAATAAAATTTTAACACAATGTTTATAACCACAAAAGGAAGCTGGGGGTTATGGTCCCAAAGGTTAAGGAATTAGGGGCCCAAGGGGCCAAAAACAACATTTATCTAGTTTCAGGACAAAAAGTTGTGTATTAGTATTTCAATTGTTCTGAAATTGTACCATAATGTTTAATACCATAAGAAGAAGGTTGGAATTTATTTTAAGGGGTTATTGGGCAAACAGTCTAGGAATGAAGGGCCAAAAACAAGCATTTTTCTAGTTGCAAGACAATAACTTGTTTGTAACTGTATGGATCTCTCTGACATTGTACCACAAGTGACCATATAACACAGGGAATGCTGGGATTCAGTTTGGGGTTAATTTTCTGGAATATGTAGGAAAAAAGGGCATAAAAGAAGCAATTTTCTAGTTTACAGACAATAACTTGTGTTTAAGTGTATGGATCTCTATAAATTTTTACAAGAAGGTTCAATACCACTAAAGGGAGGTTGGGATTGATTTGGGGGGTTATGGTCCCAATAGTTTATGAATTAGGGGCCAAAAAGGGGGCCCAAAATAATCATTTTTGTAAATTTTAAACATTGATTTATGTTTAAGTGTATGAATCTCTCTGAAATTAAATCACAAGTTTCAAAACCATGAAGGGATGGTTAGTATTGACTTTGGGGGATTATGGCTCAAAGTGTTTCGGAGTTAGGGGCAAAAAAGGGGAAAAACTAGGTATTTCTGGTCAATGGACAATTAAGACAATTTAAAAGCAGTGTAAGGGAGGTAATTCTAAAACATTTAATGTTCAGATTTACCTCCCTTACACTACTTGTATATTATGTATAAAGAAATGTCAGGCTTTGCACTAATTACCAAAAAAAAGGGGGTGGTTGTTGTTTTCAATTTTTTTTTTTCAAATTTCTTAAATTCCAAATTTTTGAAAAGTTAAAAGAAGAAATCTTCAATTGCACAATATTGCGCAATAGATTTGTAAGATCTTGACATTTGTTTTGTGTCAGAAACCCATAGTATGTCAAAAATTTGATCGCAATCCAAATTCAGAGCTGTATCAAGCTTGAATGTTGAAAGCTGCGCCCTGCGGAGCACCTGGTTTGTTATTATCCTGAATATTATTATAGATAGAGATAAACTGTAAACAGCAATAATGTTCAGCAGAGTCAGATCAACAAGCAAGTCGCAAAATTGTCTGTCGACTCCTTTAGGAGTTATTGCCCTTTATAGTCAATTATTAACAACTTTTATAAATTTTTATGCCCCACCTACGATAGTAGAGGGGCATTATGTTTTCTGGTCTGTGCGTCCTTCCGTCCGTCCTTCCGTCCGTTTGTTCAGGTTAAAGTTTTTGGTCAAGGTAGTTTTTGATGAAGTTGAAGTCCAATCAACTTCAAACTTAGTACACATGTTCCTTATGATACGATCTTTCTAATTTAATTGCCAAATTAGACTTTTGACCCCAATTTCACGGTCCACTGAACATAGAAAATGATAGTGCAAGTTTCAGGTTAAAGTTTTTGGTCAAGGTAGTTTTTGATGAAGTTGAAGTCCAATCAACTTCAAACTTAGTACACGTGTTCCCTATGGTATGATCTTTCTAATTTAATTGCCAAATTAGAGTTTTGACCCCAATTTCACGGTCTACTGAACATAAAAAATGATAATGCGAGTGGGGCATCTGTGTACTATGGACACATTCTTGTTTGTAATCTTTTACAAAAATTTTCTTCTCTGAAACTACTGAGACAAATTTAATCATACTTGGCCATAATCATAATTAGGGTATTTAGTTTTAAAAAAAATTCTGATGACCCCACCTTCCAATCATCATGGCCAAAATGGTTAAAAATAGAACATAGGGGTAAATGCAGTTTTTGGTTTATATCTCTGGAACTAAAGCATTTAAAGCAAATCTGATAGGTGGCAAAAATGTTCATCAGATTTAGATTTATCTGCCCTGAAATTTTCAGACGAATCCGACAACCTGTTGTGGGGTTGCTACCCCTGTGTTAGTAATTTTACAGAAATTTTGCAGTTTTTTTGTTATTATCTTAGATAACATTATAATATCTACTGTTAATTATGATTTTAACCCTTATTTTTCATGATTTCCAAAGCATCAGTAAATACAGTTGAGCGACACAGGCTCTTGAGAGCCTCTAGTTTGTATTTAATTTTGAAAAGTGTAAAAATACATCAAAACACTAAGGTAATTTTTTACCTCTGTCAAAAATCGGTAAAAATGCTGTATTTTGTATCTTTAAACATAATTTTTTTAATTTTTGGTTCTCAGTGTTGTCAACTTTGAATGATTTGGACTACTTGATGTTTAGTATCAAGCACCTTCGATCATTCTTAGGAAAGAAATGTCTGGTGTACTAAATTATAAGTCTTGATTTTCTTTGAATTTTATTATTTTAATGGAACCAATTTTGTGACTTTGGAAAAAAAAAATTGTTCTGTGTTGATTTTTGGGGTTCTCACAAATTCTTTAAACAAGCCCAGTAAAAATACAAATTTTTATTAATAATGTTAAAGTAATTATTAAGTTTACCTCAACACATAATAAACATGACAATATATATTATGAATTCTATTATTTCAATTTTTGTACTAATTTCTTGATTTAAGAGACTCTTTTCAGTGTTTATTAAACTATCAAAGCTATCAGTAACACAGTTTAAAGTGTGGTATTTTAAAACAACAAATTGCAATACAATCTGTGTATATTTAAATATAATAGAATTGGCAAGTTTATTTTGATGGAAAGTTATGTTCGTTGTAATTTTCATTAGCTTACAAAAAATAAGTACAGAAATAGAAAAACAGTGTGAAAATCCTGACAAACTTTAATTTAAAATATGTCTTGTTTTACAGGGAGTTGAATATAAAGTTGGTAAATTCCCATTGGCAGCAAACAGCAGAGCTAAAACAAATGATGATACAGATGGTTTTGTAAAAGTTTTAGCAGATAAAACAACAGACCGGTTACTAGGATGTCATTTTATAGGATCAGTAAGTTTTATCTTCTTACACACCATCATATCATGCAAGTGGCAGGTGTTTTCGAATCAAATCTTTAATAAGATTAAATTATCTGTTTTCCCTCCGCTATGAAAAATACATTAATGATGAGAATTGCATTAAATACCTAAATATAAAAAAGAAAATGTGGTATGATTGCCAATGAGACAATTATCCACAAGAAACCAAAATGACACAGAAATTAACAACTATAGGTCACCGTACGGCCTATAACAATGAGCCAAGCCCATACCGCATAGTCAGCTATAAAAGGCCCTGATATGACAATGTAAAACAATTCAAACGAGAAAACTAACGGCCTTATTTATCTTTAAAAAAATGAACGAAAAACAAATATGTAACACATAAACAAACGACTACCACTGAATTACAGGCTCCTGACTTGGGACAGGCACATACATAAATAATGTGGTGGGTTAAACATGTTAGCAGGATCCCAACCCTCCCCCTAAATACCTAAAACCAATTAGACAATAGTATACACCATACATAAATAATAAACATGATAAAGAATCATACTTGATAATCTCACACAAGATTGGACCACATACACAAAGTAAAATCAGTTGACCACTTGTTTTCAATATAGAAATAAGGGACTGCAATATGATTGCTTATGAGACCTCTTTGCACATAAAAACCATAAAGCGAGGATTTAAACAACTACAGGTCAAACCAATAATAAATAGTAATATTCAAATAAGGAGATGTGGTATGATTGTCACTAAGACAACCATCTATGAAGCAGACTTGGGGTAATTGTAATTGTAATCGTTAATCAGCTGTAATTGATTACAATTTTTCAAGTAATCAGTGTAATCATTAATCAGCAAAAAATCTGATTACAATGTTATTTAATTTAATCAATTACTTTTCAAAATACCCTGTAATCATGAATACTTTTTGATTACATTCTGATTACAATGAAAAAAATCTAAAATTGTGTTTTTGGTCATTAAAAGAACCTCTTTGTTATTCATATTTGATAAATTTTAAACATACTAAAATGGTTTGGTTACTTTAAGCATGTCTACTTCAGTAAAAAAATAAACTGTTACAGTATTGAAAAGTCATCATTAGCCAAAGCAGAGACATATAATACAATTATATACCTTTTATCTTGGTAAAAGATATTTTACATACATGTATATTCATCGTTTTATAATGATCTTCATAATAATATTTGATAATAACTGTTATATATTAAAGTAATACATTTCTTTAACCCTGAATTATAATCTTTTGTTAATTTTTGTGATTTTTGTCAACTTTGAATTGACAGGTAGGAGACTAATTAAGGTTTGTTTTTATTGCAATTACCAATTGAGTATAGCTGTAGGGAAATATATATGATAAAAGATAAATCAGACATGAAAATTTATCTAATTAGCACAAACTAAATTAAAAGTTGGACAAATATGTTGTTCAATTTTTTTTTGTATTTGGACTGGACATGTGAAATGCAATGATTTTTAGTACTTACATATTGTTTACAATTTGATTAAACATTTCTATTGAAATTTAACATAGTTTTAACTGGTAATTTTATTTCATCCATATTTAAACTTCCATAAACTGCAACTTGGAATACATATCAATTATGAAAGCTCTAGGTCAGAAGACAAACAAAAAAAACTCTTGATTATGATATATCTTTATTAGGGCCCGGCCTTTAGGCGGGTACCCTATAGTGATCAGTCTGTCCGTCTGTCCGTCCGTCCGTCCGTCCGTCCGTAATACTTTTGTGTCCGCTCCATATCTAGAGAACCATTATGATTTCATACTTTATACTTTATGTGTTTATTAACCACCACCAGAGGGCGTGTCATGATGTATGTGCAACTTCCTAGGTCAAAGGTCAAGGTAAAAAAACTTTGGTTTCAGTTGACAACCCTGTGTCCTGTGGTGAAGATTGTGTCCGCTCTATATCTTGAGAACCGTTATGATTTCAAAGTTTATACTTGACATGTATATGAACCAACACCAGAGGGTGTGTCATAATTTATGAACGACTGCCTAGTGCAAAGTTCAAGGTCAAAAACTTTGGTTTCAGTTGACAACCCCATGTCCTATGGTAAAGATTGTGTCTGCTCTATATCTTGAGAATCATTAATTTAATCAGATAATTTCAGAAATGATGTAATCATTAATTTAATTTAATCGTACAAATGACAAAGTAATTGTAATTTAATCAATTACATTGAAAGTAATTGGACCCATCTCTGCTATGAAGATGATGTCAGCATTATAGACAACTGTTCATTCTTATAGATTGGGAAAAACCCATGCCATATAGTCTGCTATAAAATGCCCTGAAATGAAAAAAATATGAAACAGCCCTTTAAAGCCTTGGATAACAAAATGTGAAGCCATAAAGAGAGAAACTTATGGCCTCATTTATTCTAATAGCATAAAATAAAAAAAACAATTATGACATGAACAACCATCAACCATAATGACAACCACTGGACTACAGACTCCTAGCTTAGAGTATATGGATATAAGAAGATGTGGTATGAGTGTCAAAGAGACAACTCTCCATCCAAGTCACATTTTGTAAAAGTAAACTATTGGAAAGCCTTAAAGTACCTTTAACAATTAATCTTAATTTTGTTAAATATTTTGCGTTTTAAGGTTGCTGGAGAACTAATTAATGAAGCTGTATTAGCCATGGAATATGGAGCATCATGTGAAGATATTGCCAGAGTCTGTCATGCACATCCGGTAAGTCATATATAAATAAAAGGTATACCTGTAAATAGTTTATTCTAAGCATGATTTTGAAATGCATCCACAGTTAGCAGAGGTATTTACCTTTTAGTGGCATCAATGGAGATATTTTTTACCTTTTAGTGGCATCAATGGAGATTTTTTACCTTTTAGTGGCATCAATGGAGATTTTTTACCTTTTAGTGGCATCAATGGAGATTTTTTACCTTTTAGTGGCATCAATGGAGATTTTTTACCTTTTAGTGGCATCAATGGAGATTTTTTACCTTTTAGTGGCATCAATGGAGATTTTTTACCTTTTAGTGGCATCAATGGAGATTTTTTTACCTCTTAGTGGTATCTGTCACGGACGGACGGATGGAGAAGTCTTTCAGTGCTATTTTACAATATTGACCAAAGAATCAACGATTAGAATAAATAAATTATTTAATAAACAAACAAAAAAAATAAACAATTAAGAAGAAAAATACATCAAATTATTATAAATATTAAAGTCCAAATAAATAGTCCAGCAGCTTCAGTAGTTTGTATTGTATATTCCAGATTACTTCCCTTTATATCGTTATGACGGTTATGGTATCGTTATAACAGTTATGGTATCGTGCACGACAGTTCCACTAAAATATGTAGATATGTTGTTTGATGAATTATCATGTATGATTGCGTTCAATCTGTATGACCACTCCTTAACACCGCAGCATTGTATAACTCTGGTGCAGGCTGGAACCTGGTAATAATATAATTGTACAAACTCTTTAGTACGATTATCAATTTAGATATGCTTTTTACTTGCACGTTCATGCAACATAAACATGAACTCTATAATCTCACGTTCATAAAATGAACATATATATTCTATTAATTTACATAGATAAATACGCTACATACATTTTATATGTAGCAAAATGTGTCATACTGTAATAAATATCATAACCTTGCATGATAGTTTCACGTACATAAGGAAATTCGGAACCTTGTACACATAAATATCACGTACATTCAATATGTACCCGTAATTAACAATTTTGTTCTTGTTCACTAGTAAAACCGCAAATATCTGAATATAAAACATTGTTTTCATATCTTTAAATCCGTTTACAAAATATTCTAAATTATACAATTTACATAATGGAAAATTATCTGCAGAAGTCTGAAAGTTTCGGAAATTTGATAAACAAAGTAACATACAGAAAAGTATATGTAAATATATGTAAGAATAAAACACTTACCTCGGAATTGATGCACTATATACAGTAGAACCATTGTAGGTTAAATTTAGCTAACAAATATGAAATGCTCTAACGAGTGTGGCATCCTTCCACACGAAAATCCCAAGCAGAAATGAAATGACAACGTGTCCAAAGAAATCATCTGACCACTGTTTAAAAATAGCCAAACTTGTCCGAAGAACTCGATTGACCACTATTTAAAAATAGTCAACAGGTGTGTAAATAGGCCAAGCCTAATCAGTGTGCGTTTAAACACAGGTGAACCAAACTTAGGCCAAACGTACATATATACATCAAAGCGTATGTTAAAACTATGTATAAAATAAACCGTGAACAATAGGCGTCCTGCGCAAAGACTGCAAGTGCAATTCTCTGATCATGACGACAATTTCACAATCGTTATCTATATACAAGCTCGACTAAATAAATATGTGAATAACTCTATAAAATACATCTGGATCGTGACAGTATCAATGGAGATTTTTACCTTTTAGTGGCATCAATGGAGATTTTTTACCTTTTAGTGGCATCAATGGAGATTTTTTACCTTTTAGTGGCATCAATGGAGATTTTTTAAAAGTCTGAGATTAGCCACATTAGAGAAAAGGTTTGACTAAGAAAATGAACCTTATTTGAAGTAAAAAAAATATTTCAAACTTTTTATGAATTGATAATTATTGGATAAGATTTTGACTCAATTTGATAATTTAATAAAAAAATACAAATTGGTGCATTACTTTTGTTGTTGTAAAAAACAACTTTAAAAACTTTAACACTGTCTAATTTAGTAAGTATAAAAAAATATGAACTCTGTGGAATCACAGACTTTGAAACCTTTGAATAATGGTACCATACAGAAATGACTTAACTATTATTCTTATCAAAGAATAATATGTACATACATATTTTATTTCAATTGTAGACCAACCATAATAAATTTGTATAACAATTACATGCATTGTTTCTTCATTTTCAGACTGTATCAGAAGCCCTTAGAGAAGCAAATTTGATGGCATACTGTGGAAAACCAATCAACTTCTAAAATCTCAATAGACAATATTTTCAAATTGTTTCATAAAATAGTATGAACACACAGCTTAAATCAGGTTCAACTTATCGTCATAAGAACTAATAATATTACATCTACTGGATTTTATCCTAGTTCAACCATGTTTTCCAATTGTGTGGGCTATTTGTTTCATTCATCACTGGGTTGATACAATGTAATATTGTACCTTCATAATACTAATTATGTGCCAAACAAAATATCTTTTTTTAATTCTTTTTGAAATGTAGATGATTTTAATTAACTTTTTGATAGCTGATTCTGTCTTCTCTTGCATAAAGCTTGGCACATGATGAATATACTTATATTCTATATGTTCCTATTGCTATCTCTGTTCAAAAATAGAGGGTTAAATTATAAAGTTATATAAATGAAAATTGAAGGTTTATAGTAAAGCGTAAAAGGTTGTTTTGGGTCATTACTTAGAAAAACTTAAGTTTTAAAATGTTTTAAATAATCATATGCTATATTTAAAAAAGATCTGTCCCATTGAAGTGCTGTTAACTTATTGTATAATTTTGTATAGAGAATAAAACTATAAAAAGCTATGTACAATTTGTTTGTTTATTGTTAATTGAGATATTTCAGCTGACCCTATTTAGTTTGAACGAGAAATCCCAAGAAGACTCTTTCCCTAGTTTGCTGCTATTAAATAACTGTATGACACTTACAATTGTTGTGGTATTTTTATGCCTTCTGTGTAACAGAGGAGGCATCAAGTTTTACCTTTGTCGATCTGTACATATGCCTGTACGTCCAAAAGATGGTTTCCCTTCTCTAACTTCAGTTTGCCTCTACCAAATGCATCGAAACTTATACACAATGCTTATTACCACAAACAAGTCAAGTTTGAATTTTGGGGGCATCATTTTAACTGTCTAAAGTAATGCCCCTTCACAAATGGAAACATTGATGATTTTTTTGTTTCCGTTCTCAAAATTAAGTTTGCATCAACCAAATGCTATGAAACTTAGAATATGCAATCATTCCATACACCAAAGATACTCTTAATATTGCACATTTTAGAAACAAATTTAACCTGTAAAACTTAACATTGTTCCATGAACCATGAAAATGAGGTCAAGGTAAATTGAACCCTGCCAGACACACATGTACACCTTACAATCATCAATGTTTTAAATATAGTTGACCTATTGCATACAATGTCCAAAAACAAACTTAACTGCTTAACTAGGAAAACTTATTATAGACCATTGAACTATGATAGTGAGGTCATGGTCAGATGATACTTGCCAGACAGACACAACAAAGCAAAAACTTAATATTATGCAATGAACCATAAAAACTAGGTCAAGGTCAAATAATACATGCCAGACTGACTTGTATATCACGAAATATATTCATACACTAATTATAATTGACCTATTACAGTATTAGAAAAAAACAGACCAAAACACACAAAAATTAACCACTGAACCATTAAAATGAAGTCAAGGTCATATGACACCTGCCAGTTGGATCTGTACACCTTACAATCATTCATACACCAAATAAAGTAGACCTATTGCTTATAGTATCTGAGAGTGGACTTGACCACTTGTTCATGATCCATGAAATGAGGTCAAGGTCAAGTGAAAACTGATAATATATTATAATTCCATCTACTGTGGAGATAAGAGTAAACCTAACATAAATATACAAATATAACACATTCCCATGTCTTTCTTTTGAAATAAAAGTTAATAGTGTGTCGGCAAAACTTTAAAATATTAATGGTATATTACATGCGAGAACTTAAAATATTTAAGGAAACAAAACAAATATCTAAATCTAAACATTGTCAATTTTAAATGTTCCGTTTCAATTTCATGGTCCTTTTCCAGCACAGAGAACATTGATCAAGGGATGGAAATCAGCTCCTGCTTTAGTTAAAAAATCAGATATCTGGCTTCTGGTTTTGTCACCAAGACTAACACTTTCTTTGATGCTGAGGCTCAACAAAAACTTATTGTCTCATTGGCAATCATACCACATTTTCTTTTTATACGACCCCAAAAAAATTTTGGGATCGTATAATGGTATGATGTCGTCGTCTGCGTTGTCGTCCGAAGACACATTGGTTTCCCGATAATAACTTAGTTTAAGTGAATAGATCTTCAAGAAATTTTTTCAGAAGGTTCAATACTACAAAAGGAAGGTTGGGATTGATTTAGGGGATGATGGTCCCAAGCGATTAGGAATTAGGGGCCCAAAAGGGGCCCAAAACAAGCATTTTTCTAGTTTCAGGATAATAACTTGTGTAGAAGTATTTCAATTGCTCTGAAATCATACAGCAAAGTTTAAAACCACAAGTAGAAGGTTTGGATTCATTTTAGGGATTATGGGGCCAAAGTTTAGGAATTAAGGGCCAAAAAGGGGTCAAAACAAGCATTTTTCTAGTTTCAAGACTAACTTATGTGTAATTGTATGGATCTCTCTGAAATTGTACCACAATGTACCATATAACAAAGGGGAGGCTGGGATTAAGTTTTGGGTTAATTGCCCAAAATATGTAGGAATTAGGGGCCAAAAAAGGGCCCAAAATGAAGCATGTTTCTAGTTTCCAGACAATCATGACAATAACTTGTGTTTAAGTGTATGGATCTCTCTGAAATTGTACTACAAGGTTCAATACTGCAATGGAAAGCATGGGATTGAGTTTAAGGGTCATTTCTCCAAGGGGTTTCAAAAAGTTGGGGGGGGGGGGGGTATTGTGCAACAGATTTGTTAGATCTTTGACCACATTAATTTTGTGACAAA
The DNA here is from genome assembly GCF_963676685.1 of Mytilus edulis. Lineage (NCBI taxonomy): Eukaryota > Metazoa > Mollusca > Bivalvia > Mytilida > Mytilidae > Mytilus > Mytilus edulis. The sequence goes on from NC_092344.1 coordinate 47,484,751, forward strand.
AACCTATATTATGTCAAAAATTTGATCACAATCCAAATTCAGACAGAATCAAGCTTGAATATTGTGACCAAATTAGCCCCAACAGTTCAGGGTTCAACCACTGGGGTCGTATAAAGCTGCGCCCTGCGGAGCACCTGGTTTATATTCATAGAATATTATATATGCCATCAAGCCATTGCTTTAGATACACTGATGCTGACATTTGACATGTGACATTAACTGTTTTTTCTGTCACAATTTTGATATCTAATATACAATTCAAGAGTCATCAAATGAAGTTTCAATAGCTCACTTGGCCAAGTGAGTTATGCCATCACTTGCAATCAGTCATCCATCATAAGTTTTCCTTATACATTTTACATTTTGATCTTCTAGACCGCAGAGTTACCTTTACTTTCTTGTGCATTTTTAAATAAATAAATTGTTTACACAGAGATATATCTCTGGTTTTGTAATTTTTCTGGTATTATGAAAATGTTGAAATTAAAATGGCAACTTTGAAACATGTAAACCATGGAAATCATTCAAAGTCAATGAATCCTGTCAGATGCAGGACCAAATAATCTCCATGGAAATGTGAAGTGGAGGTAGGTCCCTTTAAATTAACAATGACACTTTTTAATCTGAAATTTATGTTCCGTAAGTATGTAATCTTAATTCCTGTAACTCTTAAGGGTGACAAACTTCTTAGATTTTAATTTTCCAAATATTTTGTGCAGTATAAGATTTTCCCCTGTTTGCTCAACATTTGTTGGAAGTGACAATGCCTACATTTTAGTCATGTGGTGCTGGAAGTCACATGATAGATTCAACTAACAACCTTTTTCCGGAACTGGCCTATATCACTGACTTACCATAAGTCATCCAAAAGCAGTCTAATGACAAACGTTAATATGTATTTAGAATGCAAAACATTCAAAGTCATGACTGAAGCAATGAGTTATGAGATGCCAATGCTAATACATCTGCATACCAAATATCATTGACCTACCACTAATAGTTCCCCATAAACTGACCTAATCACAAACCAATACATGTAAACTAAAACAAAGTTTTCAAAGTCAATAGACCATGAGTCTATGACTAAAAGGGTGCAGGGCAAATAATCTCCTCGGAAATGAGATGTGTCAAAAACTTAATTATTGTTGACGCCTCCAACAATAACAGCATGCCAAAGTCTAGCTTTTTCTACTTTGTCAGTGCGAGACAAAAACAACAGGAAAGTTTGTACAGCAGATACTGTTACATTTTAAAGTTATATGTATTGAGTTGTAAATTCAACAGTGAAGATGAAAAACAGCAATAACAACATTGTACCTTTATTACATTAATTCATATCCTAGTAATTTAATAGATATTAGCCTCATATACAACTTTCCAAAATTCTTTTTTGTGTTCACCTTAAAATGGCATTTTTCTTTCTTACATGTATACACTTTTTGATGCTACTGTCATACAAGTCAGAGGTTGAGCTAGCTATAAAACCAGGTTTAATTCACCATTTTCTACATGAGAAAATGCCTGTTCAAAATAATATGACAGTTGTTATCCATTTATTTGATGTATTTGAGCTTTTGATTTTGCCATTTGATTAGCGACTTTCCATTTTAGAATTAGAAATTTCAGTATTTTTGTGATTTTAATTTTTATTCTAAACCAAACAATTCTTACTGCACTATATGAGTATTACTCCTTTAACAGTATTGCACCCAGGGCAAATACTAATATATGGACAGGGTAAACCTGCGTCTAACTGCAATCCATTTCATTCAAGAGATGGAAATAAAAACTAAATTGAATTCAACGAAATTACTTTAAACAGTTAACAAACAATTTATTGATATATATTATCTAACAAATCTTCAAAACCTTATACATGTAGTACTAAACGCATTTAAAAATATACAATCAATAAAACAGTATTTTATAATATCACAAACTACGTATAAACATGTATGCTAAAAATAAATAGTTAACTTAGCATTCCTTATCACCTACATGAAGCATTACAATAATCATTCAAAATATTAAGAGCATTTTTAAAGGCAATTTAATTTTTAGTAGAAACTTATTACAATGTACCTTTAGTGCTGCTATTTGAACATCAGCTTTTACATATATGTTCTATATAGACTAGGACAGTGGGCCCAAAATTTAAAGTTTAACTGACTTTACAGAGTTATCTCCCTGTAGTGTTAGGTACCACCTTAACTCAATTTTCCTTCAATTATCATATGATACAATTTCGAACATGAAAATGTTTAATAAATTGCAATATTTACAGCAAAGATACCCTGAATCAGTAAGGTTTGCATCCAAACTGTGACTAGTCTCATTGGGGTTCATCACATTTGGACGGTTATTATGCATTAAAATCATATATTCTGAAATCAAATCATTATTATATGAATTTTTCTATCTTCAAATAGTTTGGACAAATTAAGATACTTTACATGTGTTAAAAAAATGAAAGAGGTTAACAAGTAAAAATTGCACAAATTCTGTAGGCAAGATTTTAAAAACTATCTTTTTTTTAATTTCTTATAAAAATATATATGAACATAAACATGCTAAATTGAAAAAAATGATAATTATAGAAAGTTGTATCTTTACAAAAATTTAAAGCACCATTTGGAAAGAGCGATTTTCTTATTTTTTAAATGAAATAAATACTTTATAAATTATGTACATACATGTAGTACTATTCTAGCTTTACCTTCTTTAAGAACTTCCAAAACTTTATGCTTGAAAGCCAGGGATGCAAAAAATACACAGAAACCAAAGGAGTTATTTTATAAACCAAAAGGGACCTTAACATTCTGATTTCATTAACATCGATGTATTGAATACATTTGTTAAAGTTAAAATTGATTTGCTGCTTCCAAGAATTAGTTTAACCACAAATGGTTCTAGTGTTATGAGTGAAATTGAATGTTGCTTCTAAATCTTAATACATTGTGACAATTTACCATTACCTCTAAACATACAACTTTATCAGCATGATTAACAACTTTGGTTATTTTTCTATTTTCTAAGAAATTCATGTTTAGTAGCACTTATTTTTGTTTTAATCTTTGTTGACATGAAAAATCTAGGTAATTTTCTCTCTCTCAGAGGAAACTTCTTAAAATGTTAACCACACTATAGCACTATAGCTCTAACATGAAAAAAATACTTTCAATTCCATGTTGTAAGTATGAATTCTATAGTATAAAGTATTACTGATTAAATGTAAAGGTTTTAGCAATACTGTGGATTCATTATTATTCGTTGGATACTAATTTTCGTGGGTTTCGTTGGTTCATGTGAACCATGAATTCAAATGTTCAACGAATATCATATTTTCAATAGGTTTTGTATACAGAGATTGACAAAATCACGAAATCAAATATCCACAAATATGCATATTTTTAGCAATCCACGAAAATTATTACCACATTTTCAATAGGCTTTGTATACAGAGATTGACAAAACCACGAAATCCAATATCCATGAATATGCATATTTTTAGCAATCCACGAAAATTAATACTCTCGAAAATAAATGAATCCACAGTAGTAAATGCAAAGATGACTTTATCTAAGTTGGTTTTAACTAATATGAAAAAAAACATGTTTATTTACACATAGCATTCCCCTTCTGAGGCCTCAGGTCTCCTTTGGAGCTGTTGCCAAGTAAAATTGTTTTTCTGTGATAACTGATTTGTTATGACATTTAAATTAACATTAACATCACCATCAGTTTCTATTGATAAAGCTGTACCAAAGTCATTGATTAAAGAATTCTCACTTTCATCTTCACAAATGTCTCCTTCGAAAGGTCTTTGATCACGTTCAATTAACTCTCCTACAACTTTTCCATTCTCATCACTCATCTCTCTAGCAATACTTTGATAATTATCACATTTCTGTCTGTGAGCATCCAGTTTGTCTCCCTGATCGTAATTTATATTTGTTTCCGTGTTTTGAATGGGAGCTTCAACATTATCGTCCATTTGACTGAATAGCTGATTTGAATCGTATTGTTCTTCATTTTGATCATTATACATATAAGCCGTATTTTGGCTTTGTACATCATCATTGTTCACTAAAGTGTTATCTTCATCATCATCTTCTTCTTCATTTTCACACACGGATTCATCAGAATACTGTGTGGCAAACATTAATTGCTGCTGAAATCGGGCAAAGAAATCGTCTCTAGATTTTGTAAACTTTTCCTTCACTACTGGGTCTTTTTCTGAAACTAATTTCAGATTTTCTGATCGTTTTTCTTCACGGTCCATTCGTTCTTGCTCCAAATCAAGTTCTTCTTCACACTCTGGCTGATGATCATCGAGTTGCTGAAGTGATTCCTCATTTTCACATTCAAGAGATGATTCAGTGGTTTCATTTGCATTGTTTTCTTCAATATTTGCAACTTCGTCACTATTTTCATATGTGTTTTCCTCAATTTGAATAACTTCTGCGTTTTCCTCTACAACAACCATTTCCTTAGTTCCATTGAATTCCTCTTCATATTTTTTAATCTCTGCTAATTTCTGTTGCACTTGGAGTTCCGTTGCAACAGTACCGGGAACTCTATGATCATATCCCATCTGGAGTAGTAAAGGTTCTGGTATAGGTTGACCTGGTGGGAATTGAGACAACATGGATGCCAAATGTGGATTAAAACTTGACGGATCAATAATCACACATCCACCATGAGAACTAGCATCCACTACATTTGAATACTGCATAGTTGTTTGCTCAATCGTGCTGACTGAATCATAGACTGAAAAAAATATAGCAAACAATGTTAATTCTAAAAGTCAGATTTTAAAATGTAGTTCTGCACCTAGCCCCAAACTAACTGTCACATAAAATTAAAGAAATTAAAAAAATAAAAAATTATGCCAAATTCATATATTTGACATAAAAAGCAGAAATCATATCTTAGACTCCATAATACAATCAAAATTGATTTTTTTTTCTCTGAAACATGGCAAATGCTCTTTTACTGTAACATCAAAAATTTAATAAACAAGAGTGCACACACTGAAATGTCTCGCCTTCTTTACTAACCATTGATATTATGTTGATAGTTCTAAGTATAAAGCGTTATTACAACTGTCACATAAACTTAACATTAAACAAGATAGTTAAACAAAGACCAATGAACCATGAAAATGAGGTCAAGGTCAGATGAACCATGCCAGGCAGACATGTACAGCTAACAATGCTTCCATACAACAAATATAGTTGACCTTTTACTTATAGTTTAAGACAAATAGACCAAAACACAAAAACTTAACACTGTCCAATGAACCGTGCAATTGAGGTCATGGTCAAATAAAACCTGCGGGACTGACATATAGATCATAATATATTTCCATACACCAAATATAGTTGACCTTTTGCATATAATATTAGATAAAAAGATCAAACTTAAAAACTTAACTTTGACCACTGAACCATGAAAATGAGGTCAAGGTCAGATGACATCTGCCCGCTAGACATGTACACCTTACAATCATTCCATACAACAAATATAGTAGACCTATTGCATAAAGTATTAGAAAAACAGACCAAAACACAAAAACTTAACTATAACCACTGAACCATGAAAATGAGGTCAGATGACACCTGCCAGTTGGACATGTACACCTTCCAGTCCTTCCATACACCAAATATACTAGCCCTATTGCTTATAGTATCTGAGATATGGACTTGACCACCAAAACTTAACCTTGTTCACTGATCCATGAAATGAAGTCGAGGTCAAGTGAAAACTTTCTGACGGGCATGAGGACCTTGCAAGGTACGCACATACCAAATATAGTTATCCTATTACTTATAATAAGAGAGAATTCAACGTTACAAAAATTCTGAACTTTTTTTTCAAGTGGTCACTGAACCATGAAAATGAGGTCAAGGACATTGGACATGTGACTGACGGAAACTTCGTAACATGAGGCATCTATATACAAAATATGAAGCATCCAGGTCTTCCACCTTCTAAAATATATAGCTTTTAAGAAGTGAGCTAACACCGCCGCCGTAGCCGCCGCCGGATCACTATCCCTCTGTCGAGCTTTCTGCAACAAAAGTTGCAGGCTTGACAAAAAACCACTGTGTTTGTCATTTTAAAATTATTGCTTGTCAGTATACATAGTTCGTAACATAAGGCATTTGAGAGCAAAATATAAAATATCCAGATCATCTTCCTTCTAAAATATTCAGCTTTATGCAAATATCTACTACCACTGTCATTCCCCCTGGTTTAGCATCGCTACATCTCACATTTTGTAACAAACCTTGTATGTGATTTATTTGAAAACTTGAATGCTATCAAACGGTGACTCTTCTTTCTTACCTCCATTTCTTCTATTAAAACTATTCATGAAATCCTCCTCTAGTTTTTCTAAATCTGTAAATGCCTGCAAATGTAAACATATATCTAATCACATTTTTTTTTTTTTATCATTTTCATTAAAAACATATTCTTATTTTATTTACTGATTGTTGAAAAAAAAACATCTGATAGATTATTTTTTTCAAAGTTTTAATGTTTACAGAATTTATTCCTAACTTGCTCTGAGCTTAAATAACTCTGAATTATCAGTGTGTGAATGAAATAAATAAACAAATCATGCACAAAAGAAAAAGACAATAACATAAATAAAATAACTTAAAAATGGTACTAAAATTTGGGTAAGTAAGCTTCATGAAACCGATATTCCATATAAAATAAAGTGTCATTTAAATATGGTCAAATATGTTATAATACAACTTTGGATATAGAAAAATATACAATTTCTCCAAAAAAGATATTCCTGAATGTTGGACCATATGGAATTCTCCAGATTTGCAACAATGAAATGGCTTTTTTAATTAACACTCAGCTAGATTCAGTAGGAAAAATCCTAACACTTACCATTTTCATTTCTGGTCGACCTTTCTTTAATTTGGATGTGCATGCCTGGGCCAGTTTGAACACAGAATTATACAAATCCTGAGGAATGTTTTTATCATTTGGATCACACATGTTGTAAAATTTCTCTTCATTATCACCAACCATTTCAATTATATACTCAACCTAAAAAAAGAAATTTCAAATATTAGGCCACACCAATTTAATTCCTTGTTCGACGGACCCACCCGCACCTTTTTTTTCAAAACAGATTTTTAAAATTTTTTGTATATTCCCCCTTCCTGCATCTGGAAATGTAATCATGTCTATATCCCCCACCGTTGTTTTGTAAATATTATAAAAAGATATCAACATTTGTTTTTAAAATCACAGTCTAACCTGTATATAACGATTTTAAACCCATAAGCACCCCATCACACTGTGTAAATATCTGTGTGAATATTTATTTCAGCATGAATTGATTTATCCCACGTGGGAGTGCTTCGATTGATAACAGTGGAAATACCTGTACAGAACAAAACATTGGTTTCTTTCCCCCTTACTTATATTCCCTACCAAAAAATGTTTGTTGTTAGAATAAAGTACAAAGAACTTCTGAATGATTTGCCTTCAACTGCAATTATATTGTATGCTGGCAAAACAAAACTATCCATAGCCGCTGCATGTTTATTCACCCGTCCTGATTGATTCAGGGGCCTGTCGTTCAGCATTTCTCGTTTGTTGATGTGGGTCATTTGTATTTTCCCGTTTGGATATATAAATTAGATAGTCGGTTTTCCTATTCAAATTGTGTACACTTATAATTTTGGGGTCCCTTATAGGTTGCTGTTTGGTCTGGATCAAAGCCCTGTGTAAAAGGCCGTACTTTGACCTGTGTTGGTTATAATCAGGTTGGAAACAACCCTCTTCTTCTGATGATGATGATATACAGTTACAGCTTCATTAACCAATTTAATATTGAAGATTACGAACTGTTGCATGCGCGGAGTATTTGATTAAAAAATATGAACAAAAATTTATCTTTAAATTTGTAGAATACTTGGTGATATTTACATGAAAGAAAACAACAAGTGACAAGGGGTCATTTTACTGTTGTAGAAAAGGAAATATAAATACAAAGGATTTGTATAGTGCTACTATAAAAAAAAACCTTTGAAAACTAAGATTTTTTTACTCAAAAAGAGGAGAAATACATCACATTTTAAACACCTTTTCTAAAAGAGGGGTCCACTTATTTTGAATAATATGAAAATGTGTTAACATAGTTTAAGTCCAGAAATATTAAATAAACAGCTGCGCCATGAGCGCATGATACTCCTGACGTCTTATGTGGAAGTCTTATGCAATAATCATAAATAGTTTCTGAGAAAGTTTTAAGCAATAACCATATATTGTTTTAGAGACACGACGGGACATGTGATACCCCCCACCCTGTTTTTTTTTTTACAAAAAACTAAATATTACCAAAATAAAATTTTGAATCACAACCAAAAAGTATACAGATCTTTAGATTAATATAACAAAGAAGTGTGTAAAGTTTTAAGCAATAATCATAAATTATTTTTGAGATACGGCACAACATGTAAAAAACCCTCCCCTGTTTTACAAAATACTCAATAACTCAAAAAATAAAATTTTGAATAATCACCAAAAAGTATACAGATCTTTAGATTAATATAACGTGTAAAGTTTTAAGCAATAATCATAAATTGTTTTTGAGATACGGCACAACATGTAAAAAAAACTCCCCCTTTTTTTACAAAATACTCAATAACTCAAAAATGAAATTTTGAATCATCACCAAAAAGTATACAGATCTTTAGATTAATATAACAAAGACATGTGTAAAGTTTTAAGCAATAACCTTAAATAGTTTTTGAGATATGGCGCGACATGTAAAAAAAACCTCCCCCTTTTTTACAAAATACTCAATAACTCAAAAATGAAATTTTGAATCAACTCCAAAAAGTATACAGATATTGAGATTAATATAACTAAGAAGTGTTTAAAGTTTTAAGTCATAATCAAGAATCGTTTTTGAGATACAGTGCGACATGTGACAAAAACACACCCTTGTTTTAGTTATAAAGTGCCGTAACTCAAAAAGTTTAAATCTTATTTTCACCAAAAAGTATACAGATCATTTGACTATCATAAGAAACAACTATATTAAGTTTCATGAAATTTGGATAAGTCGTTCTCAAGTTACGGTGCAACATGTTTACGCCGGACAGACGGACGGACGGACGGACATTTGTATACCATAATACGTCCCATCAAAATTTTGACGGACGTATAAAAATTCTTGGACATGTTTTGACCATATAATACAAGATAGAGATATAGCTCTTTGGGAAAATATGAGCCCTGTCAAAGTACAAGTGATAAATCAAGTTTTAATATTTTCAAAACCTACTATTTTATGTTTACAAAAAAAAATATAATCGCTCACCTTTACTTTTTAAGCTTCGCCTCAAAAATTTGCAAATTAAATATTTTTTTATTAAAATTTTCAAATCGCTCGGCCGCCCCAATTTTTGGAGTCCAAATATCCGTAGAACAAGAAATTAAATTGGTGTGGCCTTATATATATATATTATATGTTATTCAGGTCTCAGACAGGGTATATACTGGGACATTCTCGGCTTAAGAGTTTATATTCCCTGAGCCAAAGGCGAAGGGGATATTAAGCCCTAAGGTGGGAATGTAACAGTATTTACCCTGTTGGAAACCTGAATTACACATATATTACGGATTACCCCTGACTTAATGTTATTTTCCAGTACAGGTATTTGTTGAACATTCACAATGCAGCATGTATATTTATTACATGTTTATTGTTTCTTTAATATTTTGAGTAATCCATTAATCCATTTAAATGCACCTTTTTAATCTTGACAATTTTTTCCAATAAAAAATAGTTTCAATAAAGTTTTTAGATATCATATTTTGAGTTTGTATGTGTGTGTGGCTTTGTTTTTTACAACACATATATTGAAAAACCCAACCTGATATGTTTGGCATACATGAAGGATTTTCTAATTTGCTGTGAACATAATCATATTGTGTGTGTAATAATTTATAATAACACTTTTAACATTACATTTAAGTATTAAAAGTGTAAATTGCGTGATTTTGTATTAAAAATGTATTATTAACTGAAGCACGTCATTATTTTCCTTCTGTGAGCCTCTGACATTCCTTACTAATAGTGGTCTGTATAGCTTTTGACTACGTCACATAGTAACCGGTGTTATGATGATGTTTTTGAGGTTCCAATTAGGGATAAAAACATCGTATATACCCCGGCAGTTTCCTGAATATATGCTGACATCTCTGTGTTTTTATCCAATCACAAACCTCGACACATTTGTAATCCATAATATTATATATATTGATATATTGTGATGAAGAAATCCTAAAATTATATTTACTCTCAATATCTTTTTATAATGCAAAATATTGTAATTACCAGTATCATTAATGCGGTATAAATCCTTGAACAATGTGCATGTCAAATTCAACAACCATCAATTCGCCTTTTCAGAATCTAAAGGACTATGGGTAATCTCATAGTTCGTACACCAAAATGAAAATCATGTTACCCCCATTATTGGATGGATCTCCATTGTTTAGAACATCCTTATCCAAACACAAGGTTTTGGTGTACACTTTTGAAAATATTAACCCAGAATGCACTAGATTCTGAAATGGTGAATTGATCAGTATAAACTAGACAGTTATGTCTCTAAAAACTTCAACTGTAAAACCTGTCTTGACAAAACCCCTATCTTAGTTTTATCCTAATTCAAAGGTTTTTGGTGTTCACAATTTAAAAAAGTAGAACATATTGATTATACCGGTATGTCCATTACAATAGATCAGTCTAGACAAGTTTCAAGTTTATTCTATTCAGGTCCTGTCTGTTTTTGACAGTTTTCACTTTAAATCATCATTGATTGTGTACAAAAAATCATGCATAATATGCAAAAAAATTATCAAACATTCCTGCAAAATATATCATGTGTAATTAATCCAACAACAAATGGAAGTTTTTAACAGCCTTGACTGGCTATACAGCCCTTGCATCGTCAGTACTTAATCCATGGCTAAGTGCTTGTTTTAAAACTGCCAATTTTCTTTCACACTTATTCATAGTCAGAACAAATGATTTTAAAAATGAAAGAATGTGAATACTGCATTGCACTAGACAAACACTTCTCTATAGTATTTATGTGCTCTTGAGCCGAACAGTCTATGATCATTTTCTTTAAAAGCAGATCACCGTCAAATAGGTATAACAACCAATCACCCAGAGCTCCAGATAAGCTGCGTATTTGCGTGATCACGCAATACAAATAATAAACCAGATGCTCCGCAGGGCGAAGCTTTATACGACCGCAGAGGTTGAACCCTGAACGGTTAGGGCAAGTATGGACACAACATTCAAGCTGGATTCAGCTCTAAATTTGGATTGTGATTAAATAGTTGACACAGCATAGGTTTCTGACACAGAATGAATGTGTTCTAATGAACTTAAAATTTTTGTTTCTCTTAGAGCAATTCACTATGCTGTTGAATATTAATCCTCTCAAAAAAATGTTTGAAGAAATTTTCTTTTTTATTTATGAAATTTCAAATGAGAAAAATTGAACCCAATTTTTTTAATCACATCCCCCTTTCCCTTATTCCAAAACTAATCTCAATTAAAATTTCTAATGGAGTTTGCAACAATAACTACTCATTTAAATACATCATAAAATATTAAGATGTAAAAAAACTGCTTGTTATCACTGAATGGTAAAGATTATTTTAATTTATCAGTTGGTAGTAAAAAGTGAATATACATTGTATATTGTATATAACAAAGATTTAAGTTGATTCTGGACAAAGAAAGATAACTCCAATTAAAAAAAAATCTTGCTATTGCACAATATTTTGCAATTAGATATTTCTTGCTTACTATTCTGGACAAAGAAAGATAACTCTAATTAAAAAAAAATTTGATATTTCACAATATTGTGCAATTAGATATTTCTTGCCATTGCGCAATACTGTGCAATTGAAAAGACTTGCTATTACACAATACTTAATATAATAATTTTAGATCCTGATTTGGACCAACTTGAAAACTGGGCCCATAATAAAAAATCTAAGTACATTTTTGGATTCAGCATATCAAAGAACTTCAAGATTTCAATTTTTGTTAAAATCAGACTAAGTTTAATTTTGGACCCTTTGGACTTTAGTGTAGACCAATTTGAAAACAGGACCAAAAATGAAGAATCTACATACACAGTTAGATTTGGAATATCAAAGAACCCCATTTATTCAATTTTTGATGAAATCAAACAAAATTTAATTTTGGACCCCGATTTGGACCAACTTGAAAACTGGGCCAATAATCAAGAATCTAAGTACATTTTTAGATTCAGCATATCAAAGAACCTAACTGATTCATTTTTTGTCAAAATCAAACTAAGTTTAATTTTGGACCCTTTGGACCTTAATGTAGACCAAATTTGAAAACGGGACCAAAAGTTAAGAATCTACATACACAGTCATGACAGTTAGATTCAGCATATCAAAGAACCCCAATTATTCAATTTTGATGAAATCAAACAAAAGTTTAATTTTGGACCCTTTGGGCCCCTTATTATGTTGGGACCAAAACTCCCAAAATCAAACCCAACCTTTCTTTTATGGTCATAAACCTTGTGTTTAAATTTCATAGATTTCTATTTACTTATACTAACGTTATGGTGCGAAAACCAAGAAAAATGCTTATTTGGGTCCCTTTTTGGCCCCTAATTCCTAAACTGTTGGGACCTCAACTCCCAAAATCAATACCAACCTTCCTTTTGTAGTCATTAACATTGTGTTTAAATTTCATTGATTTCTATTTACTTAAACTAATGTTATTGTGCGAAAACCAAGAATAATGCTTATTTGGGCCCTTTTTTGGCCCCTAATTCCTAAACTGTTGAGACCAAAACTCCCAAAATCAATCCCAACCGTTCTTTTGTGGTCATAAACCTTGTGTCAAAATTTCATAGATTTCTATTAACTTAAACTAAAGTTATAGTGCGAAAACCAAGAAAATGCTTATTTGGGCCCTTTTTGGCCCCTAATTCCTAAAATGTTGGGACCAAAACTCCCAAAATCAATACCAACCTTCCTTTTGTGGTCATAAACCTTGTGTTAAAATTTCATAGATTTCCATTCACTTTTACTAAAGTTAGAGTGCGAAAACTAAAAGTATTCGGACGCCGGACGACGACGACGACGACGACGACGACGCAGACGCCAACGTGATAGCAATATACGACGAAAATTTTTTCAAAATTTGCGGTCGTATAAAAACCCAATGCAATTGCCCATTGCAGGGTTCAATAATCCAATTAATTCAAAGGAAAACCCAATAATATGCCAAAACCATGAGTTCTCAACTCTTTTATTGGCTACTATTTGCGTTATTTACCCTTATCTGTTTACAGTCGTCGCGTAAACTATTTTTATAATATTTATATTTGGAAATTTCCTTTCGTTCTAAAAATAGATCCCTGCATCAAGTAGCTGAAATGGGTCCCTGTTAGAGTTTTCCGTTGCTCAAAGGGTACACATGTTTTTGAAAACATTTCGATCTTCTCGGCGTTTATCCAATTAGCGTGTGTCATGTAGTCATATTTTTTTCGCATTGCTCGGGATTTATCATAACATACATTGAATTAAAAAGAAAGTGAATGTCCGGTAAAAATATTGAATAGAAGCATGTTTTCTGCTTCTTTTGAAAAGCTGAGGAAAAGTTATGATGATAACAAGACTCAGCCAGTGTTTTTAGGAAGTGTCCATCAAACACACGGGCGTGTGTGCGTACCTTAACGAGAACATTGCTAATAAAAACAGGCAGGGTTTCCTCAAAAACGAAATCAGATGGAAAAAGTGAAAGGCCAAATCAATTATGACATGATAAAGCATCAGAAACCAAAAGTTCTAATAAAAGACAACTAAACCCAGATTTATGAAAATTGGAATAAAACAAAACCGTTCAAGTATAATTAGAGTTTATATACTATTTTGTTTTCATTTTATTGTTAAATAATGAATACACACATGCAGAATTTATTAAATAAAGGTATATTAGACGAGTGCCTGTGAATACATCTATCCGTTTTTTTACAGTTTATATGAGAAAATACAAAATTGGCAGAAGGTTTGAAACGGAACACAAATTAAACCTACAATTGCTCCTCAGTGAATAAACCAAATAAAACAGCTATCAAATAACCCTAACCCTAAACCAAATAAAACAGCTAAACAAAGAAAGAAACATATTTAAGATGGATAAAATCTGGGGTTGCTATTGCCTAAATATTCAATATTGTGTTGATGAGAAACCCAATACATAAAGGAGCTTGGTGGTGAAAAACCCAATTTGATATTAACATGAGGGGTGAATTGGAATTGACCATGCAATTAAAAAACTTTTTCACCCAATTATATTTGAAAATAGTGGGTTAAAAACCCAATTTGTGAATTCTTATCTTGAGCTCTGAATCACCCCAAGCACTAGAGGTTAGAATGTTACTACGTGACCACTAAGGCAACTCAACAAAATGAACTATAAACAGCCAATGACTAAAAGTCATAAGAAAACATATTTCATTGAAGTTCAGTGAAAAATTATGTACATTCTCATCACTTAAACATTTTTCATTTGGTTTTGACTAGAAACAAATTATAATTACTTACCAAAAATTTATTATCAGATCCTTCTCTTCTTTCATCATAAGATTTCTCCCCTGTACAGACTTCATAAATTACCTGACATAAAACAAAAGCATATTTGTTTAAAACAAGATTGTGTCCCTAGTACACAGATGTCCCACTCACACTATCATTTCCTATGTTCAGTGGCCATGAATTGGGGTAAAATCTCTAATTTGGAATTAAAACTAGAAAGATCATACCATAGAAAACATTGCACTAAGTTTCAAGTTGATTGGGCTTCAACTTCATCAAAAACTTCCTTGACCAAAAAATTTAGCCTGATGAGGGACAGACTGACAGATTGATGAATGGACGGACGAATGGACGGACGAATGGACGGACGAATGGACAGACAGACCGAAAAACATCATGAACATAATGCCCCTAGGTGGAGCATACAAAATTACAGAATAAAAGAAGAAGAAAAAATAAGATGCGACTTTATGTATATACTGTGGATTCATCATTTTTTTTGGGGGGGTACCAATTTTCGAGGATTTCGTTGTTACAGGTGAACCACAAAATTAAATGTTCAACGAATGACAAATTTGTTTAGACTTATATATACACAAATATGCAAGTTTTCCTTTATCCACAAAAATTGGTACCCATGAAAATAAATGAATTCACAGTAAAATAAGGTCTGATTTCAATCTGAGAAAACATGATCACACTTTTCTTACACATATTCAATAGGCTGTGTTTAAGGGAACTAAAATTCAACTTTGTAAAGTTGCAAATAATTTGTTTACATTCCAAAAAAATAATGCAATCATAATATACTATTTATGAACATCAATATACTTACTACACCATATGAATAAGTATCTCCTTTGACAGACATTTTAGACCCTCTTTGAGCCTCAGGGGGCAGATATGCCCTGGTCTGATACTGTTTAGTATCAGCTTGCTTTTTTGTGATATGTGTCAGTAGACCAGTCTCGGAACCAGTTGTTGCATGTTGTGCCATTCCTAAATCTGATATTTTGGCTTCAAAGTTGCTGTCTAATAGAATGTTCCCACTGAAATATTTATTAATTCTTATTAATTTTTACATTAAAGATCATCTACTAAAACTGCATGGTTGTAAATCTAAGAGAAATAATAGAACTTTTCCATGACAACATTTTTTCACAAAAGATGCATATAACCAAGGATTTGTATAGTTAACTATACAAATCCTTGATATAACTGATCTTAAATGAAGTATATTTAAAGATACAGTTAACTTAATTGTGAAAACTCAGGTTATTGTTCATCAATATTTCTGATATGAGCACAGATGTAAAATTTCATCAATGTCAGTGAAGTAAGTGTAGATCATGGTGACAACTAGTTACTGAGATTTTACTGTTGACACAGACATGCATGCTTACACCAACATGGATAAAGGGTTACTCTCATAGTTCTTAATCTAATTCATTGACAGGAACTTATGAAAATAATCAGAACTCCAAATTCCAATACCAGGCCTTGAAGGCATAAAACTTTGCTCAGTGCTCTGAGCACAAAAATTATGCTCGAAACATGAAATCCAGCAATTTGATTGGTTGATTTTCGAGTCTGAGTACAAAAATCATGCTTGAAAGTTTTATGACTGTGAGGCCAGGTTATTAAACCTTATGATAAGACATCAGTAATAACGCTCATAATTTAATTATGAAATTAATCATATGTTAACATTTTAATGTCCACATGTATGAGCAGTGATTCTGTCAATGTATGTAGAAACTGTAAACCACAGGCAGCACCTCTTAAGTATCCTTACCTTTTAATGTCCCCATGTATGAGTGGTGTATCAGTCAATGTATGTAAAAACTGTAAACCACAGGCAGCACCTCTCAGGATTCCTTACCTTTTAATGTCCCCATGTATGAGTGGTGTATCAGTCAATGTATGTAAGAACTGTAAACCACAGGCAGCACCTCTTAAGTATCCTTACCTTTTAATGTCCCCATGTATGAGTGGTGTATCAGTCAATGTATGTAGAAACTGTAAACCACAGGCAGCACCTCTTAAGTATCCTTACCTTTTAATGTCCCCATGTATGAGTGGTGTATCAGTCAATGTATGTAGAAACTGTAAACCACAGGCAGCACCTCTTAAGTATCCTTACCTTTTAATGTCCCATTGTATGAGTGGTGTATCAGTCAATGTATGTAAGAACTGTAAACCACAGGCAGCACCTCTCAGGATTCCTTACCTTTTAATGTCCCCATGTATGAGTGGTGTATCAGTCAATGTATGTAAGAATTGTAAACCACAGGCAGCACCTCTTAAGTATCCTTACCTTTTAATGTCCCCATGTATGAGTGGTGTATCAGTCAATGTATGTAAGAATTGTAAACCACAGGCAGCACCTCTTAAGTATCCTTACCTTTTAATGTCCCCATGTATGAGTGGTGTATCAGTCAATGTATGTAAGAACTGTAAACCACAGGCAGCACCTCTCAGGATTCCTTACCTTTTAATGTCCCCATGTATGAGTGGTGTATCAGTCAATGTATGTAAGAATTGTAAACCACAGGCAGCACCTCTTAAGTATCCTTACCTTTTAATGTCCCCATGTATGAGTGGTGTATCAGTCAATGTATGTAAGAATTGTAAACCACAGGCAGCACCTCTCAGGATTCCTTACCTTTTAATGTCCCCATGTATGAGTGGTGTATCAGTCAATGTATGTAAGAATTGTAAACCACAGGCAGCACCTCTTAAGTATCCTTACCTTTTAATGTCCCCATGTATGAGTGGTGTATCAGTCAATGTATGTAAGAATTGTAAACCACAGGCAGCACCTCTCAGGATTCCTTACCTTTTAATGTCCCCATGTATGAGTGGTGTATCAGTCAATGTATGTAAGAATTGTAAACCACAGGCAGCACCTCTTAAGTATCCTTACCTTTTAATGTCCCCATGTATGAGTGGTGTATCAGTCAATGTATGTAAGAATTGTAAACCACAGGCAGCACCTCTCAGGATTCCTTACCTTTTAATGTCCCCATGTATGAGTGGTGTATCAGTCAATGTATGTAAGAACTGTAAACCACAGGCAGCACCTCTCAGGATTCCTTACCTTTTAATGTCCCCATGTATGAGTGGTGTATCAGTCAATGTATGTAAGAATTGTAAACCACAGGCAGCACCTCTTAAGTATCCTTACCTTTTAATGTCCCCATGTATGAGTGGTGTATCAGTCAATGTATGTAAGAATTGTAAACCACAGGCAGCACCTCTCAGGATTCCTTACCTTTTAATGTCCCCATGTATGAGTGGTGTATCAGTCAATGTATGTAAGAATTGTAAACCACAGGCAGCACCTCTCAGGATTCCTTACCTTTTAATGTCCCCATGTATGAGTGGTGTATCTGTCAATGTATGTAAGAACTGTAAACCACAGGCAGCACCTCTCAGGATTCCTAGTCTTTGTTTCCATGTTAATGCAGGGGTATTGTTCTAAAATTACAGTTATATGTGAGGTTAAATCTAAGAAAAATATTTAAATATAAAATAGTTTTACCATGCTTCAATTTATTTTATACTTTCTGCTAAATTTTTCATGAATTGTTCATTTTGTAGAAAACAGCAATAGTAAAAGCCTGGTTTTTTTTCTCCAATTAAGAGCTCTAAATTTTATTTTCAATCTTCATAAAACAATGTAAAACTTTTTTACATATTTCAAAAAAAAAAAAATCCATTGTATAAATTTTTAAATAATGTTAACCTTTTAAAATCATCGATTCAATTAAGATTCAGGTTGACACAAACTGCATGAAACTTAGATTTGTGGATGATAACTCAACAGAATAGAAAATGTAAATAGTCTGTTGAAAGTATTTTACTTCATGTTCTTACAACACCTACCATATAAAAAAACTTAATAATCCCACTTTTAATGTGTAAATTCTAAATTCACTGGAGTATGCAATTTTAAAAATCAGATAAGTGTTTATGACCATATTTTTCAATATATCTCAAAATCTGTGAAAAAAATAATTTTTGTGATATAACTAAAGAAACAGGAACCAATTATATGTAGCTTTTTAAAATTTCATCAGTTTATACTTATACACGTTTACATACACATTCTGATAATTTTGCAGAAAAAAATGACATCTAAACAAAATTAACTATCTTTTAACACAAAAACACAAATTAGATTTTTTTGAGGTTAAAGAATCCTTGAACTATATGGATAGTTTTTTGTATCTAAATCTGCATCATCAACACATTTTTGATGCAAGCAGGATGTTTTATTACATACAAATAAAGTCATCTGTCAAAGGTCATAACTGTCATTAAAGCTGTGACTTAAACCATAACAGAAAAGATTTACACTTTCTTAGAACTATCTGAGTGGTCAATCATTACAGGGGTACCAGAGGCAGATCCAGGGGCCTGACCCCCCTTTCGTGGGAAAAAAATGGTTGATTATATAGGAAATACTGAAGCATGACTTGAGCCCCACCCTCCCCCCTTAGGTCAGTCAGCGGCCCTCCCCTTACAAAAAGTTCTGGATCTGCCACTGGATACATACCTTGCATGCTATTCTATCTTCCAGAGAACCATTAGGCATCAATTGATATACAAGACAAACATCAGCCATGGAAACATCTGGCTGATCAATCATATAGCCATACAGTAACACTATGTTGTTGTGTCTATACCTAAAATAGAAATTGTAGACAATATTACCCGGAAACATATTTTTCTTCTTTTATTTTGTAAAATGAATTTTGCCTGATCAAACAC
Source organism: Mytilus edulis (assembly GCF_963676685.1). Lineage (NCBI taxonomy): Eukaryota > Metazoa > Mollusca > Bivalvia > Mytilida > Mytilidae > Mytilus > Mytilus edulis. The sequence continues at coordinate 47,504,179 of NC_092344.1, forward strand.
AAGAATTTCATATGAAAGCCAAATTCTAGATCTTTCTAGCTCGTTACTCCGTTCTCACTCATACATTCTCTAGCACCCAGTAAATAATTGAAGTCAGTAATAAAAGGAGAAAACAAGAGAATGCTGAGCATAACATCAATTATCACACTTAAGGTTCAAGGGTCGATTTCACAAAAAAACTTACCACTAAGATTGATCGTAAATATTACTGATTTGTTCATGACTTAAGACCAATCTTAGTCGTAAGTTTTTTTGTGAAACAAACTCCAGAGATCCATCAACAAACTTCATTCGTAACAAAAAAAAATGTAAAACATTTAATAATTAAGACACTAATATGTCTGACCCCGTTTTTGATTGTGTTAACAAATTTTTTTTTTTTAAGGTGAAGTATTTGTTTCCTGTTTAAATAACAAGAAGGCATGTTCATTCTTTAAAAGGTCATACAAGTAGATTTTAAAAGAAACAGATCCTTTTATTGAGTTGATATCAATTTGCAATGATTATTTGCCAGCAAGAAATTCATCTGATCTTGCTTAAATAGGAAAATCAAGAGAAGATCTACTGTAATACCTTTGTTGAGCACGAGATAAGTTTTGTTTGTCAGTTTGTTTTCAACTTATGAGTTTGAATATTCCTTTGGTATCTTTCAACTCTCTTTTTGAAGAACATGAGGAAATAAAAATCTTTAACAAAGGTGAACATGTAATGAAAATAAAGGGTCAAGTATCTACATACTTGCTTAAAGTTGCTAGCTCTCTTTTGACTTGCTGTTCTATATTGCCATTCACATCTTCTCTCTGTAATGGTTGAAACTAATATTATTCAAAATGAATGAAATGAAAACAAAAATTAGAAAAAAAATTGTGCTTCTGAATATTTGTTTTATTTATAGATTTAATGACTTTCACAGAATTTAAATCTACATGAATGGTCTCACAGCAGTGTTCTTGGATTAAATGATGAAAGTTGTTGGTTCCTTCCAAACTTGGGTTAAACCAATACCTTTTAAATTTGTTTTAACTGCTTTACCTCTTTCAGGTGGTACGTAAAACTACAGGGAGATAACTCCGTAAAAATCAGCTGAACGTTTTAATCACACTCTCTTGTAAAGGATATACTGTGGATTCATTTATTTTCATGGGTAGCAATTTTCGTGGATAAAGGAAAACTGGTATGTTCGTGGTAATTTAATTTCGTTGTTTTGCCAAGGTCTTCATACAAGCCTATATAGAGCATTTGTCATTCGTTGAAAAACAAATTTTGTGGTTTACCTGTACCCACGAAATCCACGAAAATTAGTATTCAACGAATAAAAAAGAAGCTACAGTATTTGCTTCTCAATGATCAAAATAAGTGTATGTCAAACTGCTATATATCCAATGAATTTTTTTTACAAAGTTGGTGGTTCAAGATTTTTAAATTTAAGGTCAAAGTTAATATTTGTCAAAATTTTATGAAAATTAATTAAGACAAATCAATTTTAGTCAAGCTGTTTGTCTTTTGTATGCAGCATTTTACTTAACTGACATCAATAAGTCTCACATTCCGGGTTCGAAAATCAATTGAATAAATACATGTAAAAATACTGAATTCACAGTATTACATTTTTTTATCCAATATTTTTTGCATGTCAGATTGCACAATTTCACTAAACAAAACTCATAGAATTCTTCAAACAAATATGACTTTAAAATATACAAATAATTCTACATGAAATAAATCCAAACACAAATACTTACTGAAAATAGTTTTTTAACGGCACATTTAGTATTTTTCAAAACTGCATGGAAAACTTTTCCATAGGCACCCTGTCCAATTAAATATTCATCACTGAATCCATTCGTTGCTTGAACAATTTCTTTGTAACTAAAACCATGAATTCCGTTTAAAGCTATAGAATAATCAACATCGTTATCTTTGGATTTGTGGTAACTTGAGGAACCATCGTCAATATCTTTGGATTTTTGGTACCCTGAGGAACTTTTGTTATTTTGTAATCTCTGTCTTAATGCCGTATTAGATGCCATATTGTCCATACTTTTTCCTGGGCCACTAACTCCTACTTCATGCATTATTGTTTTGTCTTCACTTTCAACTTCTTTACTCATTTGTTTCTTCATCTGCAACATTAAAATATTTAATGAATAAATTAAAACTAAGTAAAATTACTAGCACACCTGGGTCTAGCACAGACAACATGGGCCTTTCCCCCCTTATCTGTTTACCTAAGTTTCTAAAGACTGAGACAGATATATACTTTGATATTACAGATATACATAGTACATGTACAATGTTAATATATCTCATAATATTAAGGGGGTTCGCTTCTCAGTTTCAAAGTAATTAACTTTTGAAAACACTAGTTTATATTGATAGGGGATTAATAAAGGAATTCAAAGAGCAAAAAAAATATATAGGTCACCATGCTTGTTTTTGAGATATTAGCCATTGAAATTTTGGCTGGAAAATATTCTCTCTTGACTTTTCATAGATTTATCATTGACAAGTTGAAGTTCTCAAAAACTGTTAAAAAGTTATTAAAATTTTATAAGACTTTAACAGATGGGTTATCATTATACATGAAAAGATTTACAAAAAGAAAAATGGGGGTTACCGGGAAAACATTTTCAAGGCATTCAAATGGATAAAACCAGAGGATTCCGAAAATCTGACAAAAAAATCCAAAACAGGACAAGCCAGCTTCCTTAACGAATAAATTAAAACTAAGTAAAATTACTAGCATACCTGGGTCTAGCACAGACAACATGGGCCTTTTCTCCCTTATCTGTTTACCTAAGTTTATAAACACTGAGACAGATACATGCTTTGATATTACAGAATGAAATACCATACCATTTCTCTACCAAAAGCCTTATTCCAATCCCAAATCATTTTCACTGACATTTCAATTACTGTTGCAATAAAATAGGATTTAAGGTGTAATAGACATAACTCGTGAAGGAATTTATTAAGGTTAAATATACAAGTATTGTGCAAAGTTGATTCAAACTTACTGAAGGTTTAGAAATCAATCCTCCATCTAAATGTTTACTACCCATTTCCATTTTGTCTTTGAATGTATCACATCTGTTTAAATTGACATTGACATCTTCAACTTTTGGAGGGGAAGTCTTTCTGTTTTGTCCTTTCCCTGGCGGCTTAAGGCTTTCTAAAAACACGTACAAAATCTAGTAAACTTAATATTAAATTACAAAACAGTTGATTTAGATAAAACCCTTAAAAATTTCACAACAGGACTTCCACTAATTTTTACTTCCCTATTTGATACAGGTGAGACATGCCCAAAAATATCTCTCACATTTAATGAGCTTTCTGCTGTAGTACATTTGTACTTAGAAATATATTGTTACTACTAAAACATAACAAAATCATTTGGTGGTTGTTTCCTAGAACATGTGATTTTCTCTTAAGGTCAAATTTAAATAGTTTTCTAACACCTTTTGAATTTTTTTTTACTTCATGTCTAGGCTCTACTGCATGATGTAAAAAAAACAATCAATGTACCATTAAAGCTTAAATACGAAACAAGGAAATATGATTGTATTGCCAATGACACAACTAAATTACTATATATCCACCATAGAACATAGAACAAGGATGTATTATTGTATATAATCACAGGTCATTTTTAAAAAAGACCTTAAATGGAGCAATAACCAAAACTTTAAAGAAAGCTATACAAGGCCTGTGAATAGCAAAAAGATAAGATCTTCAAAAAATACGTCTTACATCCTGATTCAAGTAAAAATCATCAGATAATAAAAAGCAATTATGGTAGAAAGCAACAAATGAAAACAACTGAAGCATGTATTTTCAATATAATTCCACCTTATGTAATAATGCTGTATTTTGATTGGATGAGAAACATGGTATTTTTCACCCATTTCTATATATTGAGATTTTCTTTTCTCTGCCGGGGTATTTGCCATTAGGGAATTCCATGTGCCGGGGTATTTGCTAGCAAATACCATGGCAGATGGGAAATACTCTAGCAAATACCATGGCAGATGGGGAATACCATGTCTAATAAAGGGCTGCGCTTTAGAGCATGATACGCCCGTTGCTCTTTTAACTTGTCTTTTATGCTTTAAATGAATTTACATGATCAACTAGAAATATATATACAAATCAAAAGGGATGTTACATTAATATATTCACCAAAGTTTCATAAAATCCCCCTTTTTTAGGTATAAAAATTCATTACTTAAGAAAACGTAAAATCTAAAATTTATAAAAATGGAAAGGGAGCTTATGTCAATAGATATAAACAATTTATCAAAGTTGCATAAAATTTTGTGAAAGTGTTAGTTATTGTCCCAAAATTCAAAAATCCCCCCTTTTTTAAGCATAAAAATTCATAACACGGAAATGTAAAATCTGAAATTTATAAAAATTGAAAGGGAGCTTACATCAATAGATATAAACAATTCACCAAAGTTTCATGGACATTGGTGAAAGCCTTTTTTGAGTTATTGTCCGAAGTGTTGATTTCACCAAAGTTTCATGGACATTGGTGAAAGCCTTTTAGAGTTATTGTCCGAAGTGTTGAAAATCCCCCTTTTTTTATGAATAAAGCCCCATAAATCCAAAACTTAAAATCTGAAATTTATAAAAATTGAAAGGGAGCTTACATCAATAGATATAAACAATTCATCAAAGTTTCATGGACATTGGCGAAAGCCTTTTTGAGTTATTGTCCGAAGTGTTGAAAATCCCCCTTTTTTTGTGAATAAAGCCCCATAAATCCAAAACTTAAAATCTGAAATTTATAAAAATTGAAAGGGAGCTTACATCAATAGATATAAACAATTCATCAAAGTTTCATGGACATTGGTGAAAGCCTTTTTGAGTTATTGTCCGAAGTGTTGAAAATCCCCCCTTTTTTATGAATAAAGCCCCATAAATCCAAAACTTAAAATCTGAAATTAAAAAAAAACGAAAGGGAGCTTACGTCAATAGATATAAACAATTCACTTAAGTTTCATGGAAATTGGTGTTTGTCCGAAGTGTGGACGACGGACGCACGGATGGACAACGGTATACAATAATACGTCCCGTCTAAAAGACGACGGGCGTATAAAAATAATTCAATGAATTATTTCTATTCTAATATGACAAATTCATGGTCATTCTAATTATATGGTTCCAGATGAAATATTAAGGATAAAAAGCATCATTATTGAATTTGGACCGAATGACGTAAAAATTCCGGGGAATGACGTCATAAATGAAACTCAACGAAAACAAATTGTCAACCGGTCACATAAAACTGGAATCCACTTGTATTACACTTCACTGAAACTGATGAACAAAGTGTAGTAGTCAGCAGAGAACCAGCTTATTATCATAAAAAGGGAGATATATATACAGTCAGTGACTGTACATAAAAAAAAATGATAAGAAATGATTATACGGTCAATGTAATTTGACTGCGCAAATAGCACAGCTGCAGTGTATACAAAATTATACATTCAAGTCAAAATTTCATATGATACCTGGTTATAATAACGTTCTGAGGTGGAACATTCGGTGGAATTAAACAATTATATCATGTTTACAAGGGGTATTTGCCAAAAATACCGGTTTCGAGGTAATCAAATTTTGGAAATTTGCCAGACATGACTATGATGTCATTTTCTATTTTTATTTGCCAATAACTTTATGTAAATAACTTCATTGGAAATTTGCCAATATAAAATGTTTATGATGAAGCTTTTTTTCCTTATCTTATCTAAAATGTTTTTAGATAATGTATGTTGGACATTTGCCAGACATGACTATGATGTCATTTTCTATTTCTATTTGCCAATAACTTTATGTAAATAACTTCATTGGCAAATAAAAATAGAAAATGACATCATATGGAATCCTGATTTGGACCAACTTAAAAACTGGGCCCATAATCAAAAATCAAAGTACATATTTAGATAAAGCATATCAAATAAGCCCAAGAATTTAATTTTTGTTAAAATCAAACTTAGTTTAATTTTGGACTCTTTGGACCTTAATGTAGACCAATTTGAAAACTGGACCAAAAATTAAGAATCTACATACACAGTTAGATTTGGCATATCAAAGAACCCATTTATTCAATTTTTGATGAAATCAAACAAAGTTTAATTTTGGACCCCCATTTGGACCAACTTGATAACTAGGCCAATAATTAAAAATCTAAGTACATTTTTAAATTCAGCATATCAAAGAACCCCAAGGATTCAATTTTTGTTAAAATCAAACTAAGTTTAATTTTGGACCCTTTGGACCTTAATGTAGACCAATTTGAAAACGGGACCAAAAATTAAGAATCTACATACATAGTTAGATTCGGCATATCAAAGAACCCCAATTGTTCAATTTTTGATGAAATCACACAAAGTTCAATTTTGGACCCTTTGGGCCCCTTATTCCTAAACTGTTAGGACCAAAACTCCCAAAATCAAACCCAACCTTCCTTTTATGGTCATAAACCTTGTGTTTAAATTTCATAGATTTCTATTTACCTATACTAAAGTTATTGTGCGAAAACCAAGAATAATGCTTATTTGGGCCCTTTTTTGGCCCTTAATACCTAAAATGTTGGAACCAAAACTCCCAAAATCAATCCCAACCTTCCTTTTGTGGTCATAAACCTTGTGTCAAAATTTCATAGATTTCTATTCACTTAAACTAAAGTTATAGTGCGAAAACCAAGAAAATGCTTATTTGGGCCCTTTTTGGAATGTTGGGACCAAAACTCCCAAAAATCAATCCCAACCTTCCTTTTGTGGTCATAAACCTTGTGTTAAAATTTCATTGATTTCTATTCACTTTTACTAAAGTTAGAGTGCGAAAACTAAAAGTATTCGGACGACGACGACGACGACGACGACGACGCCAACGTGATAGCAATATACGACCAAAAAATTAAAATTTTTGCGGTCGTATAAAAACACAACTGTTTTTGTTAAAGACTCAATGTTCGATGTAGTACAATTTTTTCTCTCATTTATTTGTAGTGTTTGGGAAAAATCACAAAATATTATATCTATGAAAAATATTTTTTCCTTGATCAACAATGAATAAATCGGCTGTATTCCTTACTAAAAAAATTATTTCTTGCAACAATAATTTGCTTCATTAAATAAGACCCAAATACTTACTGCTATCAAAATTATCTAAAGCTGCTTGTATTTGTGATGCCGTCCGGTCATCGTTACTGTTAACTTTCTTTGGTGAAAAAAATGACTGAGTATCTCCTGACTCACTCGTAACTAGAAAAAAATACCAAAAGAAAAGTTATAATACTATTGCAAGGTCATTTTTTCTGAGAACATGAGCTAATTTTATCTTAAGGTTGATGAGGGAGGGGGGATCTAAATTGAAATAATATATTTTTTTACTTCTTTGCCTAAGCGTAGTTTTTATGATAATGTTTTCTAAACATAATAAGCTTACTGTAGTCTGTATGGATAACAGAGCTTTTTTCAACTGTTGAATGTGCAAAATTGTAGGATTTTGTTTTTATCCTGCAATTGGGTGCTCTACTATACAGATACAGCCCTACAGATATCGCTATGCTGTATCTGTATACTATACAGATATCGCTTTGAAGCCCCGCCCACTGCTGGACTGAGTATTGTATGAACCTGCGTGACCTCAGAATGTGTATTGCAACTCGCATTCCAATGACGTATTAATTGCGAATTAACGATTACTTTATATGTTTTATACGTTCTGTTTGTTTGAAACATTTCTTAAGAGCAATAATAATCACACCAATTTTCTGATAACATACACACATGAACAGCAGCCTTTTCTACGATGACAACTACCGATTTCAAAACGTGAATGTGCATGATTGTGTAACAAAAACAACAATATCAATTTCAGCATGCATGTTTAGAGAATGTCGAGTCTGAAACGTAGGACAACTTGTACACTCCTGTTTCAAATTGGACAATGTTTTGTTATTTGTTTTTACTGTTGAAATTAGTTGTTATGTTAAAATAGATAATTATTCACCTTCAGCGATGTATTATTGTTGACAATTCGAGATTCTTTTTTTGCGAACCCGTCTTCAGCTGAATGTGTGATTACTGTACCGTATTACTACACGGGCCTCAATGGATTTCAAATCGAAAATAAATGCAAAACATGCTTTTTTGTGTCTTTCAAAACACAAATAATATACAGAATTAATTGCAGGATAAAAACAATAACTGTTTAGTGTCTTTAAATATCAGCTGTATTTGTACTCGGCTCGAAACAGGTGTAATAGCTCGCTAAAAGCTCGCATACACCTTGTTTCCTAGCCTCGTACAAATACGGCTGATATTTAAAGACACTAAACAGTTATTGTCCTCTATGTATATATCCTCTTGGAAAAAACAAAAAATATGTGAATTGAGAGAAAACTAAACAATAGAGGTTTGAATGAAATATAAGCAAAAAGTTCATATATTTTTTTTTGGCTTTAAAAAGAAACCCAGAAAAATGGGGTCAGGGAACTTGTTTCTTACTAAAAAAAAATTAGATAAACATACATTATAAAGGATCAATTCCCTGTATAGCACTGAACAGGAAATCAAATTACAAGTTCATTTTAGTTAATTACAGTGGATTGGAATTCATAATATAGCACTTTCAAGAACATCATTGATTTTGGATTAGATTTCACTTGAACCTTTCAAACAAAGTTGGCAAATTTATCTCTTTTTGATAGAGGAGAAAAAGCTACTTTAACCTAACTGCATTTTTTTTTTCAGAGGTTAGATCTAATACATAATGGTCTGCAAGTAAAACATATATAATATTAAATTTTTTAATAAAAAAGTTGATCTACATACACCATGCTTCTAAAATTTGCATCTCTCTTCTCCTGTTTATCTTGTGTAACTTGTCATGAAGATCTTGTGCTGTAGGATTCTTGGCTTGCCAATCTGTTAACATTTGCTGAGTAGGACTAACTCCAGGTCGCTTTTGTTCCATTTCAAATATTCTCACTTGCTGATGGGTGTAACCTATTTCTGCAGCTGTAAAATGAGTGCAAAATGTATTTAATTCAGTATTTTGTTGGGATTTATTTTTTATCAAACAATCTCTCAGGGAATACTATGCCTTTAGATTTTCTGTCAGGCTGATTGAATTACATACATGTAGTTCCTTTACCCTTATCCAAATTCAGGGAGAAAAAAAATCAAAATAATTGTGGAAAGGCTTTTATGTCATTTGGTCTTAATGCCATGATTGACCACTGAGTGAAATTGTACTTCCTCAAAGAATATATATCTTTTTCAGTTATAATACCATTTAAACTAAACTAAATCTCTCAGAACTTTGCTGTTGTTGCTGTAGAAAGACGCAAGATTGGGACAGACATATGTAAAGTCTTAATTTACAAGATTGTAAATGTTGTATCCAGAACTGATTTTTTTTTTATCTCAATACATATACAGATGCACACAAAAAAGGTGGATGCTGACTTCTAAAAGAGCATATATATATATATATATAAAACCCACATCCACCATTGTCCCATGGAACTTGGTCACACAATTGACACAGGTCTACTTGACTGAAAAAGGTCTTTATGCTCCATTTATGGGCATTATGTTTTCTGGTCTGTGCGTCCGTCTATCTGTTTGTTCGTCTGTCTGTTCATTCCTCCATCTGTTCGTTCATCTGTCTGTTCGTCCATCTGTCCCGTTTCAGGTAAAAGTTTTGGTTTAAGTTTTTGGTCAAGGTAGTTTTTAATGAAGTTGAAGTCTGATCAATTTGAAACTAAGTAAACATGTTCCCTATGGTATGCTCTTTCTAATTTTAAAGCCAAATTAGAGATTTTATCCCTTTTTCATGGTCAACTGAACATATAAAATGATAGTGCAGATGGGGCAATTGTGTACTTGGAACACATTCTTGTTTTGACAGTGATGAACATGTAACAAGATTTTTTTTAATGGAAGTTGATAATGGAACCCAAAAAAAGCCTTTTAAAAAATAAGATGGGGAAAGGGGTTGGGCATAAAACTTTCAGGAAAACCAGCTTCACTTAGAAATCATGATGTATTGGCATTTTATTTACCAGCAATATATAATTAATTTCTACTTTTAAGTTTGCTCTAAGGTTTTCGGAAAAAAACTTTCCAATATCATAAATATGCATGACAATAACTCACTAATGAATCTTTTATTTTATGCATTATAAAAAAAAATTCTACTTATATTAATTAATCATGTTAATTCATTAGGCAAAATTCCTAAACATACTTGAAAAACCTGAAGCAAAGCAAGAATGGTGTTATTGCTTTACTCCATTTCAAAATGAAGCATTCAATTTTGAGATAAAGTAAAATTTAGCAATCATAAAATTGAGAATGGAAATGGGGAATGTGCCAAAGAGACAACAACCCCACCATAGGTCTTCAATGCAACGAGAAATTCCCGCATCTGCAGGCGTCCTTCAGCTGGCCCCTAAACAAATATATACTAGTTCAGTGATAATGAACGCCATACTAAACTCCATATTGTACACACGAAACTAAAAGTTAAAATAATACAAGACTAACAAAGGCCAGAGGCTCCTGACTTGGGACAGGCGCAAAAATGCGGCGGGGTTAAACATGTTTGTGAGATATTAACCCTCCCCCTATACCTCTAGCCAATGCAGAAAAGTAAACACATAACAATATGCACATTAAAGTTCAGTTCAAGAGAAGTCCGAGTCTGATGTTAAAAGATGTAAGCAAAGAAAATAAACAAAATGACAATAATACATAAATAACATCAGACTACTAGCAGTTAACTGACATGCCAGCTCCAGACTTCAATTAAACTGATTGAAAAATTATGTCTTCATCATATGAATATCAGGCACAATCCTCCCCATGAGGGGTTGAGTATCATACCATCATAACATATATGAGAAGAACATAACCCATGTCATGCCAACAACTGGTTTATTAATAATAAATGAGTTTAGTTCTGATGCAAAGACCCTATAAGTGAATCAATATTAATGCCAAAATATGCAATCTTTAATGACCTGACAACAGTATTGTAACTATATCCCTTCTTAATAAGTCTATTTAAAGGTTTTGTTAGCTTCTGACATGTCTGAGTCGAATACAGACATTTTTGTGCTTTCTAAAGAATATTTCCATAAAATATTGGATGTGAAATACCTGAATGTATAAATAGTCTGCATGTTGAGCTATATTTCCAAATGATGTCCTTATACCGATGATAAAATTTAGTAAATGTTTTGAATAGTTGGTGCGATATCGAAAACCCTGGTGTAATAATTTTTCAGAAATACATAAATTTCTCTCGTTAAAATCTAAAACATTGTTACATACACGAGCGAATCGTACAAGTTGAGATATATAAACACCATAAGATGGTGACAAGGGAACGTCACCATCTAAAAATGGATAAATAACAATAGGAAATGAGAAATCATCTCTTTTATCATAAATTTTAGTAATTAAGCTTTCCGTTAATGATATATATATCAAGATTGAGGAAAGGGCAGTGGTCATTGTTAGTACTAGCTTTATACAAAGTAAGTTCAACAGGATAAATTTCTTTAGTATACATACTGAAGTCGTCATTATTGAGAGCCAAAATATCATCCAAATATCTAAAAGTATTATTAAATTTGTGTATCAGATATTGTTTCCATGGGTCTTTGCTGATATTTGTCATAAATTGTAACTCATAGCAATACAGAAACAGGTCCGCAATAAGTGGTGCACAGTTAGTCCCCATTGGAATTCCGATAACCTGACGATATACGGAATCTCCAAAGCGAACAAAAATGTTAACTAGTAAAAATTCAAGGGCATATATAGTATAAAAGCATGTCCAATTGACAATTTTTTTGTTTATTGCTACTAAAAAATGACCAAAAAGAGTTCGCTTCTATTATTATTCTAGTGGTGATGAAATCCTGGAGTCCATGTCTACATATCTTAAGTGCCTAAAAAAATATAAACATTGTATACAAAGTTCTCAATTCAAACATAGTTATCTCTATATTTGTATCGGTTTGAATAAAATGTAAATGGAATGTGTTTTTTATTCTTTTATACATGTATATGGAAGAGCTCTTATATGAGGTGTCAGAATTTCAGGGAACTGAAGGGTATTTCTTATTTCAAAACCATAAATAGATGATGAAAATTCAAGATTTATACAATAAAAGGTAACACAATACAAAAATCTGATTATGAATTGAAAAAAAAGTAATGATTACATAGCTCTTATTTCAGAAAATGTTCATCATAAGATTTTAATGGACAAAATAGTTATTACCTTAACATACCTCTTTTCATTAGCGACAAGGAAAAGGTTTATAATTTGTCAAGAAGTTAAAAGACTGAATTTTTATTATACATTTATATTTTAAGTATTTCCTTATTGGAATTTAATTCATTATTTTCAACAGTAGTTAGATTGGAGAGTGTGTTGGCAATTACATTTGTACTAACGGATACCTTACTTCACTTCAAGATAAAACTATTAAAGTCATTCATTTTTTTTTGTTTATACGTAAATTAATAATTCACATGTGTATTTAATTCATTTTAAATGAATTCCCCAAAAAAACAAAAAAGATATACAAACAATAGTGATTTATTAAAATACGAGAAAATATACAATTACAGGTAACACTTACCAGGAAAATAAACGATGATTTCTACAGGTGAATTATGTTTACATCTTAATAATTAATTGATTGATTAACATCAGAGGTTTATCATGCCTGTCAAAAACCAAGTCAATCGTAACAAATTCTTTTCAATTTTTTTCTGACATTTTCATTGGTTATTAGGCCAGCCAAACAAATTTTATTCTGTTGTGCAAGAGGATATTTCTACTTGAATACATAAAAGCACAATGTCACAAAAGGAAAAGGTTGCACTTGCAGATGTGACTGAATAATAATATGGAAATCATGCTTTTAAAATAGGGGTTTCCTAGTGTTACTATAAGAAAGGTCAAATTATTTGAATGTAAAACATGTACTTGATTAAATCAACAACTATTTTGGTTGATCATTATTATAGATTCACTCATATCTATCTGGTGGGACATGGTTAAAATTAGACATGAATATATTACCCTAAAACACAGAAGATGTGTATCACCATTACTTCTAAACCTGTAATAAAATAAACAAATACCCTCCTGTAGGCTAGTCAACTTTCCTTATCTATGGGCAATTTCTCCCATAAAAGATGTTGACCCAACTCATAAAATTGTCCACTTTAACAGATGACTTTTGATATGAATGAATGAATGAATCTTTATTTCCTCCATGTATATGAAGATTTTGCATACAAATAGAAATTAATAATTATTTACACAATAAACAAAATAGCATACATTTTGAGATAAATACCAAATGAAAAAAAAAAACACATTTAGATAAACACATAATACACATATTCTAGTATACACAACAAAAACACAACGTTTTTCAATCAAAGTCTATTCAAAATTCAAAATTAAACCTGTTTTCAAATAATACATGTCTGAATTTTTTAAACATGGGGTACAACATGTTTTGCTATGTAATACATCATTCTAGACCAATCTATAGGATCGAGATCGTATACTGTATCATTAACAGCTCCTAATAGTACTTCAAGAAGGTCATCGTCGTCTAAATTGAATATTTAAACCCCCAAGGGTAACTTGGGTATACAAGTTTTTGGTCTTCTTTTGACTTTCAGTGAAACGTTTGCCAATGAGGGGCGTTTGTTTGGCTGTGTCCGATATACAAGTTTGCAGCCACATACGATAAGAATGGGGACATTAAATCCAATGCCTCATGTAAAGAGAGTGCCGCGCTCTCTGCATTTTAAGTACCCTTGCAAAAACTCTTTGAGGGGTCCATTGTTGGCCTGTTGAAAGGCAACAGTTACATTTCTGTCCCTTTCCAATATACCTTCAATTTTCATTGGCTGTTCAAAGTTCCCTGACCTTCATCCTGGATGGCCTCTATTACAAGACTTTCCTAATGTATGAATTGTTAATTTGTTCTCGACCTGAACATGCATAAAATATTTGCCACTGGATGTTAAGCAACCAAAAATCAATCAATCAATCAATAATTTAAAATTTGGTGGAGAGTTGTGTCATTACAAATCTTCATATTTGTATATGAATACCTCAAACAGGCATTTTAGAGAGTTAAAATGGCTTTTCACTTTTAAGCTCATATACTTATTTAAAACCATATTATAGAAGTTTATGAACACAAATGCCATGCATATGATATGATGTATGCATTAAGTCCTCTAGATCTGGTGCTTCAACTCCTTAATGGAGATTTTAACCAGATGCTCCACAGGGCGCAGCTTTATACGACCGCAGAGGTTGAACCCTGAACGGTTGGGCAAGTATGGACACAACATTCAAGCTGGATACAGCTCTAAATTTGGATTGTGATTAAATAGTTGACACAGCATAGGTTTCTGACACAGAATGAATGTGGTCTAATGAACTTAAAATATTTTTTTTTGCCTTTGAGCAATTCACTTTGCTGTTGAATATTAATCCTCTCAAAAAAATGTTTGAAGAAATTTTCTTTTTATTTATGAAATCTGAAATGAGAAAAATTTCCCCCCCCCCCCACATTTTTTTTTCACATACCCCTTTCCCTTTTTCCAAAACTGATCTCAATTCAAATTTCTAATAGAGTTTGCAACAATAACTACTCATTTAAATACATCATAAATTATTAAAATGTAACAAAAGGTGCTTGTTATCACTGAATGGTAAAGATTGTTTTAATTTATCAGTTGGTAGTAAAAGTGAATATACATTGTATATTGTATAAAACAATGATTTAAGTTGACTCAACTACTATTCTGGACAAAGAAAGATAACTCCAATCAATTGAAAATTTCTTGCTATTGCACAATATTTTGCAATTAGATATTTCTGGCTATTGCGCAATACTGTGCAATTGAAAATATTTGCTATTGCACCATTCTGTACAATTGAAGATTTCTTGATATTGCGCAATACTGAGCAATTGAAAATTTCTTGCTATTGCACAATACTGTGCAATTGAAGATTTCTTGCTATTGCTGAATACTGTGCAATTGAAAATTTCTTGCTATTGCACAATACTTAATATAATAATTTTGGATCCTGATTTGAACCAACTTGAAAACTGGGCCCATAAACACAAATCTAAGTACATGTTTAGATTCAGCATATCAAAAAAGCCCAAGAATTCAATTTTTGTTAAAATCAGATTTAGTTTAATTTTGGACCCTTTAGACTTTAAAGTAGACCAATTTGAAAACGAGACCAAAAATTAAGAATCTACATACACAGTTAGATTTGGCATATCAAAGAACCCAAATTATTCAATTTTTGATGAAATCAAACAAAGTTTAATTTTGGACCCCGATTTGGACCAACTTGAAAACTGGGCCAATAATAAAAAATCTAAGTACATTTTTAGATTCAACATATTAAAGAACCCCAAGGATTCAATTTTTGTTAAAATCAAACTAAGTTTAATTTTGGACCCTTTGGACCTTAATGTAGACCAATTTGAAAACGGGACCAAAAATTAAGAATCTACATACATAGTTAGATTCGGCATATCAAAGAACCCCAATTGTTCAATTTTTGATGAAATCACACAAAGTTCAATTTTGGACCCTTTGGGCCCCTTATTCCTAAACTGTTAGGACCAAAACTCCCAAAATCAAACCTAACCTTCCTTTTATGGTCATAAACCTTGTGTTTAAATTTCATAGATTTCTATTTACTTATACTAAAGTTATTGTGCGAAAACCAAGAATAATGCTTATTTGGGCCCCTTTTTGGCCCCTAATTCCTAAACTGTTGGGACCTCAACTCCCAAAATCAATCCCAACCATCCTTTTGTGGTCATAAACCTTTTGTTTAAATTTCACTGATTTCTATTTACTTATACTAAAGTTATTGTGCGAAAACAAAGAATAATTCTTATTTGGGCCCTTTTTTGGCCCCTAATTCCTAAACTGTTGGAACCAAAACTCCCAAAATAATCCCAACCTTCCTTTTGTGGTCATAAACCTTGTGTCAAAATTTCATAGATTTCTATGTACTTAAACTAAAGTTATAGTGCGAAAACCAAGAAAATGCTTATTTGGGCCCTTTTTGGCCCCTAATTCCTTAAATGTGGGGACCAAAACTCCCAAAATCAATCCCAACCTTCCTTTTGTGGTCATAAACCTTGTGTCAAAATTTCATCGATTTCTATTCACTTTTACTAAAGTTAGAGTGCGAAAACTAAAAGTATTCGGACGACAACGCAAGACGACGCAGGACGACGACGCCAACGTGATAGCAATATACGACGAAAAATTTAAATTTTAGCGGTCGTATAAAAAGTTAACAGCTATGTCCCCTCCCCCCTCCTTCAACAATTTTTTCCATAATATATTATCTTTAATAAAAAGCATTACTAGCATGACTAGTATGTCCAGAAGAAATATAAAAAAAATAGACCTTTTGCTCATCATTCTACAAGTACTAACAACCTAACTTTTTATCTTACTTACTACGAGCCTAAGAATGGAATTTGAAAATATATATTAAGGAATAAGATGAATTAGCATATGATGATTTACGACAACATGAAATATTGAAGAATTTGATAAATGTCAATCAATAAAATAAATAAAAATGTAATTGAATTAATCATCAATTAGCATATTCAATTCCTATGTCATCTGAACTATTATCTTTAATTTTAATGTCAAAAGGAAATGATTACAAAATCATGAGTTATTTCTCTTATTATGTAATATTATTGTTACCAATTATAAGGAAATTATGGCTGCAGTCAAATTAATTACTTTCCCTTAAACAGGAAAATAATTTCAATGGAATGAGTGACATTGTATAAATAACATGATATTCTTGATAGTCAAACTGCCTCAAACATGTTAGACATTGTAAAATTGCATTAGCTAAGATTTAGGCAGAATATTAAGATGTGACTTTTGGTTCAAACATTTTCAAATGTACACGTATTGAGTAAAATTTAAATATTTTTGTTATTAGAAGTCAATTTTGTTCAATTTTGTCAAACAAAGCTTAAAAAAAACCATTTCTAATCTTTAATTCATTGACTTTTCAGTGATTGATTGATGCATTGGTGTTTTAACGCCACTTTCAATACTAATGTGCTATTTCGTGTCGGAAGCCAGAGTACCCAGGGGAACTGTTGACTTTCAGAAAGAAAACTGAAAATCCTAGTCAATTAAGACCAGTGCAGGATTCAACATATGCGAACTCACAACCTCAGTGTTGACACGCTAGTGATACAGCAGTTGGACTACTTTGACAGCTCACCAACTCAGAGGCCCCTATTTAAGATCCATTTTCAATTTTGATTACCAACATAAGGACCTATAGCAAGCTTTCATCTCAATTTTCTCATCTGTTTTTCAACATGTTCAAAATAAATGACACAGGCATCAAACCATCAAAATCATTTGAATATTTAATTTTGTTCCAATACTGAAATTTTTTCATTTCTGTATTTTCTAACAAACATATGGAGCCCAGTATCATTTCAACTGCACACATTTAACATTTTACAAAAATCCTTCAAAGACCTGATACACAATCTGTTGTCTTACCAATCAGTATGATCAGTGAACCACAAATTATTTCCTCTTTTACAAATTTTATGGTCTTTTTTAAAAAACTTTATGGCTTCTATACTATTAAACGAGAAGACCTCATTTTTGGTGTCGCTTCTCTTCTTTCCACAATAAATTAATCAAAACGTCTCTGTGTCCTATAGGTACAGTGCATAGTCGCATTTGTCATTCATTCATATGATTATTCAGATTGAGTTATTTTAGGAGAAAAACGAGAAAAAAGGCATCCGGGTATTGTCCCGTCATTGTACGAAATTTTAAGTCAGATTAGACTTCCGGTTTGCGTTTTTCTGTATACTTTGAACATACATATACTAAGAATAAAGTGTATTTTCAGAATTTTATCTGCTATCATTTTCAAGTTTACTATCGGCAGTCACAGAGTTTATTAAATAGAGAGTGTCAGTATACTATATCAATGATCACCATGGATAGATTAGTAAACTTAGAATTGAAAGTAAATACGCTTTATTTATATAGTAATGAATGTTCATAATATACAGATAAGTGCTAAAATTATTCATGTGAACTTTTGATACTTTTTCTGAAATTCTCCAGTCATTAAATCTTTTACAAAATTCATTGATTACAAAAAAAAAGAAGATGTGGTATGATTGCCATGTTGAGACAACTCTCCACAAGAGACCAAAATGACACAGAAATTAACAATTATCGGTTACCGTACGGCCTTCAACAAAGAGCAAAGCCCATACCGCATACTCAGCTTCAAAAGGCCCCGAAATGACAATGTAAAACAATGCAAACGAGAAAACTAGCGGCCTTATTTATGTAAAAAAAATGAACGAAAAACAAATATGTAACACATAAACAAACGACAACCACTGAATTACAGGCTCCTTACTTAAATAAATGTTCATAACATACTAAATGTATGTTCATATTGAAATTGATAGAAAACCAAAAATTGGGAACTTTGGAAATAAAGGTGGAAGGTAAAAAAAAACATTTTCCTGTCCCCAATAACCTATGACTTATGATACTTTTGCTGAAATTCTCCAGTCATTCTGCATTTAACAAAATTCTTCCAACAACACTTTACATACTGATACTTTAAACTACACTCTGAATGCCCGCGGTTTCGCGGGTGTGTTCTAGTAATTATTCATAATTGTAAAGTACATTTCAAGCTAATGAATTCTTATTTGACATTCTTCAAACGCTTTGAGTAGTAACACCTATGGTAAAATTCTAATATTTCATATGTCTATATTTAGCATAAAGGACTAACCACTGGTAAAATAACAGTATATTTTTAAGACATGTTTAAGTCCACATGAATTATTTCTTAAATTAAAAAAAAAGTGAGATCAAAGACCTAGTCAGAAATAATAAATTTAAAGCAATTCAATAGAGAAAACTAACCACCTAATTTATGTATTAAAAGAAAAACAAATATGTTACACAAGATTCAAGATTTTATTGTCCAATCATGGGTTATACATGTACAGCAACTAACGATAATTCGTTATTATCACTGAATTACAGGCTCCTGACAATGCCAGAGTTAGGACCAGCATATACATAACGTCACTTTGACAGTGTTTAACTATTAAGAAGACGTCAAACACTCCCTCTTACTTTGGACAGTGGTACAACAACACAAAACAAGAACACAATATACAAAAGAATAAACTAATAACATTAGTATGATAAAGAGCAGCAAACAACTACCACTCATTTACAGGCTCCTGACTTGGATCATGCACATAAATAATGAGGCATGGTAATTACCCTCCCCTAATCTGGGATAGTGGTGTAATAGTACAACATAAGAATGAATTATAAAAATACCCTACATTTATATCAAAGTTATGTCAGTGTTTTAAAAAACATACAATCAGTGTTCTAGGATTTTTTTGGCACCTTGACTTACCACGGGTAAGATCAATAAAAAAATTACTTACCCACATCTAAAAGTTAAATCCGCCAACCAATGCGGACGGCCTTATGGCCGGGGGTCTGGGGGCCGCTCAAGGCCCCCAGAAGCTCTGGGGTAAATGATGCAAAATCCTGCATTCTAGCCATTTCCTGGCACCTTTTTCATGCTTCAGAAAGTACCCTTTTTTGTGATGTCAAATGATGTTTTGTATGAAGCAATGATGACTAAAGTGTATTGAAAAGTATTTGAAATATATGGCTTAATTGTAACTATATACCTATACCACCAGAAAAGTACATTGAACTATAACAGTACTTCACTGACTTTCATACCAATAATCCACTGTAAAAAAAATAAGGGACTTACATGCAACTCTTTTTAAAAATCAGACATGCTCTTTATAAAATACTGAATATTTTTCAGGCTGATTCACTGAACATTAATGATTAAGGATAAGTCATTTGTTGCACATAGATTTTAAATTTTAAAAGTTTTATGACATGCTTTAAATTATATGTTGTGAAGTTTGTCTGAACAAAGCTGGATTCGGATACGATTGAATTTTGTACAAAATTTAAAAAAAAAACGATTTCTTACTAAATTTTGACAAATATGTTATAGTTATTACTATGTCATTTATTATAACTGTAAGTTTATTTTCCTCCGATGACAAGAAAAAAAATCGTTTATGTCCCAATTTAAGCACCAGTTATCAATCCGGATTTTCCGATTTTACCGACACCGTGACCGACTTTTAGAATGATAGGAGAAGAATGTGGTCTCTTTTGCGCTTGATTACACCTAGTAAACGAGTGCTTGAATAAAAGCGCCGATAGACATCGACAAAATCTTCGATCTTTTATCAAAGTTTTTTCTCGTGATTTAATAAAAATAAAAAGCAGATATGGGAAAATTGAAGAGGACCGGTAACTTTCAAGAGTTTTTCGGCTTCCCCGAACTTGAAAATTGACTTACCACCGGGTGACAAAGGCTAAAAAATGACTTACCCGTTGTCCTAATCCACTTACCCTGGGTAACGGGTAATGGGAATCCTAGAACACTGTACAAGACAAGGTTTCTTCATATTCTTTACAGGCGTCAAAAATTTATTTTTTGGTGATTCCTGTTATATAATTTATGTGAATGTAATTATCAAATGAAAAACCCATAATACATATGAAACGCATTGTAGTTATAACCTGTCAGAGGTTGTAACACATGTAACTTTGACAGATGTGTAAAATGGGATCTGGTAACATAAAACATAAAATAACAATGAATTTTCCACAAACCTAAATGTTGCCACGCATTGTCGATGTCCAAATTTTGAGCAATTTGTCTTGTTATACTGTATGGAAGATGGTAAATGTATCTGTTCTGTTTTTCGTGCATCCTGTCTTTCAGTTTCGGAAAAACTGTAGCAGCCATATTAAACAGGAAGTATTTTGATATTAAGGGGGTTTCCCTTAATTTCAGAATTATTTTTAGAACATGAAATATTTTTGACGTTTTATGTATAAAATAAATCAATGATATGTCATTTAAATTTCCATGTTTTCTCCAAAATGCTTCACATTTTGAAATCATTTAGATATTTCATATTATTTTATATGCAATGAGAACAATTTTGAATAGAATGTAAAATAAATGATATAATCTCTGCGCAATTTTAGTTTCGGAGAACCATGAGTATCAAAAACATTTGCTATCGGTTTCCTGTTTGCCTCCCACGTGAAGTATTTCCCTGTCAGTGACGTCTGAAGTAAAATGTGTGTAATTCATCCAATGAAACCTTGTTTACTTTATATTTGTTAGGAATTGATAATAGTTGTGTTCAACAAAGTTGATCACAACAGATGAGAATAACAATTTTCACTGGTTTTTCAAACGGTCCACTCGATCACTTTGTTTAATAATGCTATGACCTTTCTGTAAAATCAACATTAACTACCTGGTTCATGACTGATGGGTTATATACCCTGCTGTTTCCACCATGTATCCTGACAGCCCCGTATACTCTTCGGCCCAGTTCACTTGAACTGTTGAAACTCTCGAGTTAACTTTACTTACTCGGGTTTCAACTATGGCCGAGTTCACTTGAAACTTTTGAGGTAACTTTACTTACTCGAGTTTCAACAATATGATTTTACTTTAACCACTTGAGTTAACCCCTCGTACCCTGGTTCCAACCCTTACCGAGTCAGGGTTAAACTTGAGAAACTCTTGAATGACGTCAAACCAATGAGAATATCTTATTTTTTATGCTTGGTCAGGGCCTTATCCTAGAGTTCCTTAGAGTTGTTCCTAATATCAACTCTACTGCATTCACGTGATAATCTATCAACTCTGAAGTCGATTGTAGAGTTTCAAGTGAACTCGGCCAATACGATTTTACTTGAACGACTCGAGATAACCCCTCATACTCTAGTTCCAACCCTCACTGAGCCAGGGTTAAACTCGAGAAACTCTTGAATGATGTCAAAGCAATGAGAATATTTTATTTTTTATGCTTGGTCAGGGCCTTACCCTAGAGTTACTTAGAGTTGTTCCGAAATATATCAACTCTAGTGCGTTCACGTGATAATCTTTTAACTCTGACAAATGTCTGAAGTCGATTGTAGAGTTTCAAGTGAACTCAGCCTCTGAGGTAGCTTACAGTGGGTTGCTCTTTGATAATATCTAATGAAATTTATATACAACACTTTATTTTCTGCAGAAACTCGGAAAAGACCTTCTGTGATGTTCAGATTTATCTGGGACTTGTATAATAACTAACTTTAAGGTTCATCATAACAAATGGACAAATATGGCCATCTTTTCACCTAAAAAAACTACTCTGTGTACAGACTTACCTGTGCTGTTTGGAAAGTTTTAAGGCCTATAAGCATCCACTAGATATATATAAAAGTTAAATGCATTTTGTGTTTTAGAAAGATAAAATCTTTCTTGGTTTTTAATGGGCATTTTTTTCCCTTTCTGCAGAAGGTGTAAAAATAAACAAACACCTGAATTAGTTTGATACTGACTCAGATAAACTCTGACTCACCTATAGTTGTGAAGATACCTCTTGTCCATGTCAATTAATGACAATCAAAACAATACAAACCAGTTTTTACCTAGGGAGCATCTCAAAGATGTACCACAACTTAGTTAATTTTCACACCTCATGCATGAAGGAAAAAAAATGCCCATCAAAATCCAAAAGAGATTTTATCTTTCTGTAACACAAAATGCATTTAACAATGATATATATCTAGTGGATACCAGGCATTAAAATTTTTCCAACTGCACAGGTAAGTCTGTACTCAGAGTAGTTTTTGGCATGTAAATACAGCCATATTTGTCTGTTTGTTATGATGAACCTTAAGTTTTAACCATCTTGCTGCCAGTAGTTTTTCAAGGTTGAATTTTGTGTGCCAGAAAATATGACAACATGATGGCTGTGACGTCACAATACCAACAATGACTTCATTTGATATATATATCGTCCCGCCATAAGGCCAAAAAAAAATATATGTCTGTTTAAGGTTACATGCTTCATACCTGCCAACTTTTGAAAGTGCCCATGGGGGTTTTAGTGCGCGACAACAATTTCAAAGTTTAAGTTCTTTGCGACATATTTTGCGCATGCTGTTTTGTGGTCTAGAAAAGGTGTCATATTTGTATGATGAGCTTACAAGCCTTTTTCTTAAGGATATTTGCATGATTCTAGTTATTATATATCAATAGAAAAGATGAACATGTAGCTATAAGACCAGGATTTATTTTCATGTGTAAAGATATTAAATGATTGTTGGCTTTTCCAATTCAAAATTATGCACAAAGAAGGACCTTTATAAAGTTGGGAATAACACCTAGGGGTGACATGCTAGGGGTAACCCCTCAATGTAAGGCCATTAAAACCCACTTTTTAACAAATGAGCACATATTCATGCTATCTGAAGAAATTTTCCCAAAGAACTACAAATGTATACATCTTATGATCTATCTGGTATTATATGGTCAACACATGTACAATAATTTTGAAATGTTCTGAGACCTAAAAAAAAATTGGAATCCTAATCCTCATTTAGAAAAGTTTTTCCAAATATAATGAATTTTCCCATTTTCAAGTAAAAAAAAAATTCTAATTTATTTTTTTATTATAGTCAAATGACCCTTGTCTTAGGGACAGTTCCCCATTTACCTGTTTGTTTGGTCCTTGTGAAAAATAAAGAATAGTACATTGTACTTTAATGATTTGGTTATGTAATTGAATAGATAAATAACATATGTTAAAGCAAGTGTAATGTCAATAAATTAGTGAATAAACTACTATTTATTATCTTTATGGTAGTACTGCATCATTGAATTTTGTCAATCAGCCATGCTTTTATTCTTAATCTGTGTAAGAACCTCATTGAAGGTGAAAAATCACCCATGTTCAAGATTTTAAAATTCTACAACACAAGTTCAAAATCTAGCACGTTAGAATAATCTTGAGAGAAAACGTTTTTGATTGGCTCATTAATTTGATCACAAGAAACACTGAATTTGATTGGCTAACACGATTGTCTCCCTTGAACACAGTTCAAAATCGGGAACAATGAAATTTTTCGTGTAAATTTACACAAAATCGTGTTTTATAGCTTTTTTCACGATCACGATCGTGCAATCGTGACAAAGGGTCAAAATCGTGTAGTACACGCCTAAATCGTGAAAGTTGGCAGGTATGATGCTTTAAAAAATCGGGTAGGTAGGTCGGTATTTTCATTTTTTTTTTTTAAATTTTGTGACATGATTTTGAGTGGGCGGTTTCGTCTTGTCGTGGTCCGAGTTGATCATGGGCCGAGTTTACCTGTAATTTTAATTTTAATGATTGGATTATTTCCCTTTGTTTTTGATTGGGGAAAAATCACACGAGTCACAAATTTCCTTAAAACAGCTATCATATTCATGATTATGAACATTGGGATGTATCAGGCAACACTATCTTCACTTTTAACACAAGTTCAGTTTATTTTTCACTTTACAACGGAAATAAAATGGCTTAGGGTCGGCGCTCAAAATAGGGTCGGTCGTGTAACCGTAAACAGACATATATTTTTTTGGCTAATAGGGCTCTTTGTGGTTAGTTTGGCCATATTGGATAGGTGGCAGATTTTTTTGAAAGAGGTGGAAATAGTATGAAAGTATGGGAAATCCTATGCATGTTTCCAAGAATCAAGCTGCGCCCTGCAGAGCATTTTATTTATCTGTATAAGAATGAGTTTCTATACAACAGCAAACATTTTTTTGGGATCGCATAATGGTATGATGTTGTCGTCGTCTTCCAAAGACACATTTGGTTTCTGGACAATAACTTCAGTTAAAGTGAATGGATTTCTATGAACATTCAACACCACCAAAGGAAGGTTGGGATTGATTTTGGGGATGATGGTCCTAACCATTTAGGAATCAGGGACCCAAAACAAGCATTTTTCTATTTTCAGGATAACAACTATTGTATAAGTATTTTGATTTCTCTGAAATTGTCCCACAATGTTTAATACCACAAGTAGAAGGTAAAGGTTGGGTTTCATTTTGGTGGTTATGGTGCCAACAGTTAAGGAATTAAAGGCTAAAAAGAGGCCATCAATAAGCATTTTTGTAGTTTCCAGACGTTTGCACCTGTCCTAAGTCAGGAATCTGATGTACAGTAGTTGTCGTTTGTTTGTGTAATTTATACGTGTTTCTCGTTTCTCGTTTTTTTTATATAGATTAGACCGTTGGTTTTTCTGTTTGAAAGGTTTTACACTAGTAATTTTGGGGCCCTTTATAGCTTGTTGTTCGGTGTGAGCCGAGGCTCCGTGTTGAAGGCAGTACATTGACCTATAATGGTTTACTTTTTTTTTTAAATTGTTATTTGGATTGAGAGTTGTCTCATTGGCACTCACACCACATCTTCCTATATCTAATAACTTGTGTTTAAGTGTATGGATCTCTCTTTTCAAATTTCAAATTATTTTAAAAGTTTCAGGAAGAAATCTCCAAAAGACAGTATTGCACAATTAATTTGTAAGATCTTTGACCCATTTATTTTCTGTCAACAACTTGTTTTATTTTAAATATTTGATCACAATCCAAATTCAGACAGTATCAAGATTGAATATTGTGTCAAAATTTGCCCCAACTGTTTAGAGTCGATCTCTGCGGTCGTATCAGGCTGCGCTCAGAGAAGCATTTTATTGTAGATTGGATCAGTCAAACGGTCTACTCTTGTTTCACTTTCAATGTTGACATTCTTTTCCTTTTATTAGCCAAACACACACATATCATGTGTAACCCGTCTCTAGCTAAGAGGTTCAATTGAAGTTTACATGAATACAGATTTAATGAGGTCAATTTATTCAGTTGTCCATGAATAATTTATTAACAATGTTTATTTGCATAATTTAACAAAACTGAAACAAATTTGCTGCTAAATAAAGGCAACAGTAGTATACCGCTGTTTGAAATTCATAAATTGACAGAGAAAAAACAAATCCGGGTTACAAACTAAATACTGAGGGAAACGTATCAAATATAAGAGAACTACGACACAACAAAAACACACTAAAATGTAACATACACAGAAACGAACTATAATGTAACAATGGGCATTTTCCTGACTTGGTACAGGGCATTTTATGAAAAAAATGGTGGGTTGAACCTGGTTTTGTGGCATGCCAAACCTCCCACTTTAATGGCAATGTTAATTATAACATTAAAATGACAACATTACACAACAGGGCTACAATAAATAATTGGGAGAAAATATAGGACAGAGAAATAAACAAATAATAGCCATCAAAAGGTACCAGGTTAGAAAAAAAAAATTATATGCCAGACGTGCGTTGCGTCTTTATTTAGTTATTTGTAAGCAGTTGTATTATCTTTCTGATTTACACATTTGGCTATATACATATACAGGGTTTGCAGTCTTTTATTCTTATATTTCTATCATTTTAGATCAATAAAAATGGGATCAGAAAAGCTGGTGTCAGAAATGACAAGGTCAGAGTTAGAGCAATACAAACACAGTGCAGAAACAGAGTTAACTGCCTTGGTTTGTCAGGCCTGTGAAAGTGGAGATTTCAATTTGCTAACAGATTATCTCAGGGTATTGTATTATTGATGATGTGATATGTGGGTTGAAATTTTCAAATAAATTGAATAGAAAAATAAAATATTATCTTAGGATTGTAAAATGAGTACAGTGAACAACACATTTTTAAATTCATGTTGGTTGACTATTTGAAATAGATGTTTACATTTGAATATAATTTAAATTTTGTAAAGTTTGTAGAGTAATTATTAAACGGAATTGGTATGTTAAGTTTCCTTTTGGTCTCTTGGAATGAATAGATCTTTATATCTTAATTTTTTTAATTGATAAAAAAAGTGATTAATGTATAAAAAAAATTTAAGGAATGACTTATATTTTTTCTTTCTATTTTGACTTCACGGTTACATGAGAAAAATATGTTTATAAGCTGATAGACAAAACACTGTCAGCCAATCAGAAGACATGTTACATCCAAAATTAAATTATAAAAAGATAACCCTATTTTTCAGATATTATGGGATACAGACCCACAAAGAGTAAATGCCACAGATAAAGCAGGAATGACTGCATTGCATTTTGCTGTTTCTTGTCAGAATGTAAGTTATTGTCTTAAGTTTATTTTCTAACGATTGAGGTGTGTTTGTATAGAATAAACATTTTGTAAAAAAGTTAGATCTACTTTAGCAATACTATTCAGATTTTTTGCTTTTTTCATTCATTTATTTCACACTTAGTTAATCTTTTTAAAAAGGGTTAGACCATTAATTAATAATACAATGCTATTCATATTTCTATACTTACAATGATGCTTATTTTAGAGTAAAATTATGTTAAAAATAGAATGAAATTCAAAACAGTGTGGCTGTGGCCATTGATTGACACATTAAATTCATCCATTGACTGGGACAATTTACGTGAACGGTTGTCTATAACGACCACTGCTCACGACGTACCTACGATAGGCATTTAAACTGTGGGGTCACAAAAGGTTTCTTAACGCCTTTAATTATAAAATAATTCGAAAAATTAATCAGGAATAACCTTTATGTTTTGATTTATATAATTGATATAAATCAAAACATCGTGTTATTTCTGATTAATTTTTCGAATTACTTTATTAAGGTGTTGAGAACCTTTGGTGACCCCATAGTTTAAGTGTCTTTAAAAAGTACACAGTGAGCAGTGGTCGTTACATACAAACGTTCACCTAAATTGTCCCAGTCAATGGATAAATTTAATGTGTCAATCAATGGCCACAGCCACACTGTTTTGAATTTCATTCTATATCTACTCACAATATTTATATGGCATGTATAGTGTAACATATTTTATTGTGATAAAAAATGTCTATGAAAAAATGTCTATGATATTGCTGTTAGAAAATGGTGTGTGCTCATTTAAAAGGGCTAATTGTATAAAGCATGGGTTTTTATGTGGTAATTCCGCATAGCAAATTATGGCAGGGCAGCATGAACAATTACATGTAGTTGTATCTCCATAGTTTAGATAGATTCACATCCATGACATCTTTTAAGTCTAGTTATAATTAATACATCTTTTTCATGTCAGACTCTTAAGCCTGTTGACATATCTTGTTTTAATATTTTATTGTTAAATTTTTGGAATTTCCAAAATTTATGGAATACTTTACAGTGATGACAGTAAAAAATATAGAAACTCTAATAAAATGTTTATGATTTTTTGTTTCGAATTTTTTAAGTTTTCATATTTTTCAGCCTTTACTGCATGACTGCTTGATAGTCTATTCATGACTTACATATCATTTAAAATAAGTAAAAGCAGCTTTAAAACAAGACATTATCTGGGATATATTAAGTTTTGCATGTTTATGTTTATATCTTCTTTATATCACTTATTATCTGACAACAGATTACTGCAGTTAAGATACTAATGACCTATGGTGGGTTAGCATCAGTTCACATACAGGATGCTTTAGGTTTCACACCATTGTTTTTGGCCACAGGTCGGTAAATGTTCAAAAGTTCAAGTTGTTGCACAGTTGGCTAACAATGTTTCAGTTTATTTAGTTTTAAAAATGTATAAATATTCATTTTCTTAGATTATTTTTTTAGCATTTTATCCAACACGTCAGATTTATTCCTTTCATTATTCCATTTCTGTCTAATAAAGAATAGGGTTTTATTCATAAGTCTTTTGAATATATGTCATTTCATAACTGCCAATAGTCTAACTAACAACATCACATCATAATTTTAGTCTGCAACCTACTTTTCATCCAAGAATGTCTTTTGTTAAGTTACATGTTAATATCTCAGAAATCTTTAGTTTAATGTCAGTGATATTTCACCTGAACCAAGATAACAATATATATGTTCCAGACCATACGAGTATTTGGACCGTACGCGTACGGTCCGGACCGTATACGTATACTCGTACGGTCCGACCATACGCGTACGGTCGGACCGTATGAGTATACGCGTACGGTCCAGCTGACCATACATGTTTTGGGATCATATGGGTTAAATGTTAACAAACATTTATCAAAATCTTTATTTTTAGTTATACAAATTGTTATTATTACAATTAGATGGATAAAGTGAATAAGCGAACAATTAAAATTAAATATTTGTTTAATTTTATATCCGTGAATCCTATTCTGTTACTCTGGCCCAAGATGACACTTGCTTCTACAAGGAACGTCCTATATTTTTAACATTAACATGTTTTGTTCATGCATGTTCCTTTGCATATGCATTTTTGTAAAGTTCCTAAATATTCTACATGTAAAACAATTGTCCTCCCACATTATGTTTACTTCCGATAACTTCAATTTCAATGAGCATACTGGGCTGTAATTAATGAATTAATGACATGCTAAGTACAGGAGATTAACAGATTAAATAAGCCTGATTTTTTACAAATAATTAATATATTAAGTTTTTATTTCAATAACTATTCAACTTTTTATATTAATTTGAGATATAAGTTATGTTGATCTGTTATATACATTTGTATCTAATAAACTTGACCAAATTCTTAATATTAGTCAGACCATACGCGTACGGTCCGACCGTATGCGTATATTGAAAAAGTACGCATACGGTCCAGACCGTACGCGTACGGTCCAAATACTCATACGGTCTGGAACATATACACTTCATACTTGAAGGCTATCGTAATACAAAAAAAATCATATAGTTATAACCACTAATTTCTATCAATATATATGAAGTATATCAAGAGTCAGCAAGAAATGTGTCAAATCTGACAAGGATTTTTTTCATAGCTTTTAAAAGAAGGAAAACATTGTTTTACAGATTATCATTTAATTTGGAAATATTGAAATTTATGAGAATAAAAGTCAAATAAGAAAATGAATATTTATAATTCTTAAGATCTCTAACACAATTAGTAACAGAGGGCTAATTCAAAAATGTCTCCAACTTATTGTTCAAAAGCAAACTATGATTTAGATATATACATGTACTTTGTATAAAAGCAAAATTCTAATTTATTATGGGTGGTGAGGATTTTGCACAGTTGGATATCTTTTGATTTGATAAATAACCATACATTGGAATTACAACATATGTATTCTGAATCAGTCAAGTTATTTTGAACTACTGTTACTTGTTCTTATCTTGTTAAATTGTTAAAAAGTTATGCCAGTGATCAAAGGAGGAGGTATTGTATATGTTGTAAGGGCAATAATCTAAAATAGTAAGATTTTTGGGGAGATCACTCTCAGATTGATATATGAGCTGCATCGTATAGAAATAAACCTTATGCAAATGCACGTATACATGTATATTTATAAGACTGGTTGATTTTGGAACATTCAAATACGAAACAGAAATTGAATTTTGGTTTGTTTTGTAGGATTCTTATAACAACACATTTTTCAAAGATATACAGACTTTTCGTAAAGACTTGTTTGACTGGAATTAGGTGAACAGATGCATTGATTTCAGTTGCATAAGGTTGATTTCTATCTCATTTGCATAAGGTTAATTTCTATCTCATTTGCATAAGGTTGATTTCTATCTCATTTGCATAAGGTTAATTTCTATCTCATTTGCATAAGGTTAATTTCTATCTCATTTGCATAAGGTTGATTTTTATCTCATTTGCATAAGGTTAATTTCTATCTCATTTGCATAAGGTTAATTTCTATCTCATTTGCATAAGGTTGATTTCTATCTCATTTGCATAAGGTTGATTTCAAGGTTGATTTCTATCTTATTTGCATAATGTTGATTTCTATTTCATTTGCATAAGGTTGATTTCTATCTCATTTGCATAAGGTTGATTTCTATCTTATTTGCATAAGGTTGATTTCTATCTCATTTGCATAAGGTTGATTTCTATCATTTGCATAAGGTTGATTTCTATCTTATTTGCATAAGTTTGATTTCTGACACAGCTCCTATATATTAAATACATGGCTGATTTCAAGGGGCCTAAATGTGACCTTTATCCTACCTTCCTCTTAATGAAGACATCCATGGAATGTTAGTCCATTAATGTTATTCAATAGACTTTCAGGATAAAAAAAAACAGGGTTTCTCTGTAGCCATGTTTATTTCAAATTTGTGTTTTCATCATTGAATTTTGTTGATTTAAAATTTATGTGCATGTACCCTAAACTGTGGATCAAATAACAACAAACATTGTTTTTTCTTGATCCATAAAGATTTGTATAAAAATAATGAGTTCACAGAAGATTTTAGTTAGTATACAACCTGTTAGTTTTGTTATTGCATGAAATCATAAGTTGGACATCGTGCATGCATCTCAATGTTTTAAAGTTGATTCCATGAAAAGTTCTAATCTGATAGATCAAAATAAAAGACATAAGATTCAATCTGAATACTTATTTGGACATTTACATCTTAAAATCATTAAGAACATTTATACAACATATTGAATGGCAATAGATAGTGTCTAGTAATTCACATTGTTCTGAAAAATATTTCAACCTTTGTAAAGAAATTACTTTTAATACAATAAACACAATTTTAAACCTGACCTTTTGTGAAAAATGACAAAGCTTTTAACAAATAAATCATTATACAAATAAATCATTATAATTATGACCATAAGCTGTAATCAATTGATGATTTCAAAAATTTGAATTTTTACACTGAAATGAAATATTGGGAGTTTCTTTCAGCATTCCAATTCACAGTTTGATTGTAGTTTATTGTCGAGCCTGCAACTTTTGTTGCAGAAAGCTCAACATAGGGATAGTGATCTGGCAGCTACGACTGCGGCGTTAGCTCACTTCTTAAAAGCTTTATATTTTAGAAGGTGGAAGACCTGTATGCTTCATACTTTGTATATAGATGCTTCATGTTACGAAGTTTCCGTCAATCACATGTCCAATGTCTTGACCTCATTTTTATAGTTCAGTGAACACTTGAAAAAAAAGTTCAAATTTTTTGTAATGTTGAATTCTCTCTTATTATAAGTAATAGGATAACTATATTTGATATGTGCGTACCTTGCAAGGCCCTCATGTCTGTCAGACAGTTTTCACTTGACCTCGACCTCATTTCATGGATCAGTGAACAAGGTTAAGTTTTGGTTGTCAAGTCCATATCTCAGATACTATAAGCAATAGGGCTAGTATATTCGGTGTATGAAAGGAATGGTAGGTGTACATGTCCAACTGGCAGGTGTCATCTGACCTTGACCTCATTTTCATGGTTCAGTGGTTATAGGCAAATTTTTGTGTTTTGGTCTGTTTTTCTCATACTATATACAATAGGTCTACTATATTTGTTGTATGGAATGATTGTAAGGTGTACATGTCTAGCGGGCAGATGTCATTTGACCTTGACCTCATTTTCATGGTTCAGTGGTCAAAGTTAAGTTTTTGAGTTTTGGTCTTTATTGGTGTATGGAAATATTTTATGATCTTCATGTCAGTCACGCAGGTTTAATTTGACTGTGACCTCATTTTCACGTTCATTGCACAGTGTTAAGTTTTTGCGCTTTGGTCCATTTTTCTTAAACTATAAGTAATGGGTCAAGTATATAATATGTTGTATAGAAGCATTGTTAGCTGTACATGTCTGCCTGGCATGGTTCATATGACCTTGACCTCATTTTCAAGGTTCATTGGTCTTTGTTTAGTTATCTTGGTTAATGTTAAGTTTATGTGAGTTGTAATAAAGCTTAGCTTTATACTTAGGACTATCAACATAATATCAATGATTAGTTTAGAAGGCGAGACATTTCAGCGTGTGCACTCTTGTATGTATTTATATGGTAAATCATTATACAAAACATTTTCCGATTTAAGTTGGAAAGAGTGGTATATTTTTTTCAAAATGTTCGAAAAGTAATAACTTTTAACAGCATTTTTATATGACCGCAAAAAATAAAAGAAAAATTTTAGTCGTATATTGGCATCACGTCATCGTCAGCGTCACCCGAAGACGGATTGTTTCCAGATAATAACTTTTGAATAAGTAGAAAGAAATCAATAGAATTTTGACACAATGTTTATCACCACAAAAGGAAGCTTGGGATTGATTTTGGGGGTTATGATCCCTAAGGTTTAGGAATTATGGGCCCAAAGGGGCCAAGAACAGCATTTATCTAGTTTCAGGACAAAAAGTTGTGTATAAGTATTTCAATTGTTCTGAAATTGTACCACAATGTTAAATACCATTAGTAGAAGGTTGGGATTTATTTAAAGGGGTTATCGGGAAAACAGTCTAGGAATTAAGGGCCAAATAGGAGCCAAAAACAAACATTTTTCTAGTTTTAAGGCAATAACTTGTGTGTAACTTTATGGATCTCTCTGACATTGTACCACAAGTTTTCATTTACCGTAACACAGGGAAAGCTGGGATTCAGTTTGGGGTTAATTTTCCCCAATATGTAGGAATAAGGGGCCTGAAAAGGGCCAAAAAAGAAGCATTTTTCTAGTTTACAGACAATAACTTGTGTTTAAGTTTATGGATCTCTATAAATTTTTACAAGAAGGTTCACTACCACTAAAGAAAGGTTGGGATTGATTTGGGGGGGTTATGGTCCCAATAGTTTAGGAATGAGGGGCCATAAAGGGGCCCAAAATAATCATTTTTGTAGTTTTCAAACAATAACTTATGTTTAAGTGTATGAATCTCTCTGAAATTAAACTACAAGTTTCCATACCATTTAGGGATGGTAAGTATTGACTTTGGGGGAGTTATGGCACAAAATGTTTTGGAATTAGGGGCAAAAAAGGGGGAAAACTAGGTATTTCCGGACAATTATTTGAATCTGAAAAAAATTGAATTCTGAAAAAATGATAAGAAATGTATGATGTAAACTAACTTACTAAATAGGGTTAGCCATGCAGTTTATATTCCCTTTTCAACATCAGAGTCTTCTTTCTGTTTAATATCATTCAGTGGTGTAACATAGATATAGATTTGCATTACTGGAAAGAAGTTTACCGGAACTGTAAATTCAGAATTATTGCGTACATTTATTATGCTTTTTTGTCTTTTTATACTAAAATGCAATCTAAATTTTTGAGATATTTCAAAATAAGATTTTCAGTTCTTGAGTTGATAAACCTGTCACATTTCGCAATGATAAAAACTTTGCAATAACTTCTAAATTTACAGTACATTAAAATATTCCTATCCTAGCTTTTTTTGGTAAAGATTACATGAAATGCAATCAAAACCCTATGATACTGACTTGATATCTAAGTCTTCAAAGGTTTATCACTACCTATGAAATACACAATTTGAAATTGAAATATTGTGCATTGACCATAACATTCTATACATCCTATCCATAAACATTTCCAGAAATTGGTCAATGAAATATATTCTCAGATATTTGAGTTATCGCCCTTGGTCAAGAACACTACAACCAATACTTTATTTAGTTTTAATTCCCACTAAAAATAATTTCAATCTTTACCCTTCAGTGCTTACAAGCACTTTGATTGACATATTACTAACTATGTTTTGTTTATCTCTTTAAAAATCAGGTCGCTATCCTAGTGTTGAAATTTCCAAACACTTAATAGAACAAGGTAAAGCTGACATAAACCTGAAGACATTAACAGGAGCCACACCTTTACATGGAGCAGCCTTACAAGGAAATATAGGTATGATATTAACAGAATTAACCTGATGGATCCTGACTCTTTGGACATGTACTATAAAACCTTGGTGCATTGTTTAAAAGGAAAGATAATCTGAAATTAGAAAAACTATAAAGGTCTTTTCTAACATAGTGGGAAGACCTTAAAGATTATAAGGTTTTTAATGCATTGATCATGTTCATAAGGGAATACTATAGCTATATATAGTTATTGTTTCTTTTCAGATTGTATAAGATTACTACTTGTGAAACATGCTGACCCCAGGGTGGAAGATGAAGATGGGACTACACCCATGGAACTGGCAAAAGATGATGCATCTAGAACATTACTTCATGATGCTGTCATTGATGCAGATTCTAAAAGAGATGCTGTGGGTAGGTTTATCACATATCTGTATGGTTTTCTAACTGAAACATTTCAGTACTGTAAATTCAGAAATTAATGTGAGGTTTTTATAATTGCGAAAAAT
This sequence comes from Mytilus edulis, assembly GCF_963676685.1. Taxonomy (NCBI): domain Eukaryota; kingdom Metazoa; phylum Mollusca; class Bivalvia; order Mytilida; family Mytilidae; genus Mytilus; species Mytilus edulis. The sequence continues at coordinate 47,539,396 of NC_092344.1, forward strand.
GTGAAAGAGTTGTAAATACAATAATTTAAACTCGCATTTTTAAATATATATTCTATATGAATTAAACAGGATTTTTCTCAAAATCGTAAAAATTAAAATTGCATTTAAGTCTAAAATGACAAAATCGCAATAATAAATGCACTCAACAATTTTGGAATTTACACTACATTTTATTTCTATTCAATTTGCTCAGAAAAAAAAATATATATGGATATAATTTAATTTCGCGATTTTCATTAAACAGGTATACAAAATATTTTGGCGGAATTCATAACTTTTATCAATACCTTTGCATATGCATTTTAAATTAGAGGAATTCAATTTGGTGATTTTGTTCCATCCACAAAAATAAGCGAAAATTTGCACCCCGCAAAAAATAACCCGTTATACGGTATACTTCAAATTCTTCTACTCATATGAAATTTATTTTAAAAGACATATATTGAGGGAAATAGTCTATCTATCAAATTTTGTATATTAAAATGTTTTAAAAGATTCCTATACAGATGAATAGTATGTTTCTGTTTTGTTCTATATGACATCAGAGAGAGATTTAAAAATCATGTTCTTATATGATGTATACCATATTTATAATAACATAGATGCAGTTTGCGCCCAGTGTAAACAGATACCAAAAGATGGTTTAAAGAGGTGTGGCCAGTGTCATGTGACCTTATACTGCAGTAGAGATTGTCAGTTAAAACACTGGAAGTTTAGTGGACATAGGAGCGATTGCACAGGTACGAAAGCATAAACTTTAAGGGATTCATCTTAGAATATGAACAACCAATAAATGGTGTAAACACATATCTGCTATAACTGTCAATCATATTTGATATATATATAGCATCCATAAAACTTTTGAAAAGATGATCACCAAAGGAGTAAAACTTATGGAAAATATAAGATCTTCTCTGCAGAACATAGATTTATATCAAAGCTTATGAAATGATCACTGAACAGATTGGATTTTTTTTAATTTTAAATGCATGCAATGCATTGTTGAACATATCTTACTTAGATTTAAACAAACACTTTAAATTCTTAAATGATATAGCTTAGATGTTGACTAGAAATAATTCAATGATATTACTTCTTTTATAGGATATGTGATTGCCAGACCATTTCATTATGGAGAAAAGGCTGGTGAAGGGTTTCATACATCTTTCTACAGAGTGATGGGATCAACTAAATCTGATGTTAAAGTCTATGTCAGAAATGCAAATGAAGCTGCACAGAAAATGGCTTTTCTCACAAACAAAAGATTTGTTGTCAAAGTACAGGTTCCAATAGGTTAGTCTGACAAGTGTATGCCTTTCATCTATTTGTGACTCAGGGATTTCATTGATAAATTTTGTTTATAATTTTCAAATTTTAACTTGATGAACAACTACAAATACATGTAGTTAAAACTACTGATATAATACACATTGAAAGATTTAAAGATTCTTAAACAAGTATAAATGCTGGCTGAAAATTACAACACATTTTATAGAATCCCAATTATACTTGCAATACCTTGTTAAGGTGGTACCTAACACTACAGGGAGATAACTCTGTAAAATCAGCTAAACGTTTTAATTACTTTGTGTTGTTAAGGGAATATTAAGCTTCTCAATGATCAAAATAAGTGTTTGTCAAACTACTATATAACCAGTGTAATTTTTCTGATAAAATGGTTGGTTCAAATTTTTTGAAATTTCTATATTTTTGTAAAAGGGTCAAAGTAAATACTTTGTCAAAATTTTAAGAAAATTAAACGAGCCAAATTAATTTTAGTTAAAGTGTTGGGTACCACCTTTAATGAGTGAAAAATTTAACATTCTCAGTGAAAAAGATCATAATTATACAAACCATTTCAATCAAATATGTGTTAGATTTATATTTTGATATTTTTCTTCTATTACGAAATTACGTTTTTGATCTTTTTTTTTTATGAAGGTGCATCTTCAGGAGAGATGATGGTCTACAATGCAGACAGAAGTGTAGAGGGCTATGTTTATCATACAGAAAGAGGTAGTTAATGTTAACCAGTAACATTGTATATCACATTAAAGTTATTAGAAGCTTTATGTGTACTCCTACCTTTCCTATAATATTATGTCATCACTGAAATTAGTAAATGGGAAAAAAAATCATTATGGTACACAGGACCAGGGATAATAATGGCTATATTATTGTTTTCTTTGTGTTTATAAGATTTTTTTGACAATTTTTCTTTATAATACAGTGTTTTCCATAAGAACCGGCCGCCGGCCAAATTGACCGGTTCAAGCAATTATTTGGCCGGTTCAATCGTCATCAGTCTAAAAAATTTGGGTGCATATTTTACTTATACGACTATTTTTACATTTCGTAACTTTATTGATCTTTATTATTATCTTCAATTCTTGAAGTTTTATTTACGTTTGAGAGTTCCGGTTTGGATTTCTATCGGAACACACGGCCGTTATCCATCGAAAGAGAAACTCCCGAGAGATATCGAGTATTTATGCAAGTCATGCCATGTCAAGGTCGTTAAAAACTTTCGTTTGTTGTTGAAGATGAAACGTTCCATTACAGATTTTTTCCCCTCAAAGCGACACAAAGGTGTGGATTTTTATGATAATACAATTTATAAAGTTTGCATGCATTGTTTTTCAATTTGTTCTGTTGTGTTTATAAACGGATAGTTTAAATCGCGAATGAATCGATGACATAGCAGTGTTCCAGCTAGGTCGTTTCAGAGGGCGCGGTGCCCACCCTTTTTTCAGTTGCGCCCGTGCCCTTTTTGACGATTTCGGGGCGTCCTGTGCCTTTTTCTAGGCGTCCTGCCCTTTTAGAGATCGATGGTGTTTGATTTCATTTCCTTGTTGACCCTATAATTAATATCGATTTTCATCATTAATCAAGGTAATTAATACCTGCAAGTTAAATTGACAACCTACTGACTTCACTTGACAGCTTGTGTGTCTAACAAACTGTTAATTAACATTTATTACATGAGCTTTAGGTCATAAATTATCCGCGAATTTGAAGCGTTTGTAAATATATTTTCTCAGTTATTTCCCCCTTGTTTAGCCTCAATCAAATTTATTATCCTTCAAATGTTATTTACTATTAAAAATTGAAATAAACATGAATTTAATAAGAAATTGCATAATTATGCATATTTAGTGATCAGAAATTTATTTTGAACTTGCAGAGATAAATATTTTGCAAATTATTTTTTATCTTTATACTTTTTTAAACGTCTGACAGATTATGATCACTACCTTTTCTTCAACATAGATATGATACCTATATGCGATAACTCCTGTAAACATGAGGAGAAGTATAATGATAAATACACTAATAATTACAGTACACTAGCACCACACATTTCACATTAACTGTTTAATGGTTGATAACTATTTTTTAGTAAAAAAAATATAGTTTTACTTTAACTATCAAAATAATGTTTGATTTACATCTTTAATAAAATATGCCTTTTATAAATTATCTTTCACGCGTTAAATGTGCACAACAGGCCTGAACACTTCAAACAAATACGGAAAAATTCCTACGATAAAGGAATATTTACAAATCAAATATGTGCACAATAATTTGCTGACAGAATCAAAAATATAATTTAATTTTGAAAAATTAAGTCACACTTAACAAGAATACATGTACATTTGTACTCATGAAACTAAGACTTTAATAGTAGTTAGAAAATATCAATTGAGGGGCATTAAGATAAAGATGTAAATTAAAACTCTAATTTTGAAATAAAGAAAAAATGTGAATGTTACTTCTTGTGATCATTAACATTTGGCTTCATACTTAAACAGGTAAATATTTTTTATCCTTTTTTATGGTAATTTTCATTATGAATTATTGCCAATGGGGCCAATACATGTATATGTAGGAATCATTCCAATGCACTCAAAAACAATGTGTGATTATATATGAAGAGATGAAAAGTGTGACTTAATTTCAGATCCAATTTTGTTTGTTTAAGTTATGCATGGATGACTTGAAAAAGTTTTTTGTTTCAACTGCATGTTTATTTTTGGATTTGACCAATACAAATCATGTAAGTATATATAATTTAAGCCTTTAAAGATTTAGACATAACAAATCAATACAGAATAAAAAATAAGATGAAACAACATGTGATGTAGTTTTATCAGAAAGACAACACAAAATGTATTTTGAATTTAAAGGTTCTATATTTTTATAAATGAAGTAACTGTTGTAAACAGTATTTAATCAAAGAACGATGCAATTTAGCAATTACATATATTGAAAATAACTGGTACATGTATGATGTTTATAATTTATATAAATATTTTTTTGAAACACACTCCATTAGCCGCATCATTTAATTTTTCTTTATTCAAGGTTGATAAGTTGTATTTACTATTATATGTTTCAGGCAATGACTGTGTTGACATTAATGGCAATGCAATAGATGAATCACCCTCCCCTACAAGTAGCTGCTATGATAAAGATCAGCATAGTGAAGAAAAAGAACCTGAGCCAGGATCTTCAACAGAAACGGCAACACACCCTACTAGTAGTTCTGTTAATGAACAGTCTCAATCTTCAAAAGATTATATCTCAATGCCAAATGAAAAGAGTTATGGTCCGTGGAATTTTAAACAATGTAAAACAAACGTAGAAGATTTATTTGAGAACAAAGCAGTACATTCCTTTTTTACATGTAAAGATGCTGACTGTTCAACTATTCATACTGATTCCCAGATCTTCAAAAAATTTAAACACTCCTGGCTTAACAGTAAAAATTGGTGGCTCTGTTTTGTTGAAAATGATGGCATGTTTTGTTTGGTTTGCAAAAAGCATCAGATGAAGCACCCACAAAACCAACGCAGTGTATTTGCCTCTACACCAAGTGTAAGATTCAAAATCGATTCTCTAAATACTCATGTGCAAAGTAAATTACATATTGCTGCTTTACAAAATGAGTTATTACAACAAGTTTCGGTATTCCATCAAGAAGTTATTAAGAAAACAGAAGTGAATAACACTGTTTTAAACCAAGTATTTTCTTCAGCATATTTCTTAATGAAAGAATTTGTAGCAAATAAAAAACTACTTCCACTCTTGCAGTTTATTGAAAAAATCTTTGAGGTTGAACATTTAAAGTTCTTTCAACACAGATCAGCAAGGTCACAAACTGAGATTTTTCGAACTCTGGGGGATGTGATGAAAGAAATAATGTTAGAGAATGTACGAAAGTCTAATGCGTTTGGATTGATGACAGATGAAGTGGCAGACATTTCTGTGAAAGAAAATTTAGTAACTTTTATACAGTACTACAGCTTTAAAGATGAAGAAACTAAAACAAACTTTTTGTCCTGTAAAGATATTCTTGAGAAACACAATGCTGCTAATGCTGAGACAATAACTGGTCTGTTGCTTGAAGAACTTGAATCAGACAAGTTAGATGTTTCAAAACTTACAGGTTTCTCCTCTGATGGAGCTTCTGTGATGGTTGGTAAAAGAACAGGTGTCGCTACACGTCTCAGAGAAAAAAATCCATGTCTAATAAACATCCACTGTGTATGCCACAAGCTTGCCCTTTCTTGTGCTGATTCTAACGAGTCCATCAGTTTTATCAAGAATATGGAAATTATTCTTCGTCAACTTTGGCAACTCTTTGAAAATTCACCGAAGAAAATGGCCATTTACTTAAAAACTCAGAAGGAATTGAAAAATATTACCATGGGGGATAAGGCCCAAAAAGTTGTAAGCAAAAGATTAAAGAAGGCATGTAGGACAAGATGGCTTAGTCTTGAATCATCAGTCAAAGCAGTATTTTCAGAATATGAAGTTATTCTTCATACATTAAGTAAGTTAGAAAAAGATGACGCAGCAGCATGTGGACTTTTAAAAAAGATGAAAGGTCTTAAGTTTCTTGGAGCTATATACATTTTAAATGACATTTTGCCAATACTAGCTGATTTATCAAGACTATTTCAGAAAGACTCTTTAAACTTTTCTGTGATATGCCCAGCAATTAACATGACAAAGGACAAGCTGAAACAACTAATTGAGGAAGATAAACCTATTGAAAGTTTAAGAAATGATATAGATTCTTTCACAAATATGTGTGCAGAAATAAACTTGACAAAGAAAGATTCTGATGAACTAACATCTCTTTTCAAAAAGTATGTCGATGCATTAATCAAAAACATTGATAGACGATTTGAAGATTGTGGAGAAGTCTTATCGTCTTTTGCAATTTTTGACCCAACACTTCTACCAAAAACTGATGAAACAGGATTTAAAGAGTATGGAGAAGATTCGATCAAAGTGTTGGGAGAACATTTCTATCAAGATGATGAAGAAGAAAAGAAAAATCAGAAAGCTGAAAAACTGCTGACAGAATGGCAAGGATTGAAATATCAGATCAATGACAATTTGAAAAAGATCATGCCTCAAGATGTGAAAGATGGAAAATCCAAAATTACAGCCACTGAATGGCTTTTAAACCAACTAGTCAGAAACAAATCATTTTGCAACTTCTATCCTAGTATAGTTTTTATTGCAGAAGTTGCATTGGCACTTCCAGTGTCCAATGCATGGCCTGAGAGAGGGGCTAGTGCATTAAAAAATGTTAAGACAAAGCAAAGAAACAGACTAACCAGCCACATGCTAGACTCAATTCTTCATGTATGTATAAACGGGCCACCTGTTGAGTCATTAGAAGGTGAAGCTCTTATCAAACGAGCAGTAACAACCTGGACTGGTGCAAAAAATCGAAGACGATTACCAGCAAACAGAGCTCCTACATCTAAAGTACAAGAAAACACCATGACTTGTAAAGCACCTGTACTCGAAGATGCAAGTGTTCAGACAGAGACACCGACAGAAATTGTCACTATTGAAACTGAAGTCAGACAGACATTGAATGAAGTTCGAAATGCAATGAAAATCCTAGAACTTGATGAAATGGATAATCTCTCCGAAGATGATTGTTCCTCTTCTGATGATTTAGATTAATAAATTTCATTTAACCAATTTGATAGTCTGAATTTTACCCACCATGTTGTGTTGACTTGTCTAAGTACATTTGGTTATACGAGTTCTAAAAACAAGAAGATTTTCATTCTATTTTTATTTGTATTTCTATTACAACTTAAATATATCATGACAAAATGACAAAATTATTACAAAACAAAAGCTTATAAGACATGATAATATAGAATATAGTGTGCATCCTATCTATAATTAAATAATAATAAATAAAATTGCTTGTATCCAATACAGAATAGAACAGTATTCTTAATTTTGTCAACGTTCATGACGTTTAAATTATAGTAGTATTCAAAGTCTTAAAATTGTGCAGACAAAATTTTTTAGAAAAAAATTCTCCTAATAATATGCCCATTTAACAAGCATGAAATATTGTCTTAAAATTCGTCAGATGCCAGGATTTTGAATCTAGATTTCAAAATTTTTTCGGGGGGGCAAGCCCCCCCGGACCCCCCCTATTATCCGGTGACCGCCTACTTATTCATTTTGGCCTGTTAGGCCAAAATGAATGGAAAACCCTGATAATAATAAAGTTATTAAATAATATAATAGATACATAATAAATATGGTAAATAATAATTAGATACAGATCTGTGCTACTACAATCATTTAGTGCTGATATTTTTACAGTTCATGCATCAAGATTAGTCACATAAAAGTCTACACTCAAATTATGACATCTTGGCCTTCATTTTCCACTTGAATGACTGTGATTGCGTTTTGTGTTGATATGCATTGCTTTAAAAAAATATAAGAAGATGTGGAAAGTATCCATTGAGACAACTATCAATCAGAGACCAAATAATGTAAAACGTAATCAAGAAATAACTCTATTCTTTTGCTATATTGTGTATATGACCAATTCATTTCTTTATTCATTTAAGTTTTTAATCAGGAATTGATTCTTAAAAGTTGCTGTTATAATCATAATAAGCAAGTGAGTTGATGTATTGACCTGTATGGAGAATGTAAACTTTGAATAAATTTTACTTTCCAGGATATGAAAATTTGACAAAAAGAATACAAACAGAAGGATTTATGGGTGTAAAAGCATTCTTTTGGGCAGAAATCATGACAGGTATTGATGAAGGCTGTTTTAAAATATTTCATGGAAAGTGTGCACCCTACCAGCAATGGTGAATGAACTGCATTGTGTATTTGTCTAAAGACTTGTAGCATTAATGCTTTATTTTCTTTGCTATGGATGTAATTCAATGAAGAGTCTGACATTCAAGACATGTATGCAGTAAACTGAGTTTGAACAAAAAATTGTGTGGTTTCTAGTGCTTACAATGAAAAAAAATGTTTGTTTATTTTTATATTTACAGTGTATACTATGTGAAATGGTATGTAAATATTTATATACATTGAATTCTGTCTAGAAAAAATCCCATTGGCTTACACCTTTTTAAGACTTGAATTCAATGATTGTGCTACTCTAATAAGCTATAAAGTTGAACTTTGCTTTTCTTTTATTTACTGTTATTTGGCCTTGGGTATAACCATTGCCCACATATTTACCAGTGGGCAAACTCATGACTGTTTGTTTAAACGGTAAAAGGTTTGACTTTTTGCAAATATTTATCGAAATACACTACCTTCATTGAAATATTGTGTTTGAAAGAATAACAAAATCTATTTGAAAAGTGCATACATGCTGTTAACAATTGTTTATACAATAAATTTGAAGTTAATCTAAATTTTCCATTGAAGTCTAATTTGTTTTTGCATCAAAGCTTAAATTAGTACAACACATAAAAACTTCACCTATGTCAGTTTCTCCTCATACTGAAAAATTTTACACTTTCAAGAGAATTTTTTATCTAAAAAATGCAGACCATCTCAGATTGTTTATATGTATGTTATATGTTTGTTTTCTGTTATTTTTTATAAATAGTTTACAATAATCACCTGTTGATCTCTAGATGTATTATTGATTTTTTTTGTGTCAGGCTGTTGTATATCTTACATGCTTACTTATTGATAATATATAATTGTGGGATTTGCATTCAGAAATTATCATTATTATTCATTTATCAAAAGGTATCAATCATTTCATGAAAATATTTTTATTTTCTAAAGATGCATTTCTCGACAGCAACTGATTCTTAGATTTTTAAATATATAGGAAAGAATATAAACTGAATATTGAATTGTTTATAATGGTTGTCTTTTTTCCCTGTTTGTTTAAAAAAAATGATATGGAAGTTAATGTATGTGTAATATTTTACATGCATATTAGAAAAAAATTATCTTTTCAACATAACTTCCAATAAGATCCAATTTATAGATATGTAGTTCATTGTTGATGAGAAGGTTAAAAAACATATTTTATATAACTCAAAACAAATCAGTCTTTTGGAAGTTAAGAAATGAACATATTGAAAGTAAATAAAGAAAAGATGTTTGCAGAAACTGTCATTGCTTAAATATTATTTCTTTAAATGAACATGATTTGAGTTCTCTGTATATAATAGTCATAAGATGTTATCAACCATTCAGTTGTTGACTTGTGTTAAGGTGGTACCTAACACTACAGGGAGATAACTCTGTAAAGTCATCTAAATGTTTTAATTACGTTGTGTTGTAAAGGGAATATTAAGCTTCTCAATGATCAAAATTGGTGTTTGTCAAACTGCTATATAAACGGTTGGTTCAAAATTTTTGAAATTTTGATATTTTTGTTAAAGGGTCAAAGCAAATACATTGTCAAAATTTTATGAAAATTAAACGAGCCAAATTGATTTTAGTGAAAGTGTTGGGTACCACCTTAATCATTCCAAAAGGGGAAAACATTCCAATTATTTTGTATTCTGTTTTGTACAAATATTGTTTTTGCTATTAAAGAAAAAACATTTAATACAGTCTTGACTTCTGTTATTTTCTTTTATAAATTCCAAATATAATGTAAAAGAATACTAATTATCAGGAAATTTTTGTTGTATATCTAATTTCTACGATGTTTTTTTTTTTTTAACTTTTGATTTTTTTATTTCCAACAATTACAACATATACATGACATACATACAGTATAATACATATAAGATAGATACAATGTCATTTTTATAAATAAATCTTAATTGGAAATATTTTACATTTTCTATTGAAAAGATAAAGAAATAAAAAATTAAAAAAATTAAAAATAAATAAATAAATAAATAACGAAGGAAAACAAAACACAAAAAACAAAAACAAAACACAAAAGGATTATCCAGTTACATCCCTATCTATATTTTAAATATCAAATAATTATGTTGAACAAAAATTGACATTTCTACGATGTTCATGGGAGTAGATATAAGAAGATGTGGTATAAGTGCCAATGAGACAACTCATCACAATTTATAATAGTAAACCATTATAGGTCAAAGTACTGTGTTCAAAACAGAGCCTTAGCTCACTACGAACAGCAAACTATAAAAGGGCCCTGAAAAATTATAAAACCATAAAAACGGGAAAACCAACAGTCTAATCTATATAAAAAACAAGAAATGAGAAACGCTTATAAACCACATCAACAAACGACAACTACTAAAAATCAGATTCCGGTTTTACACATTTTAATGGTACCAAACCTTCACCCTTACCTGAAACAATAGTGTAATGTCACAACATAGAAAGCACACACTATAAAATATCAATTGAAATGGCTTTACTCAATCAAAAGACATATTAACACAAGTGGACAAATACTGAACGAAGAAATTTGTTCTAATGATACAATTAAAATACAAAATCAATAAAATAAGGGATAAATAATTAAAGAAACAGTAGTATATCGCTGTGAAGTGTGAAACAATTTCAGAAAAACAAAAATAAGCTTGCACAAAAATCTGCCATTTGCAATAATGCAGGTATATCAACACGAAGGTTATCCTATGGAAACATTTTCTGTCCATTTAAATATAAAAAAGAAGATGTGGTATGATTGCCAATGGGACATCTCGTCACAAGAGACCAAATGGGCAATATGCACAATTTTTCACCATAGGAAGTAATGGTTTTCTGCTATAGCTCAGTCCATATCGTAAACTTTGATATGTTTGATGTTCTGTTTCAAAGCTGAGACATTTTCACATGTGGTTAAATTTTCAGGGTACAAAGAGAGATTCATTTTTTCCATAAATTAGCATACCCTGAAAATCCTTTCGTAATGCGGTTCTAAGTGGTAATAAAAAAAAACTTTTTTCCCACAATAAGTTCCTTGAAAATTTAATACTTTGAATACATTTAATAATCCATTGTTTTAACACATTTATTCTGTGGTCCTCTACTTTCCAAATCAACACAAATGGTTAAGCTCAATTGCTTGTTAAAAATAGAAACATGTCCATTATCACTACACAGAGAGGGCATAAGGGATATTGACCCAAATGACGCAGAATTTAACAACTATAGGTCACTTCAACAATGAGTAAAGCCCATACAGGATAGTTGGCTATAAAAGGCTGTGAAATGACAAAAAGTTAAACAATTCAAACGAGAAAAACTAATTTTCACGGAACACTTATTTAAGATTTTAACTTTGACTTTTTAACTAATTCCAATATTAACAGTTTAAAAATAACAGACTATGGTTATCTAAAAAAAATAAGAACATTTTCCGTATCAAGTTAGTTAGTCAGATAAAACAACCGTACGATTGACAAGATATCGACACGCAATTACGACTACATCGGTTAATGTAGTTTTGGTCCTTTGTGGTTTATAGACATATCGTGATTATTAATCGTAGAAGATGACAAAATGGTACTCAAAATTTAAAATTGATGGTGATCTCTTATCCAGCGGAATAAAACTTTAATATCTATAAATTTGAGAATTTTTATACAGAATGGACATAATATCAATTTTTGATTTTTTTGCGAAGTTTCCCTTTAATGTTCAAAATGCTGAATAGAAAACATATTTAACACAGTTACAAACGACAACCACTGAACTACATACTCCTGACTTGGGACAGACACATACAGAATGGGTCAACAAATTTTGAATGCACTATTCTAGCATGTGAAGCAGGAACAATGAACACAGCAAATAATCAACTTCAAGCGCTGAGGCAAAAGCATGAAAAATATATTATACCATATTACAGGCAAATTACAAAACTTTGAATATAAGAAGCATTTTGATATATTGCTATGTATATATATATGCAATACCATACCTTCTTCATTTAAGTTTGATGAGATAAGCATTTTAAGATCTGTTATAGATGTAGATCTGCATTTCCACGTGATAACTTATTGAGCCATAATATTTATTTAAAGATACCAAAACTTTCAACATCTACAGGACCAACTCAACCTATGAAGCATTAAAGTTTTATTGCTCTCAATGTTTCTATGACCAAACAAAACTATTGTTGCAAAATCACTTAATTAAAAAGAACACAACTCGAACTGTAACTTCTTGTGGTAGGGTTACTTTCCAATAAATATCTTATCAATTGCTAGAAATGTTTAACCCTGCCATATTCTGTATGTATGTGTCTGTCCCAAGTCAGGAGCCTTTAATTTAGTGGTTGCTGTGTTTCCTATTTGATTTTTCGTTTATTTTTTTTGTACATTACTTAGGTGGTTAGATTTCTCATATGAATTGTTTTCCATTTGTGATGTCAGGGCCTTTTATAGCTTACTATGTGGTATGGGCTTTCCTCATTCTTAAAGGCTTTAAAAGGTGACCAGTCACAAATAGTTAATTTCTGTTGTCATTTGGTCTCTTGTGAAGAGTTGTATCAATGGCAATCAAACCACATCTTTTTTATATAGGCAAGTTGATTTTAATAAAGCACCCACCCCTAGAGTGGGTTTATATATAATTACAAATGTTTACTGCTGCAGATGACAATGGACACAAGTAAAAGCAAACAGTCAAGTGAGAAAAAATTAACTCAATAATTTGTTTTTTACATTTATTTATAATCAACAAATGAAATCATGATCAGTGTTTATATAAAATTTAATATGTATATTGTATATATATTAATCTGACAACATATACCACCAACACCAGACACTACAGTAACATTTCGGACGCTGTTATGAAAAATGCTCAAACAAACAATAGGACATACACATATTCATACAAGTTTTGTTTCTGTACAAGATCTTTTAAAGATATTGGGTGGTATATATATTTGCATGAGAAAATTTTAATAGTACAACTGATCAAAACAAATAACATATATAATATGAAATTATCATTGCAATAAAACGAAATACCTACAACCTTAGAGAGGAATTAGAAATGGCTATGGCAACATATTTCTGTTATTTTTATTTTAAAGAAATGAAAACCTTACCCCAGAATCAGTTTCTCTTTGTCAGGCTTTTTTTTTGAAAGTTGACCTGTCCCATTATATAAATAAAATAAATATTGTTCTCAGTTTATTTAATTTTTCCTTGAATATAATAACAATAATTTCAGTGGGAAATCTAGAAACACATATTTGTAGTATGTAGTTACTTATAGGTTGTTGATAAATGCCAATATGATAGCAACCAAACAAAACAGGACTCTTGTTAAAAGTAATTTAAGTCATATTGACAGTAAGGTATGTGACAAGAAATATTGCACATAACTAAATGAACAATTTTAGGGATATCAAGTGAAAGTAGAGAATGAAAAAAAATGGGGAAAAATTAAGATTACTTAAAATGATAAAACTGTAATAAATATGCATGTTCCATCTTTAGAGGGATAAATCTTATTTTATCATAAAATTAATTTGATTTCAAGATCTACTTCATGTTTAGAAAACTTAACTACACATAAGGCAAAGTATCTCCTGAAAGAAAAGATATGTATATGTTACAAGTAGCTTTTTATGAATTATCAATAAAAGTTTTCAAAACATTTAAAACAGCTGTCATGTGGAGAATAAATTTTGAAAAAAAAATGCAGATTTACATGAAAAGATTGTCAATGCAAAAGTAAGCATATGATGAAACATGTAAGGCAGTTATACTGATAATTCTCAACATGTAAGGCCATATACCAGAGAAAACTTCTCATTCTCTTTCCATATTAAGATTACATGAAGGACAGTTCTACCAATAAATAAATGTAGGTTGTTGCACAAGACACTTTTATTCCAAAATCATGTAATGAAAAGTTGTCAATCACACCATTTTTAACTAAATATCCAAAGTATTGTTTGTCAGATTTAAGGGAAACCTTCCCCATCAATCTTTACATTAGACTAGAGTGGCCTCTAACTTTTTCATACTTTCATTGATGATGCAAACCTGATAGGTTTGTTTTCAACAATCATGTTATTTCTTTTCAATTGTTTTCTTCTACTAGTTTACAGTATGTGAATATAATTCAAACATTTAACAATTAAGCTAGAAACTATAATAAAGTCTGCATCTTTCTTTGGCTCATAAAAAATGGATGTTAAAATACACTTTTGTACCTTTATAAATAAATATGTAAAATGAAATGACAAAACAAACGTGTCAATCCATTGAACTTATAAAATTTTCAAAGATGTACAGTTATTTACTCTGTAACTGAAAATTTTCCCTTTTGGCCAAAGCTTTCATAAAACTTTAAAAAATATTCAAGAAGATTATCTCCTTTTGTATATAATATTTATGTTTATATTACACAAATTCAAATTTAAAAAAAATTCCTCAGTAATCAGCTTTGATCCCATTTTAATTGTGTCTAAGAGAGACAAAAACAGAAATCTACAATGCTATTAAATAATATAGGAATCAGTGAAATAAAAGTATAGATTAAAGCAAAATGTAACTCATAACAACATAAACCTTAACATGTTATTTGGCACATGAAACTTTATAAATTATAAAGCCTTCCAAATGATTTTTTTTTATTTCATGACAAAAATCTCAAACAACAGAAATTATAATAAAACATAACAAAGTTGTTTTTAACACTATCACATTGTCTCTTTCATCCTCTAGTGATGGTACTAACAAATCTAATAACCTCTAGAACTAAAATTTCACTGCCGTCAGTATTTAGGAGTAAACATTTTTTTTAATGAAAGTTTTTCATGATTTATTAACCTGCTTTAACTTAATAAGCTAGACAAGACAATGTATAAATGCCTGTAAGACAACTGAAATTTTGCAAATCAACTGAATTTTATGAAAATCATTTAAAAATAAAGATGTAGTGCTTAATTTGTACAGGAGGTGATAATGGTACTGTAAATTCAGAAATTATTGGGCGGTTTTTATCAATGCGAAAAATGCGACTTGGTGAGTATCGCAATAATAAGAACTTTCATTTTGATAAATAAAACGTAGATCTAAACTTAGATTGTTCTGATATCGCATCAATTAAACTCGCATTCTTGTCCATTTTTGAAAAATCGCAATAATAAATGCACGCAATAATTTCTGAATTTACAGTAATCTAACAAAAAGTAAAATCACAAAGATACTGAACTTAGAGGAAAATCAATTCGGAAAGTCCATAATCACATGGCAAAATCAAATAACAAAACGCATCAAAAACGAATGGACAAGAACTGTCATATTCCTGACTTAGTACAGGCATTTTCAAATGTAGAAAATGGTGGATTAAACCTGGTTTTATAGCGCTAACCCTCTCACTAACAAGTTAACTTAAACAAACTGTCTTATCTTGTGTAACATTGATTTCCATTCCTAATAAAAGCTTCAATAGCTGTAGATAATTTGCTATAAATTCTGTGGACACAATTTACCATTATGATTATGCCTCATGATTTATGAATGTCATTTGCAGAATATTTACTATACAAAACTTATTAAATTGATTCTCAGATGATTTTGCTAGCTTGATTTTTATTGATAATTTTTTTTTTTTTAGATCTAAATAATAATTTATATAGCAAATACAAATTGTTTATGCCTGTACAATGTATATATAAATGCTGTTCCAAAATTGATAGAAGTTGGGAATGGGAGGCACTTAAAAAAAAAATGTGGGTTGTAGCATTTTCCTGAAAATTGAATAAAAATTGTAAACTAATTTATATAATACATGGTTTTGGTCTAAAAGAAGTGCCTCCAATGCAATTCCTTTTAAAATATAAAACTAATCATAAACTAAACATAAGTTAACCCCCACAAAAAAAACATGGATTTAGATATTGGTACGTTATGTGCTATTCTATTCATTACTTAAAATCACTGGAGTTTAAGATGAATTGAAATGATTTGGTCCCCTTGGATGTTACATTGTTCCTAAAAGTCAATCAGAATGTTTCATCTAAAGTTGTTATGATGGACTTAAAATTAAACAACATTGACAAATAATATCATATGCATGATAAACATAAATATAATACATAAACTTAAACAAATAATTACTCATATACTTTCGCACATGTATAAAACCATATCAAGCCATATGCAAATAATATAACATTACTAAGAGCAAAAAGAAACATTTTCTTAAATTCACCAGCCATTACCTTGGTTCACTCGACAAGATAAAAATGACTGTCAAATAAATTGTTTGTATTGCAGCAAACAGAATTCAATAGTGTACTATCTAAATCTTCTGTACATAAGAGTAAAGGCATACATGCTTATATTTGGCAAATATGAACATTTCACTCAGTACATAAACACTTTTAAAAAATACAGTACATATAACATATGAACATTGGCAAATATCAATATTATTTGTTATCCAACAAATTAAGGCAGAATCAAATTTCAACAGAAGACATAATTTTGTCTACTAAAAGTGATCACAAAAACTAATTAAAAATTAAATTTTTAAATCTGAATACACGATATAAATTGTACATTTAAATATTATAACCTTAAAATTCAAATCATGATGCTATCACATTAAGATTGACAAAGCACATTAAAGCTTGAAGGACTAGATTGTTTCTGTGGCTGAGATTCATACTCAGCCAATGATAAATAGTCCTTCAATGTCCTTGGGACTGCAAGATATTTTATTTTAACATTAGGGTGTTCTTTCATTCTCTGTCTAATATTTACTCGACACAACTGTTGCAAAGAAGGTGGATTCTTGGATAGGCTTGATAAATAATTGCAAAATTCTTTATGACTGTTTAACTGCCTTGGAATCTCCCCAGTTTTCTGAAAATATATACATTATTATACAGAACTATGCTCTTCTGTCTTTAAAAGTAACAAAATAGTCAACCTGTAAAATAACTTTCAAAAATATCAGCAGCGATGATGAGATTCAAAAAATTTATTCAAGTAAAAGATAATTGAGTGCTCCATTTTTGTTTATATATTACTAAATGATTTAAGTATATAACAGTATAGACAAAGAGAATGGATTCACTTATTACAGGGAATAGCACTGTCACACTGGGATTCACAGATTTAACTGCAAAATTCCTCCTTTTTCATTACTGTTTAAAAGAGTATGGTGTTGGTGTAAATCTTGAGTACATTCCAATAAATTTATCTTTTCTAGTTTTATTATACCCTAGAATTACTCTCTCGTTGACCTATATCTCATATTATTCAGAGTTTGTTTGTTTCTTTGTGGTGATAAAAGCCATTTCCAGTGCACCAGCTAAATCATGGCAGCGATTTATAATTGGCGGAGAAAGCCAGATCACTGAACTATCATTCATAGTTAACCTTTCATGAAAGGATAGATGTTAGCGCTATAAGAAAGTTTTGCTTTTCTTGTCAAAGTTTTTATAAGAGTCATTCCCTAATCGGGTAGTTATTTCTATACAGCTTAAAAACACATTATCATACTTTAGTCTTTCTCATATATTTTTTTCAAATCAATAAAAGAAGATGTGGTATGATCATGAGTGCCAATGAGACAAATCTCCATCCAAGTTACAATTTGTAAAAGTACACCATTATCATGATTATAGGTCAAATTAAGGCCTTCAACACGGATTCTTGGCTAACATCCAACAGTAGCTCTAAAGGGCCCCAAAAATGACAAGTGTAAAACCATTCACACCTGAAAACCAACAGTCTAATCTATATAAAAAATGAGAAACACTGATGAACTACGTCAACAACCAAGTACTACTGAACAACAGGTTCCTATATGTTGGCTATATCAATACCCATTTCTACTATCTTTCCTATTACATTAAAGCATACTGTGGATTCATTATTATTCGTTGGATACCAATTTTCGTGGGTTTCGTGGGTACAGGTAAACAACGAATTCAAATGTTCAACGAACAACATATTTTCAAAAGGCTTTGTATACAGAGATTGGCTAAACCACGAAATCAAATATCCACGAACATGTAGGTTTTTAGCAATCCACGAAAATTGATACCCACGAAAATAAATGAATCCACAGTAAAGAAGATGCAGTAAAAAATACCTGGTATAATGAGTTTTCAAAAGGAAAATACTTTGTAGAGAATTAAAACCAAAAAAACAGGAACAAAAATAATAAGACTATACCTTATTCCTGACCTCCGGTGAAGCACCCGAAGCCAGCAGATATTTCATCACTTCAATCTGTCCACTGGTGGCAGCTAAGTACATTGGTGTCACACCCCAGTTATCAGCTAAATTTACATCTGCACCATGCTAATTAAAGATTACAAAACAATATTCATAATTATTTTCTTTCCTTAGTCTTAAATAATATATTTTTTTATATATATATATCTCTAATTCTTCGTCAATTTATTACTTTCTGCACCCATTGTATAAAAAAATTTAATCAACGTGTGGTTTGTTTGATCTCAGTTCTTCATTGGTTAAAATCTGATTATGACGTCGAATATTCTTGTTTTCCTCTGAATTTCATATTGTGACGGCATGAAAAAAGGCGACCATGTCTGATGACATCACATAGAAAGAACACATCTTTTTGCAGATCAGTCGCAAAGAAGCAATAAGTTTGCCTGCGTATTGTTTGAAAATCATTAGAGAACCAGATTCCACCACCAAGCGAGTCTTGTGTAATACGATATTTATCCACTCTCGACAGTTAAATTTTAAATATTTAAAACGCTCGGCAAGCCTCAAGTTTTAAAATTAAAAATTTAACTGTCTCGAGTGGATAAATATTGTATCACACTCGATGCAGTGGTAGAATCTATATATATACTGTATGTAACATATGTTTTATTTGGGGTTATCAAAAGGGAATTATTGGAAAATTCCTGATTTATTAAATAAAAAGTATTAATCTGAAAGAAATGATCAATGCACTATATTTTGTTTATATTCTTGGAACATTTAGATATCAAGTCAGTTTCATAAGGTTTTGATTGCATTTCATGCAATCTTTACCTAAAAACAACATATGAACTAACCTTAATTAGAAGTAAGGCACATTCTGGATATAAACTGACTACTGCATGAAGTGGAGATCCACCGTGGCGACATTTTGTGTTGACTGAGGCACCAAACTTCAATAATTCTTCAACACAACCTTTATGACCTTTGTATGCAGCCCAATATAAAGGCGTCTTCCCATAATAATCTTTTTTATTCAAGTTAAGAGTACCTAAATAAAACAAAAAGATGCAACATAAATTTTAATTTAACAAACCAGTCAAAAATCATATTTTAATTTATTTTCCATATTTTAGATTCTGAATAAAGGTGTATACCAATGAGTCGTCAACCAAGCAAAAAACATCAATAAGTCAACCAATTGTCTTCAAACAATAAACAGGTACATGTATATATGTACACTAAATTTGGTCTTACATGAATATGGTCAGGTTTAATACATAAAATTCTTACTCAGTACAATGATTATAAAATGTGAAAATTTTCATAATTAATTTAAATTTAACCATTCAGTTTAGACATTTCAACTTGCCAGACACAAATGTTGAAAAACGAGAAAGAAATAAAATATCTTACAAGACAATAAACATGTAAAAAATAAATATATATTTCAGCTTACTAAAAGTATTTTCATATTTGTTACTTTGTCATCATTTCTTAAAACTAAGTCCCAAGCATTATGCTTAGTTAATATGTGTCATCCTCATGCTGTACGAGATAACTATAATTCGCATGCAATCCCGAAAAGGAAGGTCATCACAGACAAACGAGACATTGAATCGTCATTATACGAACAAGAACAAACAGTTCTACATTGCTTTGATATTTATCAATTTTCAGGAAACATTGCGAAAAATGATCTTCAATATTTCGAAAACATGTGTAATAAAATTGCAAACACGGTGGACCATCGAGTGTCAACAAACGTAGTAGACTTGTCCACTAAAAAGACAAGGATAATGGTTTCATCTGACATTTGTCATGCATACCCAGTTTTGATCACGATATCCAAAAGGACGTACTTTTTTTCAATCTACGTAACTAGAATATTCCAAATTGTAAATATATATATGACTTGGCATCTATAACGTTTGGACGGGTCCATTTCATTAGAAAGGTGATCGATAAATCTTACGGAGTTATGACAAAAAAGGAAAATGAACTTATTGTTATGTGTTAAGTTACTGTTTTTAACAAGGGTTTTGGTCCGCTAAATTATTCCTACAAACTAAGTTTGTCTATTTTAAGATTATAGGCAATCATTTGACACTACGTATAACCTGTGTAGTGATTTTGATTTTAAAATAAAATTATGAATGAACGATAATTTTATGAATGAACAAAAGCACCTGACCTCTTAAAGAAACACCAATTAAACATATAAAACTGTATTTAATAAGAGATAATTCAGTCAAATTTTACTAAATCAACAACTGAAATGATTCCATATTTTGTTGAAACATTGTAAGAACGGCGGAAAATGGAATCACTAGTATCAAAATGCACTTTTTTCACTCAGACTTCTATGTTATTTGATAGTCAAATGGTTGTCCCCCTAAATACAAACAAGTGCTTGGCAGGGCGCAGCTTTATACGACCGCAGATGTTGAACCCTGAAGAATTGGGGCAAGTATGGACACAACATTCAAGCTTGATACAGCCCTGAATTTGGATTGTGATCAAATTTTTGACATAATATGAGTTTCTGACACAAAACAAATGCCAAGCCCTTACAAATCTATTGCGCAATATTGTACAATTAAAGATTTCTTCTTCAAACTTTTCAAAAATTTGGAATTTGAGAAATTTGGAGACAAAATTTTGAAAACTACTACCACCCCCCTTTTTTTGCAATTAGTCCAAAACCTGACATTCCTTTATACATAATTTACAAAAAGTGTAAGGGAGGTTTATCTGAACATACCCAACATTGTATGTTAAATGTTTTTGAGTTACCTCCCTTACACTGCTTATAAATTGGCTTAATTGTCCATTTACCAGAAAAACCTAGTTTTTCCCCTTTTTTGCCCTTAATTCCAAAACATTTTGAGCCATAACCCCCCAAAGTCAAAACTTACCATCCCTTGATGGTATGGAAACTTGTAAAATAATTTCAGAGAGATTCATACACTTAAACACAAGTTATTGTTTGAAAACTGCAAAAATGCACACTTTGGGCCCCCTTTTTGGCCCCTAATTACTTAACTAATGGGACCATAACCCCCAAAATCAATCCCAACCTTCCTTTAGTGGTATTGAACCTTCTGGTAAAAATTTATAGAGATCCATTCACTAAAACTAAAGTTATTGTCTGACGACGACACAACATTTTGTTTGCGGTCGTATAAAAATACATCTACAAAAGTTTCAAGCTATGTA
The DNA here is from genome assembly GCF_963676685.1 of Mytilus edulis. Lineage (NCBI taxonomy): Eukaryota > Metazoa > Mollusca > Bivalvia > Mytilida > Mytilidae > Mytilus > Mytilus edulis. The sequence continues at coordinate 47,561,046 of NC_092344.1, forward strand.
TTGCATTAGAAAACATTCATAGGTGTTTAAGAATGACAGACCAGGAGCCTGTTTAACAAAATACTATGGCTTGATCTGGGTGGAGTCTCTGATCTGGATCACAAAGACGGCCATACACGATGGCATAAAAGCAATTGCTTTAAAAGTTATACACACATTCCATACAAGTCAGTTAACAATTAAAAACATTAAATTGTTGAAAATGTTATGCAAGTATTTTTATTTACCAGATTTGTGTATAATTTCTTGAATTCTTCGGACATTTCCATGACTTGCTGCATAGTGTAGATCAGTCCAGTTGTAGTTATAGCTAGGGGGAGGTAGCTTGTAGCAATACAGATAGTTTGATGGCTTGCTCTGTGTTGAGAAAGTTGGTGGGTTGTATTCACACCATATCAAACTACTGGCCTTGCCCCCCATCACAGCTTGCCAGACATCAGGGATTGAGTAGCATTTAGTAAGGCACCTAAAATTCAAAAAGAAATTTCTAATTTAATTTTGTAAATGTAGATAAAACTGGATGCAGTATTTCTCCAATGAATTCAGCTCAATACTATAGTATACATATATATATATATACATTGTACCAACAACAACAACAACAACAATACTTTATTTTAAGAGGGTTACACAGTTAGCTATATAACTAATCTTCCCTGAGGCCCTCGTAATGAAAAATCAAACAAAACACAAACATATACTAGTACATTGCATACATACATTAGCATAAAAAGTCAAGTGTGATAATAATGTTCAATACAACTTGATAAAATGTGATGAAAAAATAAACATGATGACATGATCAGTTTTTTATATTATTTATACAGTTAGGTTGATTTCAATAAATGATCTGCTATTTTGTATTTGAAAGAATTAATATTTGTAATATTTCTTAACGGTATTGGCAAATTATTCCACAAGTATGGTCCAGAATACATAAAAGATTTTTTGAATAATTCTGTTTTTGGTTTAGGGAGTATGAGGTTTCCTTGAACAGCATTTCTCAAGGGGTACGGATTTCTGTCTGAAACATAATGAAACTTGTTAGTAAGATATGATGGAGCATCATTATTAATACACTTAAATGTCATCACTAACTTATGATATTTTATTCTCTGTTCAACTGTCATCCAGTTTAAGTGTTTGAATAAGGGTGCAGAAGGAGCGAATGGGTCTGTTTCTAGTATTAATCTAGCAGCCCTCTTTTGTAATTTTAATATCCTTTTTAAACCCTCACTGCTACAACTACTCCACACTATACAACAATAATCAATAAGTGGCAAGATATAACCATTATAGAATAATTTTCTGCAGTCTAGATTTAGAAATTTTTTAATCTTTAATAGTAGATATAGTCTAGATGATATTTTTGAGCAGATCAAGTCAATTTGGGTTGTCCATGTGAGGGAAGGGTCAATTTTAATGCCTAAAAGACTTTCGCATGTGGAAGATTGTATCACTTGATTGTTAATAGTTAAACAACTCTCATTGTAATGTGGCATTGCTCTTTGCTTTGTTCCAATAATCATATATTTTGTTTTATTTTTATTGATGAACATATTGTTATCATTGCACCATGCCTCTACACCATGTAAATCTTCTTGTACCTTTGACTGAAGAGTTTGATAACAATTACCAGAAAGATGTAAGGTTGAATCATCGGCATATAAATCAGTGCAACAATTTTTCATATAAATAGGAAGGTCGTTGATGTATAATATAAACAGAAGGGGGCCTAATATGGAGCCTTGGGGAACACCATACTTGATATGAAGTTTTTCAGAATGAGCATTACCAATTTGTACTTGTTGAGTTCTTTCATTCAAATACGATTGAAAAAAAGAAACAGCAGTATTATCAAATCCATAAATTTCAAGTTTTTTACAGAGGATATCATGATCTACTACATCAAAAGCTTTCTTAAAATCCAACAGGACTGCTAAGTTGATATTACCATCATTCATATCCTGTATCCATTTATCTATGATATTGATAAGGGCAGTTTGGCAAGAGTGTTCTTGTCGAAACCCAGACTGTGCTGGGTGTAAAAGATCTAATCTTTTAAGATAGTCAAACAAATGTTTTGAAACATGCTTTTCTAAAAGTTTTGATAAAACTGGAAGTACAGAAATTGGTCTATAATTTGTTGCCATGAATTTTTCACCAGCTTTAAAAACAGGGGTTACTCTTGCATTCTTTAAAACACAGGGAAATGTACTTGTATCTATTATTCTGTTAAAAATGTAAGTTAAAGATGAAGTTATGAAAGGAGCACTCAATTTTAAAATTTTTGGTCCTATGTTATCAGATCCGGTGGATTTATTAATGTCAAGTTTGATCATCTCATTAAATAGACCATTTATTGTGACTGGTGGAATTGAAAATTTTACTTGTTCTGACTTAGTAAATTTCTTTTGTACAAAATTATTTAGTTTTGCATAATCATTATTTTTGCTCATACATCTGTCAGTTCTCAGGTTTTCAACACAAGATGTAAAAAACTTATTAAAAACATTACAAATGTCCCGGACATTATTAGTTTTAATACCATCTTCATTTAAAAGTTCATATGGCTTTTCTTGTTGGGATGGGTTAAGACTGTGAATACATTTCCACAAATCTTTAGATGCTTTTGAATCTTTTACCATCTTTGAATAAAAATTTCTTTTTGATTCATCGATTATGTGCTTTGTCCTGTTTCGCCAAAATTTGAACTCGGACCACATTTCTAATTTATGGTATTTTTCTCTCATTTTTCTGGCATATGCAATTTCATTATTGAACCATTCAGGTTGTCTGTCTCTTTTTACTCGTTTAGTAACAATTGGTGCATGCTTATCTAGAACTGCATTAAATATGTCATACCACATCTGAATACATGTATTTGGGTGACTTTCATGTTCAATTTTATCAAAAGGTGCAATAGCTAAGTCACTTTGAAAATTAGCCTCATTGAAATTTTTAAAATTTCTGTAAGAAATGGTAGTATGAATATCTTTTTTGATATAAGTGGAATTTTTTTCTTTTCTAGTTAAACAAACTGGATAATGATCACTTATTGAAAATTTAGCAACATGTGATTCTAGTATCAAATCTTTATTGGTGACATAAACATGATCAATCAGTGTACTAGAATCAGGTGTAACTCTTGTTGCCTCTTGAATTATCTGGTTGAGGTTGTAAGTTTCTAATAAACTTAGCCATTTTTGTGGTTGTTACGTCCAATACATGTTCACACCTTACATGTTCGCACCCTAGGTCCGTTCACCCTCAATTTTTATTCAAATTCCAGTTGAATTATTTTATATGTATATACATGTACCAAATAAATTATATTTTTTTGAATATACATTGAGGAATTATTAGATGAGTTTTGTTTATTTATTTGATGATTAATTATTTAACGTTAATTATGTACCAGTATATGATTACTGCTAATCATGCTAATTGGTATTTACAATGTATACACAGCTAAATTTTGTGATATTGTTTTGTGTTTGAAAAACATAATTGTTGTTTTAACTTACTTTGATGTAAATACTGCATGTACATGTACTTAGTTTGGTATGAGTAAAACAATTCCTTACCAAAACACGATTAAGATTTATTTAACAAAAAACAAAAAATTCAGAATCTTTCTTTATTATGAAACAATGAAAACATAATTATAGCAATAAGTTCACTAACCAAAACATGATTATGATTGATTTAAAACTCAAGAATAAAATTATTTATGGATCATCATAACAAAAAGACAAATATGGCCATATTTTCACCTCAAAAACTACTCCGTTTACAGATTTACCTGTGCAGTTTGGAAAGTTTTAAGGCCTGGCTCCAACTAGACATATAAAAGTTTAATTTATTTTGCATATCAGAAAGATAAAATATTGTTTATCTTTTTATGACCTTTTTTAGCTGACTATGCGGTATGCGCTTTTGTTCTGTTTAACTTTTCATGACCTTTTTTAGCTGACTATGCGGTATGCGCTTTTGTTTTGTTTAACTTTTCATGACCTTTTTTAGCTGACTATGTGGTATGGGCTTTCCTCATTGGTGAAGTAGAGAAGTACAGTAGAAAAATTTAAAAAAATAAAAAATCAGGAAAATTTCCCAAAATTTTCATGTACTATAATGAACTTAAAATCGTTAACTTTTTTATCACTTTTTTTAATTCCTGCATTTGCGTAGAACGCAGAAAACTACTTCCTGCTCCTGTCTCGTTGTCATGAGACTTTGAGTAGTCTAGTAAATGTAGGAAATTAAGGAACACAATATACATGTACCAATTTCATTTTTAATAATTCTTTGTAATTGATATGAGTAAACCTTACCTGATGATGTCTTTATTTGTTTACATTGAACATGACGTCATAACTCAAATAACGTCACAAGTAAAATCCCTAACAACAGAATGAAAATCGGAAATGTTACGGTATAATTTTCCTTTTCTTTTTTAACAGATTCTGAAGTTAAAAAAATTAATTCATACAAACTGCATCCTCTTTCACAGGTAATGCCCGTCTTATATTTACTTCTGTGTCTTTAGTCTATTGGGGAGTGTTGTCTCATTGGAAAATTTTCATAACACATCTTTTTTATAAATCAAGAAACGGGAAGATATAATTTGCGATGGTAGCAGTTCATCTCGTATGATTTAGCATTACGTGAAAAAACAAAAGAGAAAATATATAATGCTATGTTACACTGATACAGAATAAATTAGTAATTACTTGGTATTTGGGACCAGACAAAATTCTTTTCTGTATTTTTACAAATGTTGTGGTTTTCTGATTTCACTTCCGGTATACGTTTTCTGGCAGGCAGTAAAATATCCCTGAAATTTATTAATCAACGAAGATTTTTCAAAGTAAAATTACGATGACATAATTTTGAATGCCTATGGATCGATCTTTTGATCATACATTAGTTATCCAATATTAATTAATTTCCCAAATTTGCACTTTTATATTTTACGACTATATACCGAAAGTGAAAAGACACCAAAGTTTTGACACGCACCTGTTACTAGGTAATTTTATGAAAAATCTCATTCACTTAAACTATCGAGCCTCCACATTTTACTTCATTATAGCTATAAAATCAAGATTAATGTTGCAAAATTAAGTTTGAATGATTTACATAGCGGAGAAGGGAAATTATACAACATTGCATGACTTGTATCTTTTTAACTGTTTAGATAAACATCAGAAATGATTTTGTAAAACTGCATTCGTTTAGACTGAAAAGAGCTATTAAAGCACCTCCTTTTATCACCATCATTTTTTTTGCTGCTCATTTGGTTTTTGGTGATCATGGTGATATGACAAAACCATAATCAATGAAAAGTAAAAACAGCCAAAATGAATTGTGACTTTTTGTCCTGTGACTTTTTGTCTGTGACTTTTTGTCCTGTGACTTTCTGTTCTACATTCGAAAACTTTAATGACATGTTTATTTGCTTGATTGGTGATTACGGCAAGTGTCAAAATGGGTTAATGTAATTAGATTCTGGTACATCGTGTCAGTGATAGTGTTTCCTGCAGCTTTTAAAAAGGGCAGGGTAATTGTTAGCTCAGAGGGCACATTAAGCGCGATGGACAACAATTTTAGGGCACTTACTCAATATAAACAGGCAATTTCTATAAAATGGACTCATTTAAAACATACTAGTTTAATGCTATAAAAATGACATATACATCTGTAATCAATCATTAAAACAAATTGTTAAACACGAAAAAAGTGTTCAAAACATATATATGAAATATTTAAAACAATAAACACAATTAAAACAAAATCAGTTCTTTAAAAATGTTTAAAAACAAGAAAGAACTATGTCATATATATAAAAATACTGCTTTGGTCATATCAATTGTCATTGACAAATCCTCCTTTTTTTCCCTAAAAACAGGTTCACACATTCCCTGATATCCAAATCATCTATTGATTTGGTATTTGCTGACACTAGAACAAGATTGTTTACAGTTGACACATTCAGTCTATTTCTGCCTCTTTGGTGCTGAAATTAAATAAATTACACATAAAACAAGAATACATGTATCTTAAATAATCTGGAAGTTTTTTCATAAATTGTTCCTTTCTTAAATTAATTCAAATTAAAAACCGAAGAAGTAAATTTAAAAAAAATAATTTGATGAAAAAATAAATTAATTGAAAGTAATTAAAATATGCAAGTGATTTCATGAGATCCATGGCCTAACTCAACTTTAACCTTAAATTTTCCCTTTGACAAAAGTTTATTTTTACCCCCGAACTAACACCGTTGCAAGTGCGAAACCATTTTGTAATAAAAATCTACAAACCTTTAAAAAAAAAAAAGCTTTCTGCATTTTGTGGCCTGTTTCTCATTTTCTTCCTCACGTTTTCGCTTTGGCATGATTAGTATCTGTATTCACTATTCAATCTATTGCAGTTTGCTAATCAGCTGATCACGAAATCGATTACAAAATGGCGTCCTAGTGAACTTTTGTTTACGTTTGAAGGGAAATAACTCGAGCGGTATTCATAAAATATGTCTTTCAGTACCTGTTGTAAATTACGACGATAAAGGCATGGCGTCAGGAATTTCGACAAAATTAGGGCAGGGCGCCAAATTTTTTTCCCAAAAAGGGCAGGGCGTCGAGAAATCGCGGCAGGGCGCCATTACACGCCAAAACCACCTGTAGGAAACACTAAGTGAACATGCTAAGGTCTGAAAAATACAGATATACAGAATATATAAATGCTACATATACATATATTGAATCTACATATACGATTTCTAATTGAATACAAAATTTGGAAAAATCTGAAAAACTGCTGCAAATTTTATCAATCCGAAATATATTTTACATATATCTATATTGGTCAAATGATTTTTCCCAAATTAAGTTAAGGTGGGTGTCAGTGAAAAAAATGTGGATTAAGTTTTTTATCCTGCAATGAACTCTTGATCTCATCCCTTAGCCAAGTTTAAATAACTTAAAATAGATATAGGCTTAACAAATTATTTAAATCACTTTAATCCAGTTTATTAATTTGTTAAATAAGTTAACAACTTTAATTAAATGTCATATTAACCATTTTTATTATTTATCATGGTTATTGTCACAACTCTTAACCATGTTAACATAATATCAATAAATATAAAAAAAAAAGTGACAAAAAAACGGGTCTCACTAATTAGCGACAACAAGCATCAAGAAGCAACAACAAGCGACAACAAGAATTATTTTAGCGACAACAAGAACTATTTTAGCGACAAGAAGACTATTTAGCGACAAGAAAACATTTTTTTTTATTAGATATAAAGAAATTTGTATTTAATGTTTTTTTTTTAAATATACGAGCAGATATGTCTAATTAAAATGTTTTATTATATAGATAGACAAAGAAATGAAACATTTGTGAGGAAGAATGAGGGGGGATAGGACCTTTATTGGGACTCCGGGATCGGGTGTTTTTAAGCTCGGGATTTCGGGATCCAGGAATTCTTTTTTTCAAATTACGGGATCCGGGATTTAACTTTATTTAAATTCGGGACCTCAGGATTTCATGATTTTAAGCCCGGGATTTCGGGATCAGGACCCCTCCTACCCCCCCTCAAGAATGAGATTGTGAAGTTTATATAAGTATATTGGTAGATGAAGAAATTTAACATTTGTGAAGAAGAAAGAGATTGAGCTTCTTTTTTTTTTATTTTTAAATATGAAAAATATGTATAAGATAATGTATGTATCTGTTTTCATCAAAGTCAAAGTATGAATAAACGAATGGAGATATGGACCATAATTTGGTATTCGGCCTTTGGTTTCTTTTTGTATCCTTTTTTATAAGTTCTAAAATTTTAACTTTTATTTTGTGGGTTGTGTTGGTGTTAGAATAGTATGAATGGAACAATTGAGTTTTTCGAGAAAAAATTAATACATTTTGATTCACCGTTTACGTGACAGGAAACCAAACAGGAAACCAATCTTTATTTTCTTTATTTTGCACAATATAATTCAAAAGGCATAAATAAACACCATTACTAGTGTTACTTGCTTCATGTTAATATTTAAAATCTATTTTCAATGTTATATTAAAGTTTTTTTTAAACGTGACAGGAAACCATAAGAAACCGAAAGAATTTTTTTAGTTTTAGTTTTTAAACAAGTCGAAACAAGTCTACAGATTATGTTTGCTAACATCCCGTTGGAAACAAAAACAATGTTTAGAACTAGTATATCGTATGTCCGGCTGTAAGGGCGTGATCACATGTTAGTCACATGTTTCACGTATGACCGGAAATGATTAGAACTTAAGGACAAAAACAATTTTAATAAATAACTGGACTTCTGTTTCGTGTGAAATGTAACGCATAACGATAACGTCATTTTCTTACTTAATTATTACAAGATCAAAACAAGAATGTAAATCATCTCTGATTTACCTGTTTGAACATCTCGCGAGAGTTCATATTTGCATATTGTTTTTAAGAATTCTATTACAACAAAGCAGATTACATCATCTAAAATTTGCGTTACGAAATCGGACACAAAAATCACGCCACTGTTCTTACATCTGCTACATAAATACTTATAGTTCTCGGCATTTCTTCTCACTATTCTTATTGGTCGATGTTCTTTGTTATTTGAAAGCAAAAGTTACGAATTTGCCAGTGACGATTATCTATAAATCAGTCAGCGTTATGCTCTTCGGAAGCAAAAAGTAACGCGAGAAACGACACAAAAATACGGTTGTAGAATCTTTGAAATTCGTATATTTCAATTTTTTTTCTAGGGAAGAGTAGCATACACTTGTATGTTAATAAAAATAATGGCATCTTTAGATGTAGTTACAACTTTTCTTACAATTATTCAAATTTTATCACTTTTCTATAGTTATAGGAAACGGAGCCCAATAGCAAATTATGGTCCATATATACATGTATATGGAGCGGGCATAATGGAATAAAATATTTTGATTCATTTGCTTAATACTATGCTCTAAGTGTACTCTTGTTATCTCAATTCGATGCTTTATTTATAGAACTCTCAGCCACGCTTTGCCATCTTTATTATTTAAGCGTGTTTCTAGACCCCACGACGAGGACGTGGTTCTACCTTGGGGTCCATATATTTTTTTTTTTTTTTTTTTTTTTTATTTTTTTTTTTTTTATTATTTTTAGTCATTATATAGTAATATGTACATTCTTATCTAACATAATATTTATACATTTTGTACATGGTGGTCCCATTTTGATAAGCAAACATGTGGAACATCAAATGAGATTAACGAGTCGTGTGTCCCCTGTTTTATTGCTACATTAACATCCAATTAACACCTTCAACTTTGTACACGCGTCAGACTATACAATTACACGCGCCAGAATATACAATCATTGTAAATAATGAACACCTGTTGAAAACTCAAGATTGTCATTAATTTCCTTTCATCTTCAATCAATATGCATAAACATGATAAATATCGTTTAATGAGGCAATAAACAAATAAAAAGATGAAAACATTCACATTTCAATTTTCTTTTCCTCCTGTTTGATTTCAGTTCTTTGTATTTCACAATTTGTGTCAATATTTTCAGGACAATGATGCACAAATAATTCATCTTGCGAGCTTAATAAATATTGCACGAAAAGAGTTTTAAAAAACAAATTATAAGATAAATAGTATGTTCTAAAACACAAGGAAAAGTAATCTCATAATACAATAATTAAACGTAATACTGGCTGTTATTCATAATAGATGATAAAATATTATGTAAATAATGTTTCATTTTTTTCTATCAATTTTAACTTTCTTGTCGCTAAAATTATTTTCTTTTACATATTCTTTTAATATTTATTGCAATAATTAATTTTAATTAAAAAAAAATGTTTTCTTGTCGCTAAATAGTTTCTTGTCGCTTGTTGTCGCTAAAATAATTCTTGTTGTCGCTTCTTGTCGCTTCTTGTCGCTTGTTGACGCTTGTTGTCGCTAAAATTCTTGTTGTCGCTAAAATTCTTGTTGTCGCTAATTAGTGAGACCGAAAAAAACAACTAACATTGACTAATAAACAAAATGAACTTAACAAATAATAACGAAATGCATCTAAACATTTTCAAAAACTAATACATGTGTAAAAAATTCCCCAAAAAGATTAATGTTCATGTACCACGTGTATACTAGTATTCAAATACAAATTATCTTTGTATATTATATGGTTTTTATAAAAGTTAAGGATTTCTATATGATTGGCCATTCAGTTTTGGACATAGCGATAGTGAGTCGACCCTAAATTGAAAATTTAATTAAATTGAATAACAAATGTCAAATCATAAAAATTATTAACAATAACACGATAATAGTGTCTGACATATTAATATTTCGAAGTTCTGTGGTAAATTAAGGGTGTTCTGTGGTATATTTTGAGTTCTGTGGTATTTTTTAGTGTTCTGTGGTATATTTTGAGTGTTTTTTGGTGTTCTTCGGTAAAAAGACGCTCCCAAAACTGATACCGTGACCACATCTCGACCCCAATAAACCAAAAGTGCACATAGCATCATTATTTTTGGGAGAAAAAGTGCATAGCATCCATAAAAGGGTATGGTGTCAGGAAAAAAGGGCATGACATTTCACCATGCTAAATTGCTTTAGATAAAACACCAATGTCAAATTTGATGAGTGAAACATAATTGACCAGGTCTAGAGATAAAATATCATTTTTTTTAAAACTGTGTGTAAAATAATGCATGTCGTTTCCTAACCTGGTCGTTTCCTACCTGGTCGATTCATAACTGTGTTGATTTGTTACTGAGACGTTTCGTACCTGGTGTAATTACATGTATATATGGTTATAAAGTGTTAGTTTAAATTAATTAGTTTAAATGAAACAGTTGAAGTTATTATTCATAAATGATCAAATTGATATAATAATAACAATATTGTAATGCAGTGGTCTCGCTAGCCCAAAATAGAAGGGCGCCGCGCCCTGGGTGCCCTCAGCCGCGCCCTGGGTGCCTTCATCCGCGCCCTTCTGCCCTGACGTCTTTCTCCAAAATTACCTTGTGCCGTTTTGGTAAAATTTTGTTTTATCGATTTCTGACCTCCAAGTTAATTACATATATATGACACCTGTGTGATTGCCCCCAGGTTAATCATGTCATTACAATTAATTACAATGATAAAGACTTCAAAGGTGTAAAATAACTAGGTAATTTAATTAGGACAATGTATCTTTTTGTCATACTTTTGATGAATGTGTCAGCGAGTGTGTTTAGCTTGGGTCGGCATTTTCGATCTCCAAGTCAAAATGGAAGAGCGTATATAAATGAAGACTTTCATGACTTTAAAATTGAATTTAAGTCATCAAAATAAAACTATGCCTTTACAGAAATGCCTTCCATCTCAACTTGTTTGCGACAAGCACAGTTTTTAATTAACCCAAACGTGGTGGAAATTGATTTTGGAGTTACTTCCCCTGTTTTAGCTTATTACAAATTTGTGCTCTAAAAATATTATCTAGTATCAAAAAAAGGAATAAATTACCAATTGAATATATAATAACACAATAATGTTACCTTAAAGATATTAACTGTCTTTGAACATATTAAAAAATATATATTGCAATTTCTACTTGATAATTATACTTTTATCAATCCATGTTCTAAACATTGTTAAATTAGTAATGCTCTCCAATTCAGTTCATATGATGAATCAAAAGCCATAATTCCTATATAGATAAAAAAAAAAAAACACATATTCTTTGATAATGGGTAGAGTGAAGTTAAACTGTAAAAACATAATATGTTGACGAAGATGTACTATATCATTCATAACTACACAAACAATGAAATAAAGACTATAGTTGAAAAGCATCTTTATTTAAAAAAAAACAACATATACAGTAAAAAAAAGAGATTCGTTAACTCGTGATACACACAGAAACGTAGACAAAAAAATGAGCAGTGCCTTTTCTTATCATAAAAAGTGCCCTGCCCTCCACTGGCACCCTGCCCCTTTTGATTTCTAGCTAGAGCACTGTAATGTATATGTACATGTATACACTGTACATGTACTTGATTATACTGATGAGCCGTAAGGCTCAAAGTTAATAAAGAATTTAAATTTGAATTTTAAAACTTTCTTAAATCTTTTTTAACTATTGGCTAATTGGCTAATCGGTAATTACGCTCGGTGACAGCTTTAATGTTTTATGACAACTAATGACAGGTAATAAAAAGTAATTATAGCAGGTGTAAAGTGATTAAGTTGATTAATGGCACATGATTGACCTATGGCACACGACCTAAAAATAATTATTTTCTACTTTTTTCTCACTTTTGAGTTGGTCCCTATACAAAAGCACACCTCCTTAACAGCAACATAAAGATGAGTGGTGTCAAGTATTGGAGACATCAAAGCATGTGGCAGAAGACTTAATACTTTGATAAAGACAGGGTACATCTAAATGATGATGGACAATTTAAATTCTTCTGTTCTATTCGCATGTGTGCAAAACTGTACTTGTAAAGTGTAAAATTATGTGCAATCAATTATTTAATAAATAAATATAGATATATATGTACATCAATAGGTCTTTTTATTATATATTTTAAGTAACATACGACTCATATTATTATTATATATATATATTTACACCCGTACACGATAGCCAATTTTGGTAAAGGTTTTAATTCTGGATTTAAGGACTTAGGCTGTTATGGCATGTAAGGTGCACATGATTTGAAAGGTAACCTTTTTTCTGAAGACACCATGAAAAATTCATTATCTTGATAAAATATTTAGAAGCCATTAAATGAATTCAGTTTTCCATTTACATAAATATATGTACCACAATATTCATGGCATTCAAATTAATGAAATAAAAAATTCTATTAATCTTATATCTATCACTATAAATCAATACCTGAATAATGTCAGGTCCCTTAAATGGGGATGTCATCCAATATAAATATAGAGATTCACTGATGTCAAAATGGATTAGTTATTTCACTTACACTTATAAACATAAGTTTTTCAAGTAAACAGACTTCTGACTGTTTTTCAGCAAAATGTTAGAAACTGCCTTGAAGAAAAGACAGTTACTTATTTTTGTACTGGGATGGATAGCGTATGCATCTACATATCTACTCAGAAAACCATTAGGTGTTGTAAGTATGCATCTCTTACTGTCTACATTTATATATAATGAATATTAATACTGCTTACTAAAATAGAGAAAATACTGAGAAAGAGGTGTTATATGGCATTGAGACATTTACAGATCTTTACACATACTGTCAGTATAGTTTTAAATTAAGTTTTGTTAATCATTGATACTGTGAATTCATTATTTAAAGTGGTGTGAATTAGCACAGGTTTTGATCTGTCAGTCTGTGTGATATTTTTGTTTCTGGATTCTAATTCAAATATTTTCTATCATATTAAAATTATTTTACTTTACACAGATAAAATCAAATCTTGAAACAGACTTGCACTTTTCAAAGACTGAACTAGGATGGTTAGATACAGCTTTATTATTTCCATATGCTGTCATGCAGGTAAGAAATAGTAAAAACAAGATATTTAAAAAAAAAATGTGGTCCATTTAAACAAAAAACAAATCCACTAAATACATGAAGATCATTTTCGGTCCATTGATCTGTTTCATTCAGTTTTTTTTTGGATAAAAATGAACACTCCAACAACCATATTGATAATGATTTGTATATCTTCAAACACTTGAATGTTTTCCTTGGTTTACATATGATAAACTGAATTGCAGAAAGTGCTTTGGTAACCTATGTAAATACCATAAAATTGAGAATGGAAATGGGGAATGTGTCAAAGAGATAACAACCCGACCAAAGAGCAGACAACAGCTGAAGGCCACCAATGGGTCTTCAATGCAGCAAGAAAATCCAGCACGCGGAGGCATGTTCCTCTTACTATAAAAAATTCATCCACTAACATATAAATGTAATTCAAGGGTACCAGATAAGCTGAAATTCAAAGAAAAAGTTACTAAAGAAATGTTTAGTTATTAGGATTATACGCTATGTTTTATATTTTAGTAATTTATGTGTAAACATTATGTTTTATATACTCCCTGCTGCTGAAGATTAAATTTTGAAATAAATCGTTAGGAAACAGAAGGAAAAAAACGAAAATGAAAAAAGATCAATGACAATTTACACATACAGATTTTACCACTGAATGGAGTGTGATACCATATTTATCACTCAAGACATTTAAATTTTAAAATAAAAAAAAACAGGTATTATCAACACGTCAGGAAAAGGATAAATCAGTTAAGAATTAGAAATGTTCATATTTAACATTGTGATAACAAATGTTTTCATTGATAATGGTTTAATTAATATGAAATCAGATAAAAATAAATAAAATATAGAATAAATTGCATAATTTATATTTATTAGATGCTATTAGGCCCACTTGGTGACAAATTTGGAGCCAGGAAAACATTCAGCTGCTGTCTTATTTTGTCTGGTTTGTCTATGGTAAGTTATACATCAAATATTGTTTCTATATACAAAATAACAAATGTGATAAACTCGTAGGTGAATGAATAAATCCAAATATTTTATTTCCAGCCACACTTCTGAAAAAAAAATTTGTCATTTGAAGATTAGATGGTTGTCATATATAGAGCTGAACTTATCAGGAACACGTTCTCATCTAAAATTAGAAATTCTCATTAACGGTAATTTGTCATAATTCGTGCTCAAATAGGTCGAATTATTGCTCATAAGACAAACTTATGCAAAAAGAGAAAAATAAAGGAAAAAACACATTTTTATTTTATCAAGCACTTGGAAATCGTGAATCTGGCATATTTTACACCTGGTGTATGCTGAACTGAATTGTAATAAATTAACTTGCATTTCTCAGGCCTGTATGCTAGCATACGTACCTGGTGTATGCTAATGTCTACATTTAATTAATACATTGTATTTCTCAGGTATGTATGCTAGCATACGCACCTGGTGTATGCAGAACAGCAAATATTGAATCAGATGTTGTATTTCACAGGTCTGTATGATAGCATACGAACCTAGGTGTTTAAAAAAATCCTTTACGTCAGTATAGTTGTGGTTTTACTTTATTGCCGATTTCAAGTTTTTTTTTAAACTAAAAGCCTACCACTGACCTTTTTATTTTCTCCCGTTGGTAAACAGACAAGCGCCGGTTAATTTGCAAGGCAAACCGGTAAAGCGCTCACTGTTGTAAATCTATAAATGAAAACCAATTCTCAAGTTCCATGACTATGATTGCTTTATTGACCTAGCAGTTATCTGTTTTGTTTGCAAATTAAAATTACAGAAAAATGAGGCGATCATAATTTGTACAAGGTTCCAAGTTCAAAGTTGTTGACAAAAATTTATATGACGTCAGAGACCTTCTGACGTAAGGCGGAGGGATATAGACGGATAGCCTTGACTTACACAAGTTACTTACCAGCACTCTTAATTAGAATAATAGAAATTGATTGCAAAACAACCTGTTTTGTTTATACTTGGTATTGGTGTAGTCTTGTTTCGTGGCAAATGATTACACCAAGACAATATAAAGTTATGGATTCTTTATTTCGTTATATATTGTAATCCAAAATAAATACCCTGTAATAACAATACATTATATTAATGGATGTAATATAATTAAGTAACTATATAAAAGGTTTAAAACATTATGTTAACAATTATGAACAAGGAAACTGTTTACTTTTCCAAGCATTTAAATAATAAAAGAATACGATATAATTTCATTAAGTCGGAAATAGTGATCTCCAATTCTATTGTCTCATGAATACATCTAAATACCAAATCTAATCATAATGCATATGTCGATGCATTAGTAATACATTATAACAGTAATGAAATGAACTGTTAAATACCAAATTTAAATAAGCATATTTAAAAATAACATATACATGCAAAGCAAGAACATACGTGCAAACAAAGCATAAAGCACTTTCTAAAGCAGACAATACAATAAGCAAAACGCACATAGATTCAACATAACAAAACCTACCTCACAGGTATTTGTGAAGGCTTGAATACAATTAAAGTACGATCACATCAGGTTGATGCCGACATGGTGGGTCATCAATATGGAAAATACCTGCAGTACAAATATTAAATTCATAACTAACCTAATCTGCATATCAAAATAAGATAGTTGTTATCTTTATCAATTTATGACTTTATTTAATATCTGAAATTATTATAAAACATTCATTCCATAAAATTCAATAGTTTAATCCATTTACTGAAATTTAGCTGTTTTATATAATTTACTGTTTTAACCATAAAAGCACAATTATTAAAGAGATTTAAAGTTCTTTTAAGTTTTCTATTGTTACACTTGCATATCACATCTACACATCATTCAAACATGCATTTATTCATAACATTCGTAAATCATGCATACATATAATTATAAGGGTAGATAATTAATATATTAGTATAAGAAGAATAACTGACCTTATAGATAGGAAAACCAAACTCCAAATAGAATATAATATTACAGTTTACTAGACAATGAAAATGGTGTCCATTACACAAAGTGACCATGTAGAAATGTAAAGTTCCCGCCAAAGAATTGACCACTAATCAATACCAATAAAACACAATTGAAACACCTGATAAAAGTCACACCTGAGCAAACCTGAAATATACACTCCGTATAGTTTAACCATGCACTAATATAATACTACAGTATTACTTATATATAAAATACATATATCCTAAAATAACACTTTACCACATTGGTAATTATTAAAAAGTCAAAGAAAAAAGGACTATTTATCTGCGGAGTCACGCACTCCATCTAGATGACGTCATTTATAAATGTAAACAATTTGAAGGATCAATGATTACACAAGGAGTTCCCCTCACGGAGAAGAAAATGGACAAAAATACGCTCTATTACCTTGATTTGAATAAATCAGAAGCAAAACAGAATGTCGGATATATTTATGGTAAGTAAACCTAGCTGTTTTTGTACATTTTTCACGACTTCATTTAACACCCTCTTTTTTGGAGGTCGACTTGAACATGTACACATGTAGCAAGAGGTAGAATCTATATAAGGGGGTGCTATGCCAGTGCTTTGTGGGAAAACTTTAGTTGATTTATTGAGGGAAACAGTACTGAAGCGTCCATCTCTAAAGAAGTCATGCAGTGCCCTCCCTATCTCATCCCCCTTATGAAACTTCTGGATATTCATGTCTTATTCTTACAACTTTTAGGGAAACAACTTTCCCAGGTAAAAAAAGGGGGAATCTGAGCGCTCACATGTTAAAATCGGCCACACCATATAGTCTTTATATGCCTTTCCCAAGTCAGGAGCCTGACTGTTGAAGTTGTCATTGGTTCATATTTTTCCGGTTTTTCTTTTTCGTAAATTGTTTTGCTATACATTATTATTTCTTATTTTTCATGTTGGGTCCCATAGGCGGATACAAAAGGTGCCTGTCCCCCTTTTGTGGGAAAAATTTGGTTGATTATATAGGAATTACTGAACCTTGGCTGGAACCCCCTCCCCCTTTATGAAAATATCTTAATCCGCCACTAGACTGTTTAAATAAATACTGTAACAGGGTAATTTATGAAGATCTTTTTTTAAGATACTTCAGATACTTTTATTTCACTAATACATAGGCGTAGCAGGCCCATAAATAATGGTACGTTTTTTGGCAAATTAGACATATGGGACACGGAAGTGTTCCGCCAGCGTCTTACTGCAGAGGGTATGGGAGCCGCTCAAGGCCCCCAGAAGCTCTGGGGTTCATAGCGTTAAAATCCTGCATTCTAGTCGTTTCCTGCCACTAAAAATCGTTTCTGAAAAGCAGCATTTTTTACTCGACAATTGGAAAAAAATCAAGTATATTAATGTCTGTGTCTTGCAGGTTTTGTAGTTTGTTTCCATTTTTGTGTCATTTACAAAGCATGCAATTATTGCGCAAAATTCATTATAAGAAAAATAAAAGGCCAGAGGTTCCTTGCTACAAGTTAGGACAGGCGCAAAATTGCTGTAATGTAAACTTTTAAGATAACCACTTCGTCAGTAGGGGGTCGTCTTGGCCTTGTAAGTTATTTTTTTTTTGAAAATCATGCAGCGACTGTCAAGATGAAGTACTTAAATAAATCACTATGTTCTTGCAATAATTTGCATCTTGTCTATTTGTCAAGAGTGTTCAAATTGGAAAAATGAATGTTACTAGTACTAAGGAAATGACATATTTCATTGATCTTCAATCAATCACATGCATGGCGACAATTTGTTTTTCAAGGGAACGAGTTCAATTCAACCACTATAAAGAACCCTTAGTTCATATAAACTTAAAAATCAGTAATTGTGATATAAATGTAACGCTAAACGGGTCTTTGTTCTGTGTATTTTGGACAGTCATTATTTTGGATATATGTATCTGGGATCTAATCCTTCTTGCCCGTTTACATAAGGAAATAGCTATTAAATATTTCACCATATATATATAGACTCACTACCGTCTATATACTAGTAACGAAGTCTGTTTAATGTTCACATGTTTAATCATATAAAAGTACATGTATATATGATATATTTAAAAGGTTCACAGCCCAGGTTCACAGTTATAAATTCCAATACAAAACGTTACTTAGTTCCAACTCTATAAAACAACATGTTACTTCATTATAATCTATATCGCAACTTAATTGTTACTTCAAGCTACTACACCAATATAAGTGATCAATGCAAAGTTTCTTACAAAATCGTGCTATGAACCGCTGTCCTTAAATTACATTAAACCTTGCTTTGATAAACGTCCAAATGTTATTACAATTCTACTGTGCAACTAATGTACCGTACATGCAAACTGTCACATTTAATAATCAAGATGAAAGATCATTCAACAAATTAAGTATAATTGACCATCAAATCTTTGATGTAGTTGACCACGCCACATCAATGTTAAATTTGTGAAGTGTAAAATATTTACTCACATATGTATATGTATATAATATGTAGTTTCCATTTCTCGTTTCAGCATTTTATTTTTCAAACATTGGCTATACCTTTCATGTAACTATTTATGTGTTGCTTATGAATTTAATTGTAACACTTCTTAGTGACTGGTTAGGTTAAACCAATGCCTTCCTAGAAAACTATGACACCAATGAACAACACCAGTCTTTTTGCTGTTCCTGCTAATAATGTATGCATGGCTTCACTAGAAAAGGCATCAATTCTTTGGCTTTCCTGGTTGAAGGATTTGTTTTTACAACTCCAGTGTATACACAATTGTTACCATAGTATATAGTTGGTTGACCGTTATGGAATAACCGTTTCACAGATGATATGGGATATGTTTCTCATGTCATAACTACAATCCTCTTCCCTTTTCATGAATTTGACTTACTGTATAAAGCTAGTTAAATCGGGTTTGTTAAAACATGAGCAACCCGACGGTGCCACTGTTGGACATTTGGAGCAGTATCTGCTTACCCTTCTGGAGCACCTGAGATCATCCCCAGTTTTTGGTTAGGGTTCGTGTTAATTGCTCAGACTGTGTTTCTTTTCTATGCTGTTTCTTGTGTACTTTAATTTGTATATTTCATGTCATGGTGTTATCAGTTTATTTTCGATTTGTGAGTTTGCCTGTTCCTCTGGTATCTTTCTCCCCTCTTGAAGTCTATAACTTAGAGAATGATGAAAAATGATAGTTTTGCAATTCAAAATATGAATACAATATAAGGCTGGTTAGAATGCAAACCATTCGACAGCTTGCTTAATATCTAATAAGTGCCACCAAATATGCAGACATTTAAGACTGGGGCAAACCATACACAATAACACAAGCTTACTAAACACCAGCTTGGTTTGACAATACTAGAATGTATGTAAAACTGCAATTCAATAAAACATAGATTGGTATACAAGCAATTAAAGCTTGTATGTATCCATGCAAGAAAAATAAGCTTTCACCGTACACCAGTGTTGCATGCAAGAATACCGTGAACTGAAAATGTCAAACAAATATGCAAACTTTTATGTTCCAAAGGGTATAGGATTATACGTTGGTATACCGACAATCAAACCCATGAATTCCATTGTTTTACAAGGGTTTATTGAAAAGCGGGTTAGTATACGGGAATTAACCCCTGAGTGTTGCAGGTAAGAATTAAGAGCTTTCTTTCAAATTCAAATGAAGTTGAAGGCTATACATAAGTAATTCCTTACATCCATGTAATTCAACCTTTTCATTTCACAATCATACACATCTCCTTATTTTCTAAGGGAGGTATGCAAACATAATTAAATAAGAAATGTAACTACTCAGTAAATACTTAGCATTCAGGCATACAGACTTGCCAATACAAACATGAATCCAGAATAAAATTTTAGAATCCATGCAGGCATACAAGTACCTAGCAGAAAAAAAGCCAAAATAAATTTTAAAAAAAATCGGTTTACATATCCCAGGTTCGTATACAGGCATACAGACCTTAACTATGCCAAAAAAATTATATTAAAGGTTCTAAATACACCAGATTTGTATGCAGGAAAACAGACCTGACAAATACTTATATACGCAGAAAGTGAGAGTTTAAGATACACCAGGTCGGTATGCTAGCATACAGACCTGACAAATACTTGTATGTACATAGCGTGAGTTTTTAACATACACCAGGTCAGTATGCTAGCATACAGACCTGACAAATACTAGTATATATGCATAGAGTGAGAGTTTAACATACACCAGGTCGGTATGATAGCATACAGACCTGACAAATACTAGGATGTCCATAGAGTGAGAGTTTTGCATTAACCAGGTCGGTATGCTAGCATACAGACCTGAAAAATGCTAGTATATGCATAGAGTGGAAGTTTAGCATTAACCAGGTCGGTATGCTAGCATACAGACCTGAAAAATACTTGTATATGCATAGAGTGAGAGTTTAGCATTAACCAGGTCGGTATGCTGGCATACAGACCTGACAAATTCTAGTATACACATACAGTGAGGTTTTAGCATACACCAGGGTGGTATGCAGGCATACAGACCTGACAAATACAAGTAAGAGAAAAAAGACTTAATTTAGCATTCTTTTCATTGAAACATCTGAAATAAAGATGGGTAAATGCTATGTTATGTATATATTTCAAAAATGACATAAAAGTATAACAAAAATGCAGAATGAGTATCTTTTTAAGGTTTATTTACTTGAACTATTTCCTTGGTGTTAAAATAGTTCATTCTAGCATCCTATGAAAAAGGTTTATGATAAAATGATGAAATTTTGGTTCGCATTTACAAAGAAAGATCACAAATCTTGCCAAAAGATGACAAACAAATATTGTTAATGCTATACAGTGAGTTTTTAACGCGAAATATATCAATAATCCCAAATGTTGTAGCCTTTTCACACAAAAATAAGTTAAGTGGCATATGAGAATTTCTAATTTTAGATGAGAACGTGTTCAGGGCACTTTGAAACAAAAATTATCAGAGTTTATGGCATGCATCTGTATTTTCTGGCCCCGTTGATGGAAAAAAACAATGATCATAATCTGACTGGATGAGTGCAAAAGGGGCGACTTTATTCCAGCACTTTGAAAAGAAAGTTTATTCAGAGATTATGGCTTCCCAAATCAATTATAGAGTACTGTCTAATAACAAATGTATGATTTTAATTGAACCTTTTCAGGAATGGAAAAGGGAAAAGCAGAAATAAATTCTGCCTTTATTTTTAAGGGAATTACTCTCTAAAATGGCATGCCATTACTGTTATGTAGAGAATGTTTTAAGAACTTAATGTATTCAGAGTGTAATTCACAACATGACTCATAGTGAAAATAAGTACACTAAAGAAGTTAGAGTAATTAAAATTGCATAAAGGCAAGAAACATCTTGGTGTCCACAGTTTATGAATTTATTTCTTCATAAATTATCTTTCAGATTTTGTTTGGATGGACAGATGGATTTTATGGAATGTTCGTTCTTCTTTTCCTCAATGGAACAGCACAGGTGTGTAATTCAAAATAGCTTATGCTTAAGTCCAAATCAAATTTATCAATAGCTATTTGACATCTATAAAGTAAAATATACTAAGTTATAGATAGGAAATTTGTCAAAGTTCTAAAAAAATATGCAATATTTAGGATAAAGAAGTTTTTGAGAAGAAGTTGGGATTATCATAATCTGATTCAATTCTAACAAAAAGTATATTGTTTGTAATTATGAATATTTATTACAAGATAATAGTTTGCAGTTTACAAAGAATGAAATGAACTTTAATAGTAATTATAAGTGTAAGTTTAGCCTGAAATACTGTAAACCAACTTATTTTCTCGAGCGATTTATTTTCACGACTTTTGCTAGGAGAATAACAACGCGAATATAAATCGTCGCAAATAAGTAAATCTTTATTTATCTACATCAAGTAAATAAGAAAATCGTGAATTTTAAAAGTCGTGAAATTGACTAGAATTGGTATTTCGCGTAATAAAGTATCCGCGAAAATAATTTGGTTTACAGTATACAATTTACAAACATGAAATGTACTTTGTAATTTAAAGTTTTAGTTTTAGCTAGAAATGAAGTAAATACAATGAATTGTTATTTAACATTTTCTGTAGGCTCAATGTTGGCCAAACTGTATGAAGTCTCTTGGAGCCTGGTATCCAGATAGTGTCAGAAATACAGTGTTTGGTATGTTTGGAACTTGTGCTTTTGCTGGTGGAATTGGAGGAACAGCTCTGGCAGTTAGTTGCAGTTGACATAGATTTTCAATAATTTAACATTATATTGTATGACTAAGAATCTTAAGCAACTGTATTATAATGAAAATCTAATAAAATGTTCGACATTCATTTGATTCATTGACAAAATCCATTGTTTAAAAAACGTTATTGACAAGAAAACCTGTTGGACAATACTATATTGAAACAAAATCTAATGGACAACACAAAATTGAAATAAGATACAATAATGAATTAGCCAGTATATCTTCAAAATTAAGTTGCAAGAGACTGCAGGCATTGTGAACACACTGAGATCTGAGAAGCTAAAAATAATTTTAGCCTTAAGTCAAAACTGATAATATCATGAATTTAATTGAACCTTTAAGTTTTCATTTTATTTTTTATTGGTATTGAATGGTATCATGATACAGAGCAATTTTGTGAAAATTATTTATGAACCCTTCAAACAATGTCCTTGTCTGATAAGCATCAACCCCTCAGTATATAACTTAAATCTTAATGATGTTAAAGTTTGAAGTGTTGGGTTTTTTTCTCTCTAGAATTTCAAGGCACTATAAATTATATTGAAATGTTGTATAAATTATTTTATTTTGTTTTAGGTATACCTACAAAAAGTCTATGGCTGGAAAAGTGTATACTTTACACCATCTGTAATAATTGTATGTATTATCTCAATTGTATACATATCTAATTATTGACCAGTTAATGTGTTAGGGTTTAGTATGATGTTCATTTTTAATGAACTAGTACACATTTTTGTTTAGGGGTAAGCTACAGCCCGTGTCTGGGTGTGGAATTTTCATGCTGTATTGAAAACCCATTAATGGACTTCAGCTGTTTTCTTCTCTTTGGTCAAATAGTTGTCTTTTTGACACATTCCCCATTTCAATTCTCAATTTTATGTGAATTTATGGTTTATTTCAATGCTTGCAAAGTGTAGGGTTGTGCAGGATATGTTTGATTGCTTTGAAGTAAAAAAAATTAAAATAGATGTATTCCAAAACTTGACAAAATCAATTTTAAATGTTCTTTTACATTGCAAATTATATCAGAAATTTTGTTTAAACAGTTACAAATATTCATCAAGTCTTCAGTTCTGATAGTTATTTTGGTAATGTAGGGACTTTTCCCATCTATATGGTTTACAATCGTCCCCTTTTTCTGATAAAATAAAATAAATTGAGTGTTCATATACCATTTCAGATTGGTGTTGGCATACTGGTTTGGGTTCTGTATCAACAACCAGATGAAGTAGGAATTGAAGTTCCAGGCAAAGGTAATTTCCACCATTTCAGAATTAAGAGGACTTTGGTTAATTTCATTAATTTTTTTTTACATTTACAATTATTTATTCATGTCAAATAAATCTAATCTACTTCTGCTAGTTTTGAGGTCTTAAGACGAGGAAGGGTTTCAGTGATACTCATTTTATAAAGATTTTCAACCTTTGGTTATTTTTATGCCCCACCTACGATAGTAGAGGGGCATTATGTTTTCTGGTCTGTGCCTCCCTTCGTTCATCCATCTGTGCGTCCGTTCGCTTCAGGTTAACGTTTTTGGTCAAGGTAGTTTTTGAAGAAGTTGAAGTCCAATCAACTTGAAACTTAGTACACATGTTCCCCATGATATGATCTTTCTAATTCTAATGCCAAATTATAGTTTTGACCCCAATTTCATGGTCCACTGAACATAGAAAATGATAGTGCAAAGTTCAGGTTAAAGTTTTTGGTCAAGGTAGTTTTTGATAAAGTTAAAGTTTTTGGTCAAGGTAGTTTTTGATAAAGTTAAAGTTACATCAACTTGAAACTTAGTACACATGTTCCCTATGATATGATCTTTGTAATTATAATTACAAATTATAAGTTTGACCCCAATTTCACGGTCCACTGAACATAGAAAATGATAGTGCGAGTGGGGCATCCGTGTACTATGGACACATTCTTGTTATTTTTATTTTTGATAAAATTGTTTCATACCTCATATTTTATGATGAGAAAGATGTTAACAAATCTGAGCAGTTATTTTGGTGTGCCTTACTTTTATCAGTGTTAATATATCTGTATTTTCTACTTACAGAAAGGAATGCAACTTCTTCAAAAACAGCTGGAAAATTAACATGGCTTCAGATGTTGAAGATACCGTAAGTAGTTTCCCAAGAGATATATGTACTTTGAGTTCATTATTATTTGTGGGGATACTTTTCATGGATACTGTTAGGATAAGTGACCCCTGATTTTTATAAATGTTCAGCAAAAACAAACGTTTTATATATGCTTGTACACAGAATTTGTCAAAACCAAAAAATTGAAATATCTCCAAGAATATTGAACAACAAAAAAGAGTCATCCAAAGAACAATGCATATATTTAAGAACATTTTCTATAATTCCATTGTTGGATCATCTCATAACATACTGTTTTGGTTGATATGAGTGCTTAATACAATCAGAACAAAAACAATATTTTTACATAATTTTTATCTAGGAAAGAGTATATTTTTTCATAGGTTTGTCATTTACAAAATCTCAAACACCCACAAATATGCTACCTTCATATGCACAAAAAAAAATGTGTTTTACTTTCTCAGATGAAAAACAATTGAGATTTATTTTCAACAATGTTTTTTTTTGGTTTGAAGTACCTTAAGGGGGCTCACCGGTCTAAATCATTTTCATTCGAAATAAAAAAAGAACTTAATTACAGCAATCGCTCAAATTTTACAATAATTAAGTTAAATACAGCTTATTAAAAAATTATAATAAAAAATATAGGTCACCGATGAGTTAAAAAAGATATTTCAATTTTGATGCCAAAAACTAGCATTTTTGCACCAAAGGGAGATAATTTGGAGCTTTTTTCAATGATATCTACATTTAAAAAATCATCTGGAGCCAACTCGGATTGATTTTTTTGAATGATTTTTGTACCATATGATAAAGTAACAACTACTAAAGGTAATAAATAAAATTTGCAATGAAAAACAAATGTTTTATTTTTTTCTAAAATTTTTATACCCTCGAGCCTCCTTAACACTTTCCTTACTGAATTGTTTTTTTCCGCGACGTTGTGTGACCTGATCAAATTTCCGCGCGCAGTTTGCATGGCCTGAATTAATTTGACGTGTGAATGGGGAAAAAATGACGTTTTAATAAAAACGTGTGTATCTTTGTTGTTTCTCATCAAATCGGTTTCAAACTCGATATTGTTACACTTAAGTATGAAAGGAGTGTTGCAATATAAATAAATTTACATGACAATACCTACTTTTGATTTTTTTTAACCTTTTGTGGAAAGAAAATGACGTTTGATTTGAGAAATCTATTTTTTTTTTGTGACCGGTTTATATTTTTGCCTCCGATCTTCTAAATTAACAATACAAATGGTAATTAACAATTTCGAGTGTTCCTTTATCATAGTTTTATAGAAAAAATAACTCCAGAGTCAAAATTCTAGCTTATTAGTCAGAATAAATACGAATAAAAATGGTTTGACAAATTCCGCGGCGGCCATTTTTTACCTGTACAATGCAATCACCAGATAGGAAGTTGTGTCCCTGGATAAGTTGGAGTTGTCTTTCTTAGTCCGATGTTTTCTTTGAATTTTTGCATGAATATTGATCTAAATTGACTATTGGGATCTTTTGTGGAATTTTTAATATTTTAATGGAGATATCTAATGATATTTTTTTCTGGTAAAATCAAAACTTTTGAGATTAATATGTGCTTTTTTTTTAATGTGCAAATATTTTTTTCTGTTTTTTTTTTGTATCAAACCACTGAGTGCATGGAAATATTAATTAAATGTAAGATGACCTGACACACTTATCCATGTACATTTAACACTTTAATAATGTGTTGATAAATTAAGTGAGACATAATTAAATGTTGAAAGACAATCATGAACTTTTAAAAATAAAATTACTTTAAAAAAGTCAATGATTTATTTTTAAAATTATTTATTATAAGTGTCCTGACTCCATGGGATGCTAGAATTTCCATTGTCTTTGGTTTTGTATTGTTCAATGATGAAAATAATTTAATGTTCCTTATCAAAAAAAAAATTAAATGAAAATGTCAACTGTAACAACAAATATAAATCATGAATATCCTTTCAACAACTTATCTGTGAAAACCTTTTCAACAAATTATGTGTATATAATATCCTTTCAAATTAAAAATTGTAACAAAGTAACTGTTAATTTAAGAAGTTTAATTTTTGACAGTGGGAGACAGTGAAGCAATGGGGTAGGCAAAGTGGTTTTCTACATTCAACACAACCATATTTTCAAACCTTTTTTTCCTGTGTACCTTTAATAGCTACCCTAGCCCAGCATATGTGACACCTTATCTTGTTTCCCAAAGTCTACTGGCAAACAGAGTTAACCTACATGTGTTTGATCTGTCTTGACATGGTAGATTTCACAATATGACATACACCATGTCTGACGCTACCAAAACCCAAAGTTTGATGGCCCATTTCTTTGTTTTAGAAGGCATGAACTGCTTGAATGCATCCCTCCCTTTGTAAGATATCATGAATCGCCACCTATCTTTTGGGGACATGTTGGTCTCTCATTTTTTGTCTGTTAAGGGGGTCTTTAATTTCTGAGTTTGTAAGATACATCATTATTAGTCTCCCATCTTTGCTCACCTCCCTGGTGCGTAGCAGTGAAGTGAAGATACCTTATTATCTGCATAATTTCGTCCATTTCTTTGAAAAATAAGAGACCATGACTTATATTTTTAATAACTATAAACATGATAAAGCCTTCAAGTGTTGGGATTAATAAATTTCAGGATAAAAACAATATATGTACATTGTCAGAAAATATAACATTTTTGTCCTAAATTCTAAAGCTCGTACAATTATATTTTATTTTCCGGCAATGTACATATATTGAATATGAGAATAATTGCCTGTTAAAATAAAAACATAATTGTTATGGCTTTTTTACTCTAATATATGTGTGTGGCTCTGATCTGGCTGCGGTTTAACATCTTAAAATTGAGATGATTATATTCATATTTATATATGATTTATAAAAACATTACCGGTTTTATGTTAATTATCAAATCATTGCAATATTACTTTGCTCTTCATGGGCCCTTTAATTAGAATAAAAATATCTTATCTCTGGAATCAAAATATCCTATCTTTGGAATAAAATGTCTTATCTTATCTAATTATAACTATCAATTATTTGGTTGTCAGATAGAAACATCTGGAAAAAATATCCTTCTTTTGGTCTCATATGTTTTGTGGACCAGTTAGGCAGTTACTTCTGGGATAAATGGGGAAGACCTCTTTCAAATTTCAATATATAAAATTCTTGGTGCCATCAGTCATTGTTGGGGGACATCAGGGGCATTATTTACATCTGTCAGCTGTCATTATTTTCATCTGAAAGTTCGCTGACCCCTTCTCTTTCAACATCACTTCAGGAGTGATCATGAAATCATCACCGATGTCATTTTGAGGTCAATGCATTTCATACCGTTGACCAAGAAGATCTACTTCTCCCACCAAAAATCCCTCAAACTCGTTCTCAAAACTATCGGACATTTTTATGTCTCAGAATGTTACAGACACGATACAGACCATGAAACGACATTTTACTAATATTTACTATAATTATGCGTCCTTGACATCGGCAAGTGAGAGAGGAATGTGATTGGATTGTTTTATTTAGAACTTCCATAAAAGGAGTGCGACCTTTTGCACTCGTGGGAAACATCCAATTACCGCGCCGACGGAAGTCGGATTATTAATTGATTTTATTCTCCGTGCAATTGTTAAAATCGTTTTTCGTAATTTGTATCATAATGTTAATCAAAATATTCATGAAATCAAATTTAACTTTCCTTCCAAATAACCTTTTCTCGACGAAAAAAGTCACATGTTCGCATCACATGTTTTTGTACAAAATGGCGGCGGCTTATTTTGTTTGTTGACGCTACCGATCTTTCATTGTATTGAAGTATATATAAGGTATCAAATTCAGTCATAATTGGTATTCTTTAACTGTGATATACAAGCTTCCTTAAAACCTATATATGTATAGGTTAAACATAGCTTTACGGGGGGAAATGAGTTAAAAGACAAAAAAAATATGATTATCACGTGATTGTCTATGCCTGAAAGCATTGTTCGGCCTGGCTACGGGGATGCCTCAACACATTGTTCGGCCTGGCTACGGGGATGCCTCAACGCATTGTTCGCCTTGAAAGGGTTAATTTTACAAATCATTTCATTTGTACTTTCCTTTTCTATGTGAAATACTAAATTTTAATGCCCCTTTTGTAGCAGAGTAAGTTTTACACTTGTCTGTCTGTCTGTTTGTATGTATGTCCTAAAGTTGGATTCCTTTCTCTAACTTTAGTTTGCCTCAACCAAATGATATGAAACTGATACACAATTTAAAAAAAGATGTGGTATGATTGCCAATGAGACAACTCTCCACAAGAGACCAAAATGACACACACAATGCTTATTACCACAAAATACAGATCAAGTTTGAATTTTGATGGCATCACTTCAACTGTTCTAGAGTTACACCCCTTTAACAAATGAAAAAATTGTTGAATATTTCGTTTCTGTTCTCTAACTAAAGTTTGCCTCGATCAAATGCTTTAAAACTTGTACATGATGCTTATTACTACAAAACACAGATCAAGTTTGAATTTTGGGGTTGTCACCAAAAAAATTCTAGAGTAACTCAGTTATGCTCCTTTACAAATGGAAAAATTGCTTATTTTTATGTTTCCATTCTCGAACTTTAAGTTTTGCATCAACCAAACTTTATGAAACTTATACACAATACTTATTACCACAAAACTTAGATCAAGTACTAATTTGGGTAGGGTCACTTCTACTGTTCTTCAGTTATGTCCCTTTATAGCTTTATATGATATGCAAGCAAGGGCATCATCTGTATGAGACACATTCCCCATTTATTTACATGATAATGTACTTTTATTTCAGTATGTTACCAGAGATAGCTGTTTCAATGTTTTGTCTAAAAGTTGTCAGATATTGTATGTACATGTGGTTACCTATGTATTTACTCCAAAGGGTAAGACTGAGTTATTACCTTTTTTGAATGCCAAATTGTACAAATGCATTGCTGATACATGTACATGTATATGTTATTGGCTACCTTTATTTTTTTATAAGGGATAGTGAATTTCATTTTAACTGTAACGTGAGGGTATCCAAATTGCACCTATTTTGACAGTTGTTTAACCTACGTTTATTAATGCTTCAGAGAAAAGTTTTCATTATGTGTTTATTTTGTAGATGAATCATTATTTATGATATGGTTTCACCACTTTAATTTAGAATCCATATGGAATCATAGAAAAATTGGTCTGAACTGACCTCAAAACCATCAATGATTCTGTAATGAGAAGTACCTAAATTGCATCCATGCTTTAATTCGCATAATCAAAAGTCGAATAACAGAGCTTCTGTTTAATTTCTTCAAATATTTTGAACAATTGGATATTAGTCTATGCTTATTCTTCATTTTTAAGAAATGGATACTTGTAACATATTGAAATTGCTAATTTTATAAAGATGACATTTTGATGACGTCGCATGGCGACGTTTCCATACATTTTGCTTTTTCAGTAAACACTTCATCTGTTGATAAATACTGTGAACGTTTTGTGTATGATCTAAATATTATTACCTTTTATGGTAGTTGTCTGCCCTTGAATTAAAAGCGGCAATGAAATTTTAGCAGAGAAAAATGCTGCCTACTTCCACGTTTCCCGACAGCATAACATCATGAAAATTAGTTAAATTATTAGTAATTATATGAACTAATTCAATGTAAGTGTATCGCTTGAACTTTTTATTGATAATCCTGCTTATCTAGTAATATTCAACTGTGCAAAGCGTGTATTGCACATAAACAAAATGGCGGACAATGAAATAACAATTGAATCCGTTATCAAAACAATTGAAAAGTCCAACGACCTTAATCTGGATAGCATTTTCTCAGAATATCCTCCAGAATGTATACCTACAAAGTTAAAAACGCCAACAGGCGATAAGGCCAAACGAGCTAAATATGAATCGATAGACACTAATCTATATGAGGACAAGGCAAACATGGTTGCCTTTCGTGTGAAAGTTGATCGCATTCTCTTGTGGATCAAAACTCTTCATGTATGGTATTATGATCATCTTGGTAACTCCGCCGAACATGATATAAGGTGGTTTGATGATCCAGCAGATTGGAATAAGATTGCAGGAGGCAATAAAGCCATATGTATTGAAATTTTAGCGAAGCATCCGCATGATACAGATACCCCCCTTTTATACAAAGTTACATTTTTTATTAGCACTGGGGTCATCCAGATACAGGGTAATGCCAAAGACAAATTTGTCAAACGGGATTTTCCCATCTTGATAGCACTAATTAAGAAAATTAAAGAGTTCAATGGTGAACAAGTTATTCAACACAATACACCTACAAGTAGCCCTGTAAAAGAGGCCAATGAGGAGGACACTTTAGGCAAACTTGATGATGATCAAACATGTGAAAAACAGTTATTTGAAAACAAAGGTGATGTAAACAATAACAATGAATCAAAATCAAGCAACCAAAGTAATGAATGGTCCGTAACACAATTTAGACCTGAAAAAATGTTAGAGAGGATGGAAAACTTTTTCGTACTCGCTCTTGATAAGATATGTACGAAACAATCTGAACTTTTTTCAGCCAAAATGAAAACAATGGAGGATTCATATATCAATCACATGAAAGAAAATGATAACAAAATTGCAAAAGTACTTGAAAGTGTTACCAAAATTCAAAGTGCCAAATCTGATTCTACAAATGCATGTGATCAGAAAATTTTCAACAAATTAAATACACTTGAACATGAGAATTCTGATTTGAAGATGTCATTGCAACAGGTTAAACATACAACAGAATTGGACAAGTTTCAGTTGCAGTCAAAACTTGATCAGCAAACATCTCAGTCTGAGCTTCAAAAGGTGAACCATAACAAATCACAAAAGCAATTAGAGTTTGAAATTAATAAATTAGAAAATACAGTACATGAGAAAGATGATAAACTTAAAACTTTAGTAAGCTCATGCAATGAACTGAAATCTAAATTAGAAGAAAAAGATGAAGAGCTATACAGTCTTAAACAACATGCATGTAGAGATGATGGTGCTGCACAGTTTCAGGATGTGCCACCAAGAAATAGAAGATCCGCTCAAAATAATACAGACAAGCCACACGTTATATTAATTGGAACGTCAAATACTGAAAGAATTGATGTATCTAAATTGTCATCAAAGTTTACAATGGAGAAACGAATTGCGTATACATTACCTGATACCGAAGTAAGTTTGCGTGAAATTGAGCATGCTCCTGATATAATTGTGTTTCACTCCTTAACAAATGAGCTACGTGAAAAAAGTGCAGAAAGTTGTGTTAGCAAAATGAAAGAAATTGTGTCTTTAGCAGGTGAATTATATCCATCTTCAAAAGTTATCATATCTACACCAACACCTAGAGCTGACAACGAAAGCTTCAATATGAAAGGCCAGTTGATAAGTGTTTTATTGAAGCAGGAATACTTTGATACCGAAGAAGTATATCTGTGTGATCACAGTAATTTAGCAAATAAAGGCAGAGCAGTGCCTAGATTTCTCTGTGAAAATGATAAATATCACCTTTCAGATGAAGGTGTAAATGTGTTTGCAGCAAATATTCGAGATATAGTTGATGAAGCTCTTGATTTACCTAAACGTAGACCGTTCTATAATAGCAATGTTAATCTGAATAATGGATCAAGAGGTGGATATCGTGGACGTGGTGGATATCGTGGACGTGGTGGATATCGTAGTCGTGGTGGATATCGTGGTCGCGGTCATAACAATTATAACAATTATCAAAGTCGGGGTCGTGGATATGGGTAGCCTTAATATCCTGATATTGAACAATCTTAACTATCTTATTAAAGAAGATAAAGTTGCTAGTCATAATTAAGTTTTGTTTAATACATATTGTAAGCAATTGTAGTTAGATTTTGTTTTGCTTTCTGTCTTGTATAAACTTAAATTGTCATTTATAATTACCTTTCCTCAGTTAGAGGATTTAGTTATTTCATAAGAGGGAAAAGAGTTTTATTACTTTACAAGGATTTCATATTCATATTACATTGTACCTGCCCAAAAGCTAACTATCTATCTAAAAAAAAAAAAAAATATTGTACAACTTAGAAGTGGTCATCAGAGGGAAATTAAAAAAAAAAAAAAAAAAAATTGATTAAAGAGCAATTATGACCAGTCAAAAGAAAAATAATTTTTTCCACAACATAACATTTTGTGTTTGGAATATAGGTGGGCTTATTTCAAAACACCATGATAAAATAACAGACCCCCTTTTTCTTCAAGAGATAAGAAATTATGATGTTGTACTATTAACTGAGACCCATGTAGGTTATAACACTACAGTCAATATTGAGGGTTTTAACTATTACCCTATTTGTAGACCACAATCAACTAATTCTAGATACTATGGGGGCCTAGGTATTTTGGTAAAATATGAAGTTCGCAAGGGCATCAAGATTTTAACAAATACATGTAAAGATTATCAATGGTTGCAATTCGATAAACATTATTTTAATCTAAATACAGATATATTTCTATGTTTGGCATATATTATACCTGCAACCTCATTTTATGTTGACCAATCAGAAGACGACACACTTGAAAACATAGAAAAAGATATTATTAAATTTAGTCAACAAGGTAGTATTATATTGTGTGGTGACTTAAATGCAAGGACAGGGTCAGAGCCAGATTTTATAATTAATGATGTTAATGATACACATATACCAATGTATGATAATTATAGTTGTGATGTTATTCAAGAAAAAAGATGTAGTTATGATATGAAAGTAGATTCAAGAGGTAAACAACTTCTGGACTTGTGTATTGCGTCCAAATTACGTATTTTAAATGGGAGAATGTGGGGCGATTCTTATGGTAAATACACTTGTATGAAAGCAGTGGGTAGTAGTGTGGTTGACTATGTTATCGTGTCAGAAGACTTGATTGCAGACACTTTATTTTTTCATGTCGCTGATTTTTTATCAACTCTGTCAGACTGTCACTGTAAACTAACATTTGGCATGTTAGCTAGTTATTCACATAAAAATAATGAGCAAGACATTACTAGTTTATTTCCAGGAAAATATATATGGTCAGAAACTTCTACACAAAAACTTCAAGATACTTTATGCCAGCCAAATATTAAAAACAGTATTAAAAAATTTTTAGACTCAAAAATTAATCTTTCAGAGGACTATATTGAACAAGCGGCTAATGAATGTTTTAATATAATAGATAACGCTGCTAGTAAATGTTTAATATTTCGTAAAACAAAATTAAAAGGTGTACGTAAACATAAAAATAAAAAATGGTTTGACATAGACCTAGTACAAAAACGTAAAAGTCTTATTTCTAAAGGTAAGCTATTATCAAAATTCCCGTGGGACCCAATTATAAAAGGGTCTTACTATAAATGTTATAGAGAGTATAATAAGCTACGTAAATATAAAGAAAGGAAATTTAAACAAAACATTCTTGACAGTCTGGATAATCTAAGGGATAATAATCCAAAGAGTTATTGGAATCTCATTAAAGAAATAAAAGAAGACAATTCGGATGGTCCAGAAAATTCTATTCAAAGTAATGTCTGGTTTTCATATTTTCAATCTTTAAATTTTAACTCTGACAAATTTAAAGACAGATTAGAGGAAATTAGTAAAAAAGTAAAAAATTTAGAAAAAAATTCAACTTTCTGTGAACTAGATTACAAAATAACCCTAAAAGAAATTTTAGATGCTATAAATAAACTAAAGAATAATAAAGCTGCAGGATTGGATGGTATTCCAAATGAGATATTAAAAGCTGGGGGAAGTATATTTGCACCTGTTTTGCAGAAACTTTTTAATTTAGTATTCTGCTCTGGAAAATACCCTCACAAATGGGCATTATCTTATTTATGTCCAATTTTTAAAGCAGGGAGTCCTAGTAAACCTGAAAATTACAGAGGCATAGCAATAAATTCATGCATTGGAAAATTATTTAACAGTATTCTTAATAAAAGACTTGACATTCATCTTGATAAAAATAATATAATTCATCCATGTCAGATTGGTTTTTCAAAAAAGAGTAGAACATCTGATCATATGTTTGTTTTAAAAACCATATTAGATAAATATACTAACAAAAAAGGGGGGAAAATCTATGCTTGCTTTGTGGACTTTAAAAAAGCTTTCGACAGGGTCATACACTGTGGTATTAAATATAAATTATTGGAAAATAACATATCTGGAAAATTTTATACTATTTTAAAAGATATGTACAGCAAGAATGAAATGTCTGTGAAAGTGGGCAATGTATTAACACCATCTTTCAGTTCACTAGTTGGGGTAAGACAAGGGGATGTTCTAAGTCCAAACTTATTTAAGCTTTTCATTAACGATCTGCCTCCAAAATTTGAGCCAAGTCCAGATGCTGTTGATATCAATGGGCGTAGAATTGATTGTCTTATGTACGCTGATGACATTATTGTATTATCAAACACTAAAAAAGGTCTTCAAAACCGACTTGATATATTGCATACTTATTGTATTGACTGGTGTCTAGATGTAAACTTGTCCAAAACAAAAGTTTTAATTTTTAACAAGCCTGGAAAATTTTTAAAGGAATCATTTTATTTAGATAAAGAGGCTATAGAATGTGTTAATAAATGTAAATATTTAGGGATAGTCTTTACTTCTAGTGGTCTTTTTCAACAGGGGAAAGAAGAGCTATTCAAAAAATCCTTAAAGGCAAAATTTAAATTACAAAAATCCATGTCAGCTTGTAATCCAAGTATTGATACTGCAATTCATTTATATGATCACACAATAAAACCAATTTTATTATATTGTAGTGAAATTTGGGGTTCATTTAAAATTAACTCTGCTGCTTGCAAGAAAAAAAGTGATTATCTATTTGAATTAATCTACATAAATGATTATTTGGAAAAATCACATTTCAGATATTTAAAGTATATTCTTGGTGTAAATAAGAAAGCCTCAAATTTAGCAGTGTTATCAGAGGTTGCAAGATTTCCTCTTTATTTTTCTGTCATTATATCTATGGTAAAATATGTACACAGGCTTAACAAGTTGGACACAGGGTTACTTTATGATGCTTATGTTTGTAATAAAATTTTAGATGCAGAAAACATTAATTGTTGGTATTCATCTATGAAATATGTACTTCAATCACTTGATATACAAAATTTAGATACAAAGCTCAATAAATTAATTAAATTTGTAAAATGTAAACTTTGTAATAGTTTCAAAACATTTTGGTTGGTCAAAAGATCTGAAACCTTATCACAAGGTAATAGTAAATTAGAGAATTATTTCAACCTCAAGACTGACTTTGTAAAGGAGGCCTATTTATCAATTAAAGATTTTAGTATAAGAAGAGCTATATGTAAAATGAGAATAAGTGCTCATGATCTTAAAATTGAGAAAGATAGATATAATAAAAAATACATAGAGAGAACTCAACGTCTATGTCATCATTGCTTATCACATGGATCAAATTCTATTGAAGATGAGACCCATTTTACAGTAAATTGTCCATTATATGATGAACAGAGGAAATTATTATATGATAAAGTTATAACTTTTTGTACTAATTTTAAAGAACTACCTAATGATAAGAAATATTTCTGGCTGTTCACAAATGAGCATTTACCAACTCTCATGTGCCTAGGAAATTACATTATTAAAGGGTTAGAAATAAGATCCAGATGTAAACAAAATATATGAAGTAATTTAGTATTTTATTGTTATAAGATTTAATATAATAGTTGTATAAAACACATGTTGTGTTAGGCTCTGATCCTGTTCATAACGTTAAAATATGTATTAGTTTTCTGTTTTGCTTTTTCCAATCATATTGTGTTGTAAAATGATGCCCTTTATGGGTTCTTGATTAGATTAATAAAATTCTTATCTTATCTTATCTTATCTTATTACCTATGTTGAAAGACGTGCATAGTATCAAATCATAAAAATACATATTGTTTAGTCTCTAGGAAATCTTGTAAGATTTCCGCTGCTATTTTTGCTAAATAGGTGCAATTTGGGTACTTGGTGCAATTTGGGTACCGTGACATTAGTTAGTAAAGGTTAACTGCCAAACCAAGACAATCATTAGAGTTGACAAAAGTATTCCCTTTCCATACTTACAACCAACTAATTTTGTGTTAGCCATTTATTGACTTCATTTATACAAATTATAGACAGCATTATAGAGTTGGTGCTTAAAAGACACAAGACCTCTAAAAGATTTGAATTTTATCTGCAAACTATAAGATTTTGATAAACTTGCATAAAAAAATGGACATTTTCTATAAGCTCTAACAATTTTCTGTTCATTGTATTTGAAGTAGCTTAAATCACTTTCTACTGTACTATACATTTCTAAGGTCGAGAAGCTCTTTTTTTGACTTCATCAATATTTGAAATACATGTATGCTTACAAATTTTTGTATCTGTTTGCAGTTGAAATATACTCCAGCTGTATCTGGAATGTTATCCACGGTATTTGAAGTAGGTGGTGTATTAGGTAGTGCTGTTATTGGCTTTCTCATAGACAAGTAAGTAAAATATTCTCCAGCTGTTTCTGGAATGTTATCCACAGTATATGAAGTAGGTGGTGTATTAGGTAGTGCTGTTATTGGCTTTCTCATAGACAAGTAAGTAAAATATACACCAGCTGTATCTGGAATGTTATCCACAGTATATGAAGTAGGTGGTGTATTAGGTAGTGCTGTTATTGGCTTTCTCATAGACAAGTAAGTAAAATATACTCCAGTCTCCAGCTGTATCTGGAATGTTATCCACGGTATTTGAAGTAGGTGGTGTATTAGGTAGTGCTGTTATTGGCTTTCTCATAGACAAGTAAGTAAAATATTCTCCAGCTGTTTCTGGAATGTTATCCACAGTATATGAAGTAGGTGGTGTATTAGGTAGTGCTGTTATTGGCTTTCTCATAGACAAGTAAGTAAAATATACTCCAGCTATATCTGGAATGTTATCCACAGTATATGAAGTAGGGGGTGTATTAGGTAGTGCTGTTATTGGCTTTCTCATAGACAAGTAAGTAAAATATACACCAGCTGTATCTGGAATGTTATCCCCAGTATATGAAGTAGGTGGTGTATTAGGTAGTGCTGTTATTGGCTTTCTCATAGACAAGTAAGTAAAATATACACCAGCTGTATCTAGAATGTTATCCACAGTATTTGAAGTAGGTGGTGTATTAGGTAGTGCTGTTATAGGCTTTCTCATAGACAAGTAAGTAAAATATACACCAGCTGTATCTGGAATGTTATCCACAGTATATGAAGTAGGTGGTGTATTAGGTAGTGCTGTTATAGGCTTTCTCATAGACAAGTAAGTAAAATATACACCAGCTGTATCTGGAATGTTATCCACAGTATTTGAAGTAGGTGGTGTATTAGGTAGTGCTGTTATAGGCTTTCTCATAGACAAGTAAGTAAAATATACACCAGCTGTATCTGGAATGTTATCCACAGTATATGAAGTAGGTGGTGTATTAGGTAGTGCTGTTATTGGCTTTCTCATAGACAAGTAAGTAAAATATACTCCAGCTGTTTCTGGAATGTTATCCACAGTATATGAAGTAGGTGGTGTATTAGGTAGTGCTGTTATTGGCTTTCTCATAGACAAGTAAGTAAAATATACTCCAGCTGTTTCTGGAATGTTATCCACAGTATATGAAGTAGGTGGTGTATTAGGTAGTGCTGTTATTGGCTTTCTCATAGACAAGTAAGTAAAATATACTCCAGCAGTATCTGGAATGTTATCTACAGTATTTGAAGTAGGTGGTGTATTAGGTAGTGCTGTTATTGGCTTTCTCATAGACAAGTAAGTAAAATATACTACAGCTGTATCTGGAATGTTATCCACAGTATATGAAGTAGGTGGTGAATTAGGTAGTGCTGTTATTGGCTTTCTCATAGACAAGTAAGTAAAATATACTACAGCTGTATCTGGAATGTTATCCACAGTATATGAAGTAGGTGGTGTATTAGGTAGTGCTGTTATTGGCTTTCTCATAGACAAGTAAGTAAAATATTCTCCAGCTGTTTCTGGAATGTTATCCACAGTATATGAAGTAGGTGGTGTATTAGGTAGTGCTGTTATTGGCTTTCTCATAGACAAGTAAGTAAAATATACTACAGCTGTATCTGGAATGTTATCCACAGTATATGAAGTAGGTGGTGAATTAGGTAGTGCTGTTATTGGCTTTCTCATAGACAAGTAAGTAAAATATACTACAGCTGTATCTGGAATGTTATCCACAGTATATGAAGTAGGTGGTGAATTAGGTAGTGCTGTTATTGGCTTTCTCATAGACAAGTAAGTAAAATATACACCAGCTGTATCTGGAATGTTATCTACAGTATATGAAGTAGGTGGTGTATTAGGTAGTGCTGTTATTGGCTTTCTCATAGACAAGTAAGTAAAATATACTACAGCTGTATCTGGAATGTTATCCACAGTATATGAAGTAGGTGGTGTATTAGGTAGTGCTGTTATTGGCTTTCTCATAGACAAGTAAGTAAAATATTCTCCAGCTGTTTCTGGAATGTTATCCACAGTATATGAAGTAGGTGGTGTATTAGGTAGTGCTGTTATTGGCTTTCTCATAGACAAGTAAGTAAAATATACTCCAGCTATATCTGGAATGTTATCCACAGTATATGAAGTAGGTGGTGTATTAGGTAGTGCTGTTATTGGCTTTCTCATAGACAAGTAAGTAAAATATTCTCCAGCTGTTTCTGGAATGTTATCCACAGTATATGAAGTAGGTGGTGTATAAGGTAGTGCTGTTATTGGCTTTCTCATAGACAAGTAAGTAAAATATACACCAGCTGTATCTGGAATGTTATCCACAGTATATGAAGTAGGTGGTGTATTAGGTAGTGCTGTTATTGGCTTTCTCATAGACAAGTAAGTAAAATATACTCCAGTCTCCAGCTGTATCTGGAATGTTATCCACGGTATTTGAAGTAGGTGGTGAATTAGGTAGTGCTGTTATTGGCTTTCTCATAGACAAGTAAGTAAAATATACTACAGCTGTATCTGGAATGTTATCCACAGTATATGAAGTAGGTGGTGAATTAGGTAGTGCTGTTATTGGCTTTCTCATAGACAAGTAAGTAAAATATACTACAGCTGTATCTGGAATGTTATCCACAGTATATGAAGTAGGTGGTGAATTAGGAAGTGCTGTTATTGGCTTTCTCATAGACAAGTAAGTAAAATATACACCAGCTGTATCTGGAATGTTATCTACAGTATATGAAGTAGGTGGTGTATAAGGTAGTGCTGTTATTGGCTTTCTCATAGACAAGTAAGTAAAATATACACCAGCTGTATCTGGAATGTTATCCACAGTATATGAAGTAGGTGGTGTATTAGGTAGTGCTGTTATTGGCTTTCTCATAGACAAGTAAGTAAAATATACTCCAGTCTCCAGCTGTATCTGGAATGTTATCCACGGTATTTGAAGTAGGTGGTGAATTAGGTAGTGCTGTTATTGGCTTTCTCATAGACAAGTAAGTAAAATATACTACAGCTGTATCTGGAATGTTATCCACAGTATATGAAGTAGGTGGTGAATTAGGTAGTGCTGTTATTGGCTTTCTCATAGACAAGTAAGTAAAATATACTACAGCTGTATCTGGAATGTTATCCACAGTATATGAAGTAGGTGGTGAATTAGGAAGTGCTGTTATTGGCTTTCTCATAGACAAGTAAGTAAAATATACACCAGCTGTATCTGGAATGTTATCTACAGTATATGAAGTAGGTGGTGTATTAGGTAGTGCTGTTATTGGCTTTCTCATAGACAAGTAAGTAAAATATACTACAGCTGTATCTGGAATGTTATCCACAGTATATGAAGTAGGTGGTGTATTAGGTAGTGCTGTTATTGGCTTTCTCATAGACAAGTAAGTAAAATATACTCCAGCTATATCTGGAATGTTATCCACAGTATATGAAGTAGGTGGTGTATTAGGTAGTGCTGTTATTGGCTTTCTCATAGACAAGTAAGTAAAATATTCTCCAGCTGTTTCTGGAATGTTATCCACAGTATATGAAGTAGGTGGTGTATAAGGTAGTGCTGTTATTGGCTTTCTCATAGACAAGTAAGTAAAATATACACCAGCTGTATCTGGAATGTTATCCACAGTATATGAAGTAGGTGGTGTATTAGGTAGTGCTGTTATTGGCTTTCTCATAGACAAGTAAGTAAAATATACTCCAGTCTCCAGCTGTATCTGGAATGTTATCCACGGTATTTGAAGTAGGTGGTGTATTAGGTAGTGCTGTTATTGGCTTTCTCATAGACAAGTAAGTAAAATATTCTCCAGCTGTTTCTGGAATGTTATCCACAGTATATGAAGTAGGTGGTGTATTAGGTAGTGCTGTTATTGGCTTTCTCATAGACAAGTAAGTAAAATATACTCCAGCTATATCTGGAATGTTATCCACAGTATATGAAGTAGGGGGTGTATTAGGTAGTGCTGTTATTGGCTTTCTCATAGACAAGAAAGTAAAATATACACCAGCTGTTTCTGGAATGTTATCCACAGTATATGAAGTAGGTGGTGTATTAGGTAGTGCTGTTATTGGCTTTCTCATAGACAAGTAAGTAAAATATACACCAGCTGTATCTAGAATGTTATCCACAGTATTTGAAGTAGGTTGTGTATTAGGTAGTGCTGTTATAGGCTTTCTCATAGACAAGTAAGTAAAATATACACCAGCTGTATCTGGAATGTTATCCACAGTATATGAAGTAGGTGGTGTATTAGGTAGTGCTGTTATAGGCTTTCTCATAGACAAGTAAGTAAAATATACACCAGCTGTATCTGGAATGTTATCCACAGTATTTCAAGTAGGTGGTGTATTAGGTAGTGCTGTTATTGGCTTTCTCATAGACAAGTAAGTAAAATATACACCAGCTGTATCTGGAATGTTATCCACAGTATATGAAGTAGGTGGTGTATTAGGTAGTGCTGTTATTGGCTTTCTCATAGACAAGTAAGTAAAATTATATCAATAGGGTTTTATACAGGTGGTATATCAGATAGGTATGTTGTTGTCTTTACCAGTGACAAATTAATAAAATTTTGACAACAATATAATATCTAGATAGTACTTTAGGTAGTACTGCTATAGGTTTTCTTGTGGACAATTTTGTAAAAATGTTAACAACAACTTTAATATAGTTATATACTTAGGTTGTATACTTAGTACAGCTGTTATCGGTTTTCTTTGGAAAACAAATTGACATGCAAGCAATAACATTTGCAATACTTGTGTATAAGTTAGGTTTTCATATGTAAACAAGTTAATCCTTGAATGTCACACACATGACATAATGTATGATTTCATTTCAAGTTGTATGCAAAACTTTCTTTATTTTTTTACAGTTGTGTTGTCATCAGTTTAAGTGGCTTAGGAAACAATAGTGCCAAGAGTTAACACTGACCTTTAATACTGAATACTGTGGATTCATTTATTTTTTCGTGGGTACCAATTTCAGTGGATTAAGGAAAACTTACATGTTCGTGGATATATTTAATTTCATTGTTTTGATGAAATCTGCATGCAAGCTTATAGAAAAATTATTATTCATCGAACATTTAATTTCGTGGTTAATCTGTAGCCATTAAATCCACAAAAATTGATATCCAACGAATAATAATGCATCTATAGTAGCTGAAAGGAGATATGGTATAAGTTAATAAAACATCAACCAATTGACCCAAGAAAGACATCAAAATAGGACAGCATTATTGCACATATGTAAAAAGATTTCAGTTTTTAAATGATTACTGCATGAACATTTCAGGAGCTACATTGACATAAATCTTGTAATATATCTATTTCTTTTTCAGATTTTTCAAAGGAAGGACAATATTTGGTACAGGAGTATCTGTATTATTATCAGCTATTTCCCTTACTTTGTTTTTACTGACCTGTGATTGGGGCTGGATGTTTAATGTAACCTTTATGTTCCTGGCTGGTGCATTCAACTGTGGACCTGATAGTTTATTAGGTAAATTTTGTGAACATTTTTTCTTTTCAAATTTACAGGAGGTTATTTAAGTATAAACTAAGTCAAAGTTGTCTTTTCACTTATTAATTTTATTTGCTCAGGTTTTAATAAGAATCACATCCAGTGTCTTCAATTTTAGTTTCACCTGATAAGTTTCCGTTTGAAAAAGTAGGAATATGTAAGATTATGATAATTTTATTGGAATTGACCAATTGCAAGAAGATGTGTTATGGTTACTTTAGTAACTTGTTTAACCTTACGGTTAAGGAACAATGTAGTAAAGTCTTTCTATTTTCAGTTTGTTTTGATTTTAAGCTAGTTGTCTTTTTTTAAATTGAGTATATCAGGGATCTCCATGGATGAAAATTGAACGATGGAGGAACTTACACATTACAAACCGTGTCTATGCTGTACAGTGTAGCGCGATCGGAAGTATTTTATCCCTCTATACAAGGAATGGTGAACATGCTAAATCATTGCTTATTTAAATTATATTTATTTGAATTTTCAT
The DNA here is from genome assembly GCF_963676685.1 of Mytilus edulis. NCBI lineage: Eukaryota > Metazoa > Mollusca > Bivalvia > Mytilida > Mytilidae > Mytilus > Mytilus edulis. The sequence continues at coordinate 47,604,510 of NC_092344.1, forward strand.
TATAGAATTAGAAGTATCAATATTTTCATTTATTGACGTTTTTAACCATTCAAATGCCAAGTCTTCATGGTCCCCCTTTAGTCGAGAATGACCAAAAGCTGTCATGAAGGTCCCCATGTAGATTTCTTGTATTTTTGGTAATTGTTATGGGGGTTAAAAATCAAATGATGTGGAGCTTATTTTTCATGGACAGTTGTCAAATTCAGAACCCATTACCGGTATGGCTGATTTGCAGCAACAACAAAACGATTCGTACGGGTTATGTAAAAGGTTAAAGAGATTTGTAAAGCAAACATTGACAAATGAAAACGTTTTTAATGACTTTATCTGTCAAATTGATGCTGTGCAACATGCATCTTTCGAGTCTGAATAGAAACCGGAAACGCGGATGTATCAATTTGATTGTAATATACGAAATGAATTCGGAATTACGATACAATATTTCTTTACAGGAAATATTTAAGTTATTACTTTTAAACTTTTAAAGTAATTCTAAATTATCGTTACAGCAGTATTCAAGTTATTTGCAATGAAATAATATTTACTGTTTTGCGTCTTATTTTGTACTTCTTAAAATAGGGGGATGCTGATTGCGTAAGTCAAAATAAAGCACGTGTTCTACTTGTTAAACTGTTTTCTTTGTAACTGGATTATTAATTTTTTTATTTAATCTAAATTATCATAATCATTTGCTAAAACTTAGTTGATTAATTCGACAAATGGATCGTCTATCCTCAGATAAGTATTCTCCTGTGTGGTTTGTTGATCTACCTGTACAAGCTCAGGTACAACTGATTAGCGATCTTATTCCGGATATCCCTCAGGCGTTAGAACTGTATTGGATTATAACATAAAAAGCCTAAGGGTTATGCAATTACATGCATTTGATAATAATTGATAAAAAAAAATGGCATCGGGCTGCAAAAAACGATGAAGTTTTGAACGATGGCGGAAGACAATTTAACGATGGCGCAAAACAATTTAACGATGGCGCAAGTCATTTGACGATGGCGCAAGACATTTGAACGATGGCGGGGCGCCATTGTTAAACAGGCCATGGAGATCACTGTATATTATAAGGAATTTGAGTAGTTTTTAAGAAAAAGTTTGCTACTGTGTTTCAAAATAACAAAATTTACAAGATTGTTATAAATTGATATATATAAACAAATGAACTAAGTAAGCAGAAAAATTTAAGGGTCAGTTTGCTTGTTTTCAAGATGTAAGTCATTTAAAATTTGGTGGGAAATTATTATCTCCTAGATTTTTCATACATCTGGCTAAAATTCAAAAACAAGAAGAGCAAACCTCCTGAATATCATATGTATACATTATTTTATAGGTGGTGCTGTTCCAGCAGAATTAGGAGAACAAGATGGTAAAAATGCAGCAGCATCAACAGTTGGTTTAGTTAATGGTTTGTGTTCATATATTTAATATTTTTATACGACCGCATTAATATTTTTTGGATCGTATAATGGTATGCTGTCGTCTGTGTTGTCGTCATCCTCCGAGGACACATTGGTTTCCAGATAATAACTTTGGTTAAAGTCTATAGATCTTTATTAAAAAAAATCAGAAGGTTCAATACCACAAAAGGAAGGTTGGCATTGAATTTGGGGAGCCCAAAAGGGGCCCAAAACAAGCATTTTTCTAGTATCAGGATAATTACTTGTGTTACTTGTGTATAAATATTTCGATTGCTCTGCTATTGTACCACAATGTTTAATACCACAAGTAGAAGGTTGGGATTAATTTTAGGGGTTATGGGGCCAACAGTAAAGGAATTAAGGGCCCAAATTTTTTTTAAGGGATTCATATTTTTTTTCAAAATTTTTCAAATTTCACATTGACCGTATTGTGCAATAGATTTGTAAGATCTTTGACCACATTTATTTTGTGTCAGAACCCCATATCATGTCCAAAATTTGATCACAAATCAAATTCAGACAGTATCAAGCTTGAATATTGTGTCCAAATTTGCCCCAACCGTTCAGGGTTGGACCTCTGCAGTCGTATCAGGCTGCACTCAGCGAAGCATTTTATTGTAATTGTTAGAATGTGAAAATTCATTCAGAGTAGGAAATTGTTTGAATGTTTCTTTGCATGGTATAATTTTACATTGGTTTTTTCTTATGGGCTATGTGAGACATGCAATTACATGGCCTCCATCATTGTAAAAATTTTCAAATCATCTCCATTGAAATCACTTGACTTATTTTAACAAAATATGAACCAAATGATCCTAAGAGTTTCTAGAATACTTGTTACTACCCAACAATCAACATGGAGCCATTACTAAAAATAGAACATGAGTGTTAATTGCTAATAATTGTTGAATATCTTAAAATCAACATTAGATGGTGAAAATCTGACAGGGCAAAATCCTCAAATATATGTTCTTACAGCATCTACATAACCAAGTAAATTCATTACTTCTTGGATACATACTTTCTGAAAAATACTTGGTTTTCTTTTTAGCCAATGACTAGGTGACCGAGTGGTCTAAGTAGTTACTACTGTATTCACTTACCATCAATGAGGTTGTGAGTTCGAACCCCACTCGAGCAGGTGCACTTAACTCCAATCTTAATTGCCTAGGATTGTCAGTTTTCCTATCGAAGTTCAGTGGTTTTCTCCGGGCACTCTGGTTTTCCTCCATCAATAAAACCTGGCTGCCAAGAAATAGCCCAAAAGCAGTGCTTAAGGGCATACGATACAGTTACAGGGGAGGTAATGACGTTGCTAACGTAAAATGTTATTTTCGCAACGTCAAACTATGACATATCGGGAAAAGATGCATTTTTCGACTATTTTTTATCATTCAACTGATTTAATTTGAAAACGAGTGCATGGACCCCTATTTTTTAAAACGACATTTTGTTTCATTTTGCAGGGAGATTATGTGGACCAAATTTTATAAAACTGTAAATAGAGGAATTTTTTTAATTTTGATAAATATACAGCAAAAAAATACGATTTTTGCTTAATTCTTGACCATTTGATAAAAATGAGTTATTTCTGAATAAAAAATGCATAATTTTTTAGGATACTTATAAAATACAAAAATTACAAATTATCTAACAAAAAAAAATTTGTGTTTATCTTTTAAAACAAAAAAGTTATGGCTTTCTTTCGAAAGCGAAAATACGGCAACAAATCCGAATTTGGAGCAAATATACAAAATTTCGACCTCATTTAACTCAAAAAGTAGCACATGAAGGTATATTTTTTATTACATATTTGATTTAAGCAGGCAAAAACTAGCCTATATGATAATTTTCATCAAACTGTAAATACAGGATCAAAACTGTATCGTATGCCCTTAAAAGTGGTGTTAAAACACCAAAAATCAAATCAATTTGTGCCAATGTTTTTTTTTTAATAATTTTTTTTTTATATTGTTCAATATTAAACCCATTGTTTTACTTTTTCTTGTATTTCAGGTTTTGGCAGTTTTGGTACATGCTTAGAAGGTCCAATCATTGGCTATATCTCAGCCCAATATGGATGGTCGGGGATGTTCTATATGATGATTGGATTATCATTTGTAGGAACTGCATCAGTGTTTAAAGCAGCAGCAATTCATAAAAATAAAACTGGCAGAATTCCAGAAGCTGTACCTCTTAATATGGATGAGGTGTAATCAAAATATATATTAATAGTTTTAATGTGGATTTAAAATACTAGGTACAAATGAACTGGGAAATAATGTGATAGCGGTCTCATGTCGAATATTTCTTGCGGGTTTGTTATCATTGATCATCATTTCTACAAAACAAAATATATTTTTGTTCCATTGTCATTAATCTAATATATGAGTGTCTTGAATTCAGAATAGTATGTTATCAGTGAATAAATTATGGGTGTGATAGAAAATGCATGGTCTGATAATTTTAGGTTGCATTTTAGGAATGGTGTTTTGAGTCATGATTAGATAAAACAAAACTATATTTTCTGGACAATATTTACTCAATTAAGAAGTTTTATACCAAATAACAGTTTAACTTTGGCCTAAGCTCAATTCTTCTTTACACTGAAAGACAAATGATAATCATTGTTCACAACACTTTATTTTGTCAATCTAGAACTTGTATGTTTGCATGAAAATGATATGTCAGTCATGTCAAAATTGTATAAGGATTGTATTTATTTGTTAGTTTTCTGTTCACTTTGTTGGTTCACATGGCATATTGGGAAGCTATTTAAAGCTAAACCTCAAGGAGGGGGAATAGGACCTTTATCGGGACTCCGGGATCGTGTGTTTTTAAGCTTGGGATTGTTTGGGATTGACCCTTTAGGGATCCGGGAATTCTTTTTTCGAATTTCGGGACCTCTGGATTTCGTGTTTTTAAGCCCAGGATTTCGGGATCAGGACCCCTCCTACCCCCTCTCATCAAGAGCAGCAGAGATTTTTGTAGAATTGCTTTTGTTTAGGAGATTGACAGTAGTGAAGATAGAATAAAATATAAATTTCAATATCATTCTGTAGTCATGCATTTGACAATCATCATTTCATATTTTATTTCATATTTTTAATAGTTGGTCTTAGAATTCCTGCAATCTTTATACCTGGTGCTATCATGATAAGTGGTATGTCATCTATTACTGTTTTTACTTACCTGTGATAAAGATTTGGGTTGTGGGTTAATATCTTATTGTTTCTCCACAGTATTGAACTATGTTAAAAAATAATACATTTGTTTCCGCTAATCCGATCTACCCTAATTTTTAGTGCCTACCCATTACTCTTTTTATGCCATTTTGAAATAAGCACTGATAAATTCAGATTGATTCCCCATAAGTAACCAGTTAAAATAATAGGATATTGCCTTCCTACCTTCCCTATTTTTTTTCATATATTTTTTAGGGGAAAATGTATAATTTTTTCACTTTATTCTATGTCTTTTTTATTGCTTTAGGTTTTGTTTAATTCATTCAATGAATGGCTATTATCTATTTTGAATTTATTGAACCATAAAACTAATTTTTGACTCTTCACATTGAATAATCCGGGAAGCGGATTATGTAAAATGTGAAGAGTCAAAAATTAGTTATATGGTTCAATAAAATCAAAATAAATTATTTCCATTCATTATAAATAAAATTTCTATCAAAAATAAGGCTCAAAGGACTTTTTATATTATTTATATTAAAAATAACAACGTACACACATGTTGGCATATGAATACACAACGTCAGAGTGGGCGTGTCGCCATCAAAATTGACAACATTGAAAATAAAACTGATAATTTTGACCAATCAGAAGACAGAAAAAACACCAAATTTATTTATTTTAAGGTGAAAATACTGTCTTATATGTATTATATGTGGATTTGAAGCAATTTAATGGTTCAGTTAACAGGTTAAAATTTTCTTTGATTACAATTTGTTATTATGATTTATTGTTATTTATGAGTATCTTAATTTGCATTGATATTTAGAATACTGTTGATTCTTTATTTTTATCCTTGTTTTCAAAATTCCAATAGGGAACATACTTTTTATAATTGTATAAATAAACCAATTTATCAAGACGTTTCGGCCATTGGCCTTCTTCAGTTCTTTATTTTTCCTCTCAACTACATGGCTGACATTTTGTTTTCAATCATTGAAAAGATGTTATAGATAAATGTCCTTGGAAACATCATGACGTCATAATACTTTGACGTCACAATACTTTTGTATGAATGAAAGTTAAATTATATAAGCTTTGATCAATTAAAGTCATTCCTTTTTAACATTAATTCCAAATGGTCTAATTGTATTTAGTTTTTGCATCCATTGTGCCTCAATATATCTCCTGTAATTTGCAGATTTATCGTAAATTTGTTGCAGAACCTGAACTGTGATGTCCTCTTTACAATGATCTTCTTGGTTAAAATGTTCTGCTACAGCTGTATCTCTATCATGTCTGATATCTGCAAGATGCTCTTTTATTCTTTCGTTGAGTGATCTTTCTGTTTCCCCAATATAGACGTAGTAGTTACATTTTTCACAGTGAAGTCCATAAATAAGGTTCACTAGTTGACATCCATGAATGTTCTTTTTGAGGTTGAATGTTTTATCTCCGAGTATAATTTTTTCTTCATTTCTTTCAATATCGCAAACTTCACATTCTTCTTTACATGTTTTGTTGCTGCTGTAGTTGGTACATTTTTTGGTGATTTTATTTAGTTTTCCATGATCATCAATTTCATCAAATTAATTAAAATAAAAACCAGATATTTCAGAGTAATTCTCAGAGCATTTGAATATTTGATTATTGCAGGAAAAGATGTTTGTTTTGGTGTTAATGAAAACTATAGGGTTTGATAGGTTGAAAGCTTTACCCAAAGGGATTTTCAATATGAATGAATCGTTAAAATATAAGATGGAAACATCCTTCAATTTTTAAGCTGTGTAGGTAAATAGGCGAGTGATATGACAGCCAAATTTACATTTTTAATGCACCTACCTAACACACGGCTAAATTATATATCACTGGAAAGGTAAGAATGTGTACTTTCTAAATATCGCGGTCGTCAAAAGAAATTATGGTGCATTTTTTTTAAATCGAGGTCAAAGGTCATGGGTGCAATTTCAATTCACGAATACTTCCAGTAGAAAAATCGAGTCAAAACAAATGCAAAAACGAAATATTTTTTATAGGAATGCTGTATTACTGTTGGGAAAATATATTTCTATCATGGTGTTACTTAATTTAGGTTGATTTTAACGGTAACGCATGTTACGTAACGTTTTCTCTCGGAGTCTTTGAAAATCAACCATTGAGTCATACAAATGTATCTGTAGTCGCCCTTGCATTATCTAAATCTTATAATACCTCCATATCATTTGATTGCACGTATTTACAAACATATATCTGCAAATTTGATATGAATAATCAGAAACAATATATTTGAAGCAAGGGGAAAATATAACATATGACGTATTTTTAATTGTTCAGAAAAGTCCCATGATGAGCTGTACATTAATTTGAGGAAGCGTATGGTCTCCTGTTAGTTTGAAAGCCTGCCAACCGCTTCAAGATCAGACAACCATAGGGCAGATTTTTTTTTATTATTGTTATGCAATATGTTGAGTCTGGATCATTTCATTTACTAACTAACATTACTAAAATGAGTAGAGTGCTACTAGTATATTTATATCAACAAATTGACAATTTTAATATAAAACATCACAAGGAAAATATGATCACTCATTGTACGTCAGTCTGTTTGATTTTACTTTAGTCGGCCGCCGTGTATCTTGAGATATCTAATTAATCAAACAACACTTGACAAAGTAGTTTGTACTTTTTTTAAATTACGCTAGTGATGACGTTCGGCTACTTTGTCACTAAGTATTACTTTTTTATATATTGTTTCACGGCTACAAACGGAGGAGAAGGTTATCCTTATATTGAACCTTTTATTTGGCTTTCTTATGTTAAAATCCCGTTAGCGTATAAACTAAATGACCAAAACGTCGGACCAATGGGATGTTGGACCATTTAGGTGTCGGAATTTTGCGATATCGGAATATTATAGCTTCATTTTAACTTGTAATCTCATCATTCTTATCGGTCAACATATCCATACAAAGACAACTTCCTTGGCATGGGCATATATCAGTACAGCAGAGGTTTTACTCAAAGCGGACACAAGATCTACTATATACAGATTGAATTAATTTTTAGAAATGTACATGAGGGATTTGTCAAAGAGACACTAACCCGTTCAAAAAGCAGGCAACGACCGAAGACTACCAATGGGTCATCAATGCAGCAAGAAAATCCCAAACCCGGAGGCGTTCTTCCGCTGGCCCCTAAACAAAATTGTACTAGTTTGAAATGATAATGGACATCATACTAAGCTTCGAAATATACTCAAGAAATTAAAATAAAAAATCATACAAAACTAAGAAAGGCCAGATGCTCCTGACTTGGGACAGGCGCAAAATTGAGGTGGGTTTAACATTCTTTGGAAATCTCAACCCTCCCCCTATACCTAAACCAATGCGTAAACAGATCAAATCATGTAGAAAGTTGGATGACATCATACCGGACCGATGTTGCCTTTTAGCCAACCAAAGTCATACGGAGAACTTTTATTGTTTCTGTAGTTACATGTAGGTCGACATTGTCTTGGATAAAATTTTGACCCCCAGAAGAAAAATAATGCCATGTAGAATGTATGCCCCATTTTCAATTTTTCTAATCTCCTGATCAGTCAAACTTGTTAATAGTTATCAAAGGTGTGTCCATAAATACGGTGCATTTGTAATGATAAACCTAAATGAAAAAGATTTTAAAAAAATATTTATAGATTATATACATTCTACTAAAGCCATACATCTAAGAACTTTGTCAATAGGAATATCGTACGCTTTATTCACTGCCGCAGATGCGCCATCATCCAAAAGACAATACAGAAATGTTTTTAAAGCAGATGGCATAATTGCAATTGAATAATCCAGTGAATTTTTTTTTAGATAATGGATATTCATCTGATTGGATTACAACTTTACCCTAAATTTGCTTCCGTAAAATACTGATCAAGTAATTAAAGTTGTTAATCAGAATACTTCCTTTAATCGTCGAAATGTTAGTAAAAGCTGTTTTTGTTCAAAATTACATAGCTCTTTACTTTCTCATTTCAAATTTTGTAGCAAATATTTAGCGATGCAAGCTCGATGGTATAAAGATTTAATAATAAAATTATCATGAGTTATTTTGTAAATCAGATAATTGTAGGAGATATATGTAGTAACACCCAATACAGCTTGAGTTTGCTCCTTAGAGGATACCTTATGAAGTTGTGTAACTTGCTTATAGGCTTTATACATTTGCAAAATAAACAAACCGAGACAAATCAGAATGAGTTGTAAATCTACTGCCCTCGTTGATATATGAGAAGAGACTTGTCGGTAGAATTGGTACATGTAGTACAAAGTCTTTGTACAGACACACAGAAGATAGGTTGTGCTTACTTTTGAAATATTTATAGCAACTCTTATGATATTTGTATTTTCAAATGGGATGTTTTCATTTTTTCATATTCATCGACCAGTCTTCTGTAGGCTCTCTGTGAACTTCATCTTTTCGTTTTCCCACTGCGGCAATACAACTGTATCTTCATTTAAGTGTTTAACTACATAGGTTCTATGTAGTAAATACATGACAGACTATGCATCTCAATCAATGGATAGTTTTTGATTAGTTTTTACTTTTTATCATAGAAAGGGTTTCATCGTGAACTGGACTGTGAAAATTTGACACGACTCGGAAGATTTTCTACAATTTTCCGATACGATTCCTTATTTAGAAAGGGGTGAATTCTACAGAACTCAAAAACTATGTTTTACTTTGATTTGATCTAAAATTCGGACGATATTATATATATTTAAGCTATACTGAAGTTAAAGATAGAAATAGAACCGTTTAAATATGATTTATCGTACTCTAATAGCACTATTAAGTACACGGAAATCGACTAATATATTCAGTAAAAAAACGATAACGAAATGGATAAGGGATTCCGGAAACTTTAGTGATTTTACCTAACATCATAAAATAACAGAAATTTGTGATTTTAAGAAATGTTGAGATAAAATCTTGATCTTGAATGAAAAAACGATAACTGATGAGTAATTTGGTGTGTTCTAAAACGGATAGAGTGCAAAAGCATTTGATAAAATTTTAATTGTAGATCCGAAAAGGTCAGGATTATGAAAATTTTCGTACAAAATGTCAAATATTTAGAAGGAATGCAAAAGCATGCGGACTTACAGTTGTAAATATTGTTTTTCATTATTTTAAGAATCTAATTCACTTAATTATTCTATCTAAAAGAAGAGATACGACTAATTTCCTTTGCTTGAAAAACATGTCGTAATTTTATATTTTTCAACTAATTTCTGAAATAAACGTCAATTTTACAAAAACTGCACCGTACGATTTTGTGACGACCGGGCAAAAATCAAAGTTAAATCATTATTCTTTCATTTAAAAAAGAAATTAGCCGTGTGTTAGGTGGGTGCATTAAAGTCCTTAACTAGACGTCTTTTTCAAATATTACACTCGCCTAAAAAGCTTTTGTAATGGGAATATATTGGGTTTATTTTTTTCAGCTACATCTTGAAAAGATGTTTTGTATCTTTAATTTATTTACGTTAGCTTTAAGAGCCATTGTCTGATATTATCCATATTCAGAATATATTTGCTCAAAGACAAACCCAGTTTTCTTTTCAATAGCAAATTTTAATGATTTGTTTATATAAAATAATTCATACATGCTGTCTTTATGCAAGAGTAATTAATCAAACAAAAAGAGTTAGGAAGTTAACTTTTTATTATACATGTATATTAGCACCTGTATTTATTTTTTAAACTTTTATGTTAACCTTTATTTATTTGGATCAGAAATTAAAACTAAACGATTTTCTTCTTCGTCTGCCTCAGTGTAATAAGCGTTTTTAGCCCATGCACATAACTAGCTAAATAATATTTTATAGAGATATACTAGTTGGGTATTTTTATAAGAACATTTTCATTCCAGTATAAATTATAATATGTATAAATGATGTTAAAATGCTTGTTCTTGATTATGTAAGGGAACTCTAAATAAATAGCATTTCAGTTGTTATAAACCAATTTATTGCTATGCAAGTGTTTTTTGTTTTACAATTTTATATTTATTATCATTTTTTTAAATTTCTAATTGTGAAATATTCATAAGTGAATGATAGAAAAGTTATTACTATGATAGATGTGGGAGAAAAACAAAAATAAAATTGTACATGTAGAGGTATGAAATAAAAAATATGAAATACTTCATTGACCCTTGACTATTTTCTTATTATGTAAATTTGTAAATTCTAGGTTATCTTTCCTGACATAAGTGTTCCTTAGCAAGTTTTGGCATATTTTTTTGTTATTTTGGGTTTATTGCTGTCCAATCTTTACTACATATTAGTTTCATTGGCCTTGTTAACACTCTCATTGGTACAGTTCTTGCCAGATTTTAATAAAACTTAAATTTTTTATTAAATATTTTTAATATAAGTTAATATTAGCAATAGCTCAGACAAGTGTTTTAATCATGGTCGATTGCCTTTTTCTAAAAGAGTTATGCCCCTTGGAAAAATAAAAAATGTGCAACATGGGGAACATTTGAACTCTGTTCTTTCATTCATTTTTGGTTTCATGATGCTCATATTATTCCCCCACTCAAAGGTGTTGCAATCACTTGGTATGTCTGTTCAGTGAGTTGGTCCAACAAAATTTTCATCACACTTTTCTCAGAAACTACAATATAATCAGTACATGTATAACTCATCTGGTCAGCAACTCCACATTGACAAGTTGAAATCTTTGACCGCTAATAGGATCCATCAGATGCCTACAGTCGTTCCTGTTTACCAATAAATCAGAAAATTTTAATATGAGCAAAAGTAATAATTTTCATCGCCAATTTCTCCAATACTATTGAACAGAATGACTTCAGCTCAACAGTGATGATTTGTAACGTGTGAGCTTTTTGTATCTGTCAGACACTTTCTTCCTTTTTCAATGCTTTAAATTATATTTATGGATATGCTTAGCATGACAACACATGCATTCTTGTTGGTTTTGAAAATATGTACCTTAATATATAAGATTTGCATGCACCAATATGTGGATGCCAATAACCGATGGTCTTGGTAAGTATTGTTTATAGAATCGGAGAAACAGACCTGGACATTGATCAATGAACCCTGAAGGATAGGTCAAGGTCAAATAAACCCTCTACCCTGCAAGAAAGACTTGAACATTTTAAATTCATTTCAAACACCCAATATAGTTTAAGCAATACTATACTGAACCGCAAAAGAAACATCGCAGTAATTTATAGCAAAACTAACGAAAGAATAAATGCTATATTTTTTTATTGAATGGCCTTATAAATACCCTTGTAATTTAACAAATTCTCATCATTTCAGTTCATTCACTGTTCATTGATAAAAGTTTTTCACCACCATATCACAGTCAGTAGCGTGTGTGTCCGCCATTAGCGTTGAGTACGTGGACGATCGTTTGTACTCTTTGTTGCATTGTGGTGTTCATGTCAACGTTTGATGGTGTGTACATTGCAGTTAACTGCATTTGCAACGACCTGAGGTCGTTGTCCAGCATTCAAACGTCATATTGCCTGTTCTCATTGTAGTGGGTTAAGTTGTGACATCGGTACTGCATCAAACAGATTATGATGACACAAAAACTTCGAACCTCTTGAATACCCTATTAGAGGCACGGATTCAACGTGCATCTCATCATAAAATTTGACTGCGCCACACTCAGTGAAACCACTATTAGAACGCCTGAATTAATGAACGGAGATTTTGACATTATCGTAGCATCATTTGAAGGTTATTTACCTAAACCAAAATACATAAATATTTTTTTTCAATGCATTTGAAAATTTGGGTTTTCGAAAAATACGACGTTTTTTGCGGTTCAGTATGTGTAAGTAAAGTATCTTATTAACCAATGAACCATGAAAATTAGGTCATGGTGAGGTAAGATGGACCCTGCTAAATGGAGATGTAGACCTTGCAAGGACCTAACTCTATCTAGTTCTCAAATAATTCATGTCAGAAATTCACATGATAAAAATCTATCCGTAAATGAATCATGAAAAAGATGCAAGATCATACATGTAACAGATGAAAATTTCAGAACTTTTAAAAGACATCTGCATCACGTATCCAGGTCTTCCAACCTGGTTTATAGTTTATGCCCACTTTGGATTAGCATCCCTATGTCTTGCATTCTTTAACAGCTTTCATCACAGGCCAAACCAAAGGTTATAGTGACTAATAAACCATGAAATAAGGTCAATATTGGATAATATCTGCAGACATATATACATATATGAGAACTTTACACTAAATCCATTGGATGTTGGATGTGTACTGATTGATATTTTAGTCTAAGATGCAATTTTTTTAATTTGTTGTTATTGGCTTTGAACCAGCTTTCAGTAACTGTTAGTCCTCTCATATCTGTTCTTTGTGTCTTTTTGTTGTGGGGATGTATAAGTACCCATCCATGTCCACTGTATTTTTTAAGATGTATTTTTATTTGTATCCATCTGATGAATTAAGCCTTTTTCAACTTATTATTAAAAAAATAGTTTGTTCTATGTTGTACTGTTACATCACTGTCCCAGGTTAAACAAGGGTTGGCACCTATCCCAGATCAGGAGCCTGTAGTTCAGTGGTTGTCGTTTGTTGCTGTGTTACATATTTGTTTTTTGTTTATTTTTTTTTACATTAATTAGGACATTGGTTTTCATGTTTGAATTGTTTTACAATTCTTATTTTGTAGTCTTTTATAGCTGACTTTCTGGTATGGGCTATGCTCATTGTTGAAGGCCCTATAGTTGTTAATTACTGTGTCTCTTGTGGAGAGTTGTCTTATCATACATCTTCTTCTTTCTATTGAACCATATAAATAAATTGATGCGGCTGAAGGGTAGTAAATATAAAGAGAAAACTTTTTATTTTATAGGTTTATTCTGTTTGAAATAGATATATTCCTTTAAATGACAAAAGTGTGGAAAAAAAATGTGAAAAAAAACGCAGCCAAAGAAAAAAATACTCATGTGTTGAAGTCGATGATAAAGTGCAACACTTTGGAAAATTCTGACAACAATCTGTGGTTTCTTAATATCGGGATTTTTTAAATTGCAAATATACCTACTCTAACAATTTTCACAAAACACTGTATGTGCCAAGAAATTTACAACTTTTTATACAAAAAATAAAAATATGATGTAACTAGACACAAATATAACTTTAAAGTTGGTTATGATATAAAAATTTGGTTACATGCACAAAAATAAAGTTTTATACCTTAGAATATTATATATTAGTATTAAATATGGTAAATTATTTCTAAATATTTAAAATTTAACCTTGTTAGCACAAACCAATTTTATAAAAAGTTTCACAACCACAATTTTAAAGATGGCATTTTTATTCATAAAAATATATAATTGATGAAAAAATCCTTCTCATTCTTCAAAATTCTAAAATCTTACACTATCGGATGATTATGCAAAATATCAACACAAAATATGAAATGGCGATGATAAAAAAAAATACCTGCAACAGCAGTAATGCTTTACAAACTCAGCTAAACACAATAGGTTTGAGGTATATCAACAAAATGGGATTTACAAACTCTCAGCACCACCAACTGTGCAATTCAACACACAATTAGATATAAATAAAACTTTAGGGTAGGGATTAGGTTTTGAATCCACTAACCGTTTGAGATATAATGGTCGTCATTTTTGCAAGTTTCAAAAGATATCATTCGCACAATGCAAACATGACAAATAAAAAAATAAATGAAATTCTTTACCTCATAAACAAATATTTCAAACAATTCTAATGTGTTTAAGAATGAAGTTAATGCCCTATTTTGGAACAGCTGTTTTAATTAATATCATAACAAGAGTAGTATGGAAAATTAAAGGGATGAAATTTGTAATAAAATGCTTCTTAATAAAAATAGATTGATAAATGAGGGTTTTTTCCCACAAATTTATTTTTTGTTGTCTTTTATCATTTATATTTTTGGAATCGTTGTTATCTTTTTAATCAAATAAAGATAGATAATTGTGAATATATTAATAACATTTTATCACAAACAAAATAAAAAAAAACATAACAAATCTAAAAAAAAACATAAAATTAAAGAAGCAACAAGTCATGGAACAATGGTTTTTCAGTAAATTAAAAATAATGAAAAATGTCATGCTTATGAATTTAGTTGTCATTTCCAGCAAATAATAAATTCTGGCCCATGAAAGGCCAGATCGACAAATTAAGACCCTAAAATTCACAGGGTCTTTATTACCACCTCATAATCCTTTCATAGTAGCTATCAAAACTATCTGATTCTGTACTTCTTGCAGTCTCAGGGAAAGACGAAGTTTCAATTGAAAAGTCAAAGTCTTCAGATTTTTATATCAAAAGAAAAAGTCTGAATGTGCAATTTAGAGTCAAACCAAGCCACAAACAATTTTGGAAAGAATATATATATCAAGCTTTCTTTTTCTGGTTATTTCTTTTTCACTTCCACATGATATTTTCATAACATTACCAAGAAAAGTTCTATTTTTAAATCATTGTCATGACTCTTTCAAAGACCTCTAAATTCGTAAGCATGACATTCTAAAACAAAATAAAATAAAATGGTTTGGTCATTTTTTCTTAAAAACAAAAATCAGATAAAATTATATGACTAGTATAATATTTCTGTTTCAAACAGAATCGAAAAATTGTTATAATACGAAAATGATAGACCATTCTATCTAAGCCGAAAAAATATCGAAAGTTTATCTTACTACCATGACCCCTATAGCATTTACATACATACATGCTGAAACTAAAAACACAAAAATTACACAAAGAAATTTAAAGGCTTAGGTATTAAAAGTCAATGTTTGTTTCTGTTGAGTACATTTTGAACTAACACAAGATGAACATGCTTGATGAACATAGAGGCTACAAACATTTTTTTATAACAGAAATTATACTATAGATGAACTTACATAAAATGTTACGAAAACAAATACATGACAAAATTTTCACAAAATTCACACTCAATGCAAATTTGACTAATTCACACAAGATATTGTGTTTAATTTGAACACAGACAGACAGACAATTACAAAATGCTATACGAATCATAGCAGTAAAATGTACGTAGAAATGACGTGATAATACTGATATCTGAAATGGATATGTAACATTTCGTTAACAATTATAATTAGGTTAATTAACAATTATTTGCTCCTTAATTTCGTAGAAACTGACATGATGACAGCAACCTGAGCATAAAACACAAGTAGGAAGACTAAAAGAAATAGAATATACTTGACATTTGTATCAAGAGGTCTTCAAATATTGCAAATTGCATTATTAATCAATTAAAAAATTGCATTGCAAAGTTTAATTTAACAAAAATAAAATAATTTAATAAATCATTTGTCATTAAAGTTTTCTAAAAGGATAAGAACAAAATTAATAAGCAAACATTATCCTAAAAAGTTATGACAATCAAATTTAAACATGATTTTCTTTCTACATGTGATATACAGAGAGCTGTAAAAAAAATATGAAAAATCAACTTCAGTAAAACCTTCTTCAGAAGAAGAAATTTCATCTTTACTTTTTAGCATACCTCTGTTCTTTGGTTTTATAACCCGATTAAAATGAAGTTTCCCAACAAACCAAAGATTAAAAAAATACACAAATATAAATATCTTATATAAAATATATTCCATTTACACAATAATAAATATGGTTCAATTAAAAATCTCATTGCATATACTTAGGTACTACTAATAATAAATATGTCCAGCACAAAAAAATACAGAACAAGGTCACTTTAATAAATAATAAAATCCCAAAAAAATCCTGAAATTTTTGCATCCTTTTATTAAATCAAATCTTACATTATCTGCAATTTCAAGATTTTAAAGGTTATCAAAATTACATTTCATAATTTAAAGAAGTGTTGCCAGGTATATCAAGTTGCATGCATATTACAATCCTTAGCATTACTTTCTGAGACAAGTTTATTTCATAAATTACAGTACATGCAGATTTTTGTAATTTCTACCTGTCAAAAATGTTAACACTAATACATGTAGTTATTTGAAAACTTTGATTCTATGGATAAAAAAAACACATTGCAATAATTGAGGAAAATATAGTTACTTTATTCATATCATGATGATATTAAGTTTGCAGTGTTGTGTAATACCTGGAAAAATATTTTAAACTGTTAGTATCATCAGATCTATAAGAAAACTGTACAGGACATATAAAATTTTAATGAAATGGTACATTTTGTAGTGACCTTTTATAAGCACTTCACTTTCAATATGGCAGTAAGTTATACACATTTAAGTCAAAATCAAATTGGCAAAATCACGAAGCATACCACTAGAAATGACACATTCCTCACTGTCTCAGACTGAAGAAAATATCTGGAAACTAATAATTCAGTCACAAAACCCAACCAAAACTTATCTACGTCCACTGAAGCAATCACAAACTTAATCTAAATCCACACATGCTATCATAATCGTCATCTAAATCAACTAAAGCAATCACAAATTATTCTAAATCCGCAGAAGCAATTACTATTCAACAGTTCCCACTGCAGGAATCTCCAAAAATGCAACATATTTCAAAATATAAATAGGATGGCACCATCATCATGATCATATATATTTAGTTCCAAAATCAATCATCAGATTTTGTAATTACAAACTATTTTGTGAAAAAAGTGTTAGTTTTTTCTGTCTTGCATGTACATATGTTCATAAGATATTGCATATTTAGAACAATCCCTAAAACAAGGCAGATTTTGTGAAAGAACACAGATAATTATATACATAATCAATTGTAAGATATGAACATTAGAAGTCTTAAAGGTGGAAACCTGCATTTAATATTGTGTTACTAGTATAACAATCATCAAACATTACTATGTATCTGTTCTTTCACAAAACCATTTAAAACATGTCTTGACTATTGACAAAATATTGCATAAAATGAAGAACTCTTAAAATTCTTCATGAAATAGCTGAGTTGCTAGAACCTCCCCCGTTACAATAGTTTGACATCCCATTTCTGATGTTTTCTTCTGAGTATTTTCTGATTTTCCCTCCTTTCCAACTTCACCATTTACTGTACCATTATTTTCCTTAGTTGTGCTTTCATCCTCATCATCTCGGGGACTGTCTCCTAGTACTGAACGGTTCATGTAATAACGCTCTGCTACCATGGATAAACTTGGAGATTCTCCCTCATCACTTAAATCTAAATCATCAACATCTCTAAGACCTGCCAATTCAGCATGTTTGAAATTCCAGACTGGAACAATTCCTGCTCCACTTGGTGCTGCATCGCCAAAAGCATAATTGACACCTCCAACACTGACAGGGGTGCATGCAATAGTACTGTCATTCAGTTCGGGAATTATTTGTCGCATCTCTTCATCAATGTTTGTGAGGGGACTTGGAGGCTCTTTAAATGGTATACCATCCAATGGCAACTGTAATTGTGTAGCTACCTTTTCAATCAAGTCCTCGATGGATTCATGCTCTTTCCATACTTTTATTGCTCGCCATCTTGCACGACTGCCTTTAGGAGCAGGAATTGCATCAAAGCAGCACATTTCTCCAACGTGCAGCAATTTGTTCAAATCATCAATGTGTTTCCCAAATATTGACCGATCGATGAATACATGTTCATGACGGCCAAGATCAATGATACCCCAGAGTTTTGCTACATGATAAATACGGCCTTTCCTTCCAGTAACAGTTGGTTTTGGACTTGCTTGTGGTCTGCTGCCTGTGATGAAAACATTTAGACGAGCATTTTTAATTACAGAAACTGTCTCATCATCTGCTACAACAAATATATTTGCATGCGAGAGAAGAAATTTTTCTAAATCTTGTTTTGTCCATCCAATTGTATTTCTTAAACTTTCAGGAGCTTGACTAAAATGTCCAGTTAAACTGCATAATTTCATATCACCTTTCTTTTCTATTATGCCTTTAATAAACATGACAGCCTTGTACTGGTTAGCTGTCATTTCTGTTGGTCCCGATTTTGCACTACCTGGGGTAATTGCACTTTTTATGGCGGGTGATCTAGGTGACATCAGTGGGGACCTAGGTTCCAACATATCCAAAGATTTAGGCCTTTTCTTTAATTTAGGTGTACTCTGTAATAATAATTGATCTCTTTCTTGGTTAAAACGAGAGGTTAAGGCACTGTCTTCAAGAAATGGCTCGGCATTAGGATTCACAGCACTGTATGTTATATTGTCTTTTAGGCCAACCATGTCACCTTTAATTTCAAATATCAGTGGATGCCTAAGTATCCACTGTTTAAACTCATTCTGTGGGCCAACACATTCTCTGATATCTGGAGGAGCTTGTGATAAATGTCCAGCTAGACTTGCTGTGGCCATCCATTGTTCTCCTTTTTTGAGCATTTTGCTGCGAAAATACTGAACTGCTTCAGTTTCAGTAGATACTTCTTGGGGATTTGATGATGCAGGGCTGCTTTCTCGAAAATTAGACTTTCCAAGATCATTACTTCCGTCATTCAAACTAACCTGAAACACAATACCAAAGTTACAAGTCAATATTTAAACAAGGATACAAAATATATGCATTCTATTCCATTACGATTATTAAATTGGGAAGGTTTATAAAAGCATGCATGTCAACAGCAATTATACTATTAAACATGTTAAAGTTGATTTCCTGTTTTGCATATAACAATAAGTTTCTGTGTTTTCTTGAATACTTGGTGATTTGAATGATGTCATAAGCTATTTGTATTGGTTCAGTCCAGGTATGTATTGATCTCCATCAACATATTTAGTACAAGAAAGAATATCCAACTGCTCCATTTTTTTCTATTTTCCCTGTCATTATCATATACATGTTTTAAATACCAATGTTAACTTTTTTTCTTTTTTTCTTCTTTTGTACTTTTTGTTTCCTTATATTGTATAATTGTCTTTTAACAACAATACTACAGTTATTTTCATATTATAGTAAACACTAAAACAGGAATAGTTATCAATATTTTAATAGAAGCTAGACAAGTCATTTCAAAATTTAACTGAAAAGAAATAAACAGAATATTTATCCTTCCTTAAAAATCTATCCAATCGAGTAAAGGTAACAGCCTTTTACTAAATACCATATAGGCCAAAACTTACTAAATTTCCATTCACTGCAAATAAAGATGGATATTTTTGTAGGAATTTCTTTAAACCAGCTTCATTCCCACCTGCACATTGTCGCATGTCTGGTGTAAAGTTACGACTTCCAAAGCGCCCTGCTAACTGACTGATGGTATAGGGTGTTGCGCTATTCATCAATATCTCCAAGAAATACAACATGGCTTTGTGTCCTGCATCGTCAGCCATGGTGATCTACTTAGTATCGAAAGGCGAAAATGAAGCTAGAAAACTTCTCTGTTACCTACAATGGTATAAAAAAATTGATGAACATTAATAATTTGTTTTATTCATGCTGGTGTTCAGTTCTCATGTCAGTTGTTGATAGTCTTCCATGTTTTTTGTGTCCTTAAGCTAAGGTAATTAGGTGTCTATGGCAGATTATCATTTATCAAGTCTGTTTAATTTATTTTACAACTTTTCTAGACTGTTGAGATATGATTTAGATTTTCAACATATATAACACACATATATATTATATACAACCTTGGCTTTTGTTGAAGACAGTTTAACCCAGTAAACCCACATGGTTGAAATCTATTTTTTTTATTATTCTTTGAATTGTGTCTTCATGCATTCATGTGCACG
This sequence comes from Mytilus edulis, assembly GCF_963676685.1. Classification (NCBI taxonomy): domain Eukaryota; kingdom Metazoa; phylum Mollusca; class Bivalvia; order Mytilida; family Mytilidae; genus Mytilus; species Mytilus edulis. Next base: position 47,624,908 of record NC_092344.1, read on the forward strand.
AACTCATTGTTCCTTGACTTAACTGTACATCCATAAATACACTAATAATTACTATAGAGACAAGGTATATAAAAAAGCATGATAAGTGCAGGATACCATGTGATAACCAGGTGCTCCGCAGGGCGCAGCTTTATACGACCGCAGAGGTCGAACCCTGAACAGTTGGGGCAAGTATGGACAAAACATTCAAGCGTGATACAGCTCTGAATTTAGATTGTGATAAAATTTTTGACATTACATGGTTTTTTTTTACACAAAAAAATTGTCAAGATTTTACAAATCAATTAAAGATTTCTTCTTCAAACTTTTTAAATCTACAATTAAATAGTTGACACAGCATAGGTTTCTGACACAGAATGAATGTGGTCTAATGAACTTAAAAGTGTTTTTTTTTGCCTTTGAGCAATTCACTATGATGTTGAATATTAATCCTCTCAAAAAAATGTTTGAAGAAATTTTCTTTTAATTTATGAAATCTGAAATGAGAAAAATTTAAACCCCCCCCCCCCTTTTTTCACATCCCCGTTTCCCTTTTTCCAAAACTGATATCAATTCAAATTTCTAATGGAGTTTGCAACAATAACTACTCTTTTAAATACATCATAAAATATTAAAATGTAAAATAAAGTGCTTGTTATCACTGAATGGTAAAGATTGGTTGGTAGTAAAAGTGAATATACATTGTTTATTGTATAAAACAATAAAAAAAACTTCATCAGCAACATTTTATATTGGCAAATTTCCAATGAAGTTATTTACATAAAGTTATTGGCAAATAAAAATAGAAAATGACATCATAGTCATGTCTGGCAAATGTCCAACATACATTATCTAAAAACATTTTAGATAAGATAAGGAAAAAAAGCTTCATCAGCAACATTTTATATTGGCAAATTTCCAATGAAGTTATTTACATAAAGTTATTGGCAAATAAAAATAGAAAATGACATCATAGTCATGTCTGGCAAATTTCCAACATATATTATCAACTACTATTCTATACAAAGAAAGATAACTCCAATTGAAAATTAATTGCTATTGCACAATATTGTGCAATTAGATATTTCTTGCTATTGTGCAATACTGTGCAATTGAAAATTTCTTGCTATTGCACAATACTTGATTTGGACCAACTTGAAAACTGGGCCAATAATCAAAAATCAAAGTACATATTTAGATAAAGCATATCAAATAAGCCCAAGAATTTAATTTTTGTTAAAATCAAACTTAATTTAATTTTGGACCCTTTGGACCTTAATGTAGACCAATTTGAAAACTGGACCAAAAATTAAGAATCTACATACACAGTTAGTTTTGGCATATCAAAGAACCCATTTATTCAATTTTTGATGAAATCAAACAAAGTTTAATTTTGGACCCCCATTTGGACCAACTTGAAAACTAGGCCAATAATTAAAAATCTAAGTACATTTTTAAATTCAGCATATCAAAGAACCCCAAGGATTCAATTTTTGTTAAAATCAAACTAAGTTTAATTTTGAACCCTTTGGACCTTAATGTAGACCAATTTGAAAACGGGACCAAAAATTAAGAATCTACATACATAGTTAGACTGGACATATCAAAGAACCCCAATTATTCAATTTTTGATGAAATCACACAAAGTTCAATTTTGGACCCTTTGGGCCCCTTATTCCTAAACTGTTAGGACCAAAACTCCCAAAATCAAACCCAACCTTCCTTTTATGGTCATAAACCTTGTGTTTAAATTTCATAGATTTCTATTTACTTATACTAAAGTTATGGTGCAAAAACCAAAAATAATGCTTATTTGGGCCCCTTTTTGGCCCCTAATTCATAAACTGTTGTGACCTCAACTCCAAAAATCAATCCCAACCTTCCTTTTGTGATCATAAACCTTGTGTTAAAATTTCATTGATTTCTATTTACTTATACTAAAGTTATTGTCCGAAAACCAAGAATAATGCTTATTTGGGCCCTTTTTTGGCCCTTAATTCCTAAACTGTTGGAACCAAAACTCCCAAAATCAATCCCAACCTTCCTTTTGTGGTCATAAACCTTGTGTCAAAATTTCATTGATTTCTATTCACTTAAACTAAAATTATAGTGTGCAAACCAAGAAAATGCTTATTTGGGCCCTTTTTGGCCCCTAATTCCTAAAATGTTGGGACCAAAACTCCCAAAATCAATCCCAACCTTCCTTTTGTGGTCATAAACCTTGTGTTAAAATGTCATTGATTTCTATTCACTTTTACTAAAGTTATAGTGCGAAAACTAAAAGTATTTGGACGACGACGACGATGACGACGACGCCAATGTGATAGCAATATACGACCAAAAAATTAAAATTTTTGCGGTCGTATAAAAACTTTCTCAGAAAAATAATGCATTCAAATAGTTAAACTATGATTTTTTTGGGATTTTTTTTCTAACAGCACATGTACAGATTATGCATGTTTAAATGAACTAATTTGTAAAATTATTCAGTTTCAATAAAGGTTCAAATATATATATACAAGTTACAAGCTGTGTTTAACATTGAGAAAAGTAATTATGATAATGAGCTGTAATCAATATAAAGAAATGTAAATTTATATTATTATAATTTATTTACATTGTTGTTTATCAATTTCTGAATAAATAAAAATAACAAACCAGATGCAAGGGTAATCAGAATCTCAGCATGGAAAAAACTATTTGAGCTGATAATTAACTGATTAATTACTTCATGAAAATATTGACTTAATGATGGAATAAACCATTGTTGTAAATCTAACGTCGTTTACTTATGACGTTATCTTGTACTTCAGTCATGGATACAATTCATACAGTTTAGATGTTTTTCTTATTCTACACAGAGTTTTAGTAAAACCACTTTAAGATAATAAGCATACGTAATATATACAAAACAAGAGGCTCTCAAGAGCCTGAATCGCTCACCTGAATTTTTTTGGTTTAATCTCTCATCAATGATTATTTTGGCTTTTCAATTTATTTAAATGTTCTTTGAATCGTCCTATTTTCTTCAAAAGCAAAAAAAAATCATTTTCTCCTATGTTCTATTTTAGCCATAGGAGCTATGTTTCTTGACATACAAGGAAATGAAATATAAAATTTATACTAGATACTCTGAAACTCTGAAACTCATTTAGCCTAAGTTTGGCTGAAATTGATACAGCAGTTTCATAAGAGAAGATTTTTTAAAGTAAGTCAACATGATGAACAAATTGTGAAAAAAAGTCTTTAAAGGGCAATAACTCCTAAAGAGGTCAATTGACAATTTTGGTCAAATTGACTTATTTGTAGATCTTACTTTGCTGATCATATTTGCTGTTTACAGTTTATCTTTATCTATAATAATATTCAAGATAATGACCAAAAACTGCAAAATTTCCTTAAAATTACCAATTAAGTGGCAGCAACCCAACAATTGGATGTTTGATTCATCTGAAAATTTCAGGGCTGATAGATATTGACCTAATGAACATTTTTACTCCATGTCAGATTTGCTCTTAATGCTTTCGTTTTTGAGATATAAGCCAAAAACTGCATTTGACCCCTATGTTCTATTTTAAGTAACGGCGGCCATGTTTTTTGACAGATCAAAAATCAAAGCACACACTTTGTGCAGGATAATCTAAGGAACAACCATGCTAAGTTTTAACCAAATCCATTCAGTAGTTTCAGAGAAGAAGATTTTTTAAAGTTAGCAAATATGATGAACAAATTGTGAAAAATTGTCATTAAAGGACAATAACCCCTTAAGGGGTCAATTGACAATTTTGGTCATATTAACTTATTTGTAGATCTTACTTTGCTGATCTTTTTTGCTGTTTACAGTTTATCTTTATCTATAATAATATTCAAGATAATGACCAAAAACTGCAAAATTTCCTTAAAATTACCAATTAAGTGGCAGCAACCCAACAATGGTTTGTTTGATTCATCTGAAAATTTCAGGGCTGATAGATCTTGACCTAATGAACATTTTTACCCATGTCAGATTTGCTCTAAATGCTTTCGTTTTTGAGATATAAGCCAAAAACTGCATTTGACCCCTATGTTCTATTTTAAGTAACGGCGGCCATGTTTTTTGACGGATCAAAAATCGAAGCGCACATTTTGTGCAGGATATACTAAGGAACAATCATATTAAGTTTCATTCAAATCCATTCAGTAGTTTCAGAGGAGAAGATGTTTGAAAAATTGTTAACGACGACGACGACGACGACGACGACGACGACGTCGACGACGACGACGGACGCCAAGTGATGAGAAAAGCTCACATGGCCTTTTAGGCCAGGTGAGCTAAAAAGGAATTAAATTTTTACAAAATTTCCTTCTAGATGCTAGCTTTTGATCATACATGTCACAAACAAGCTTTGGTCATGTTGGTCCAAGTTTGGTACAAATCCAGGATAGTTGAAGAAAGTTATTAAAATTTTTATATCTGTAATCACACAGTCAATGTAATGTTCATCACTGGCAGAAAAACTAAATCCATTTTTAAGAGAAAAACAAAAATGTTTGGATACTATCTTAAATATAATCATAAACAAGCTGGTTTGATGGAAGTCCAGGATATTTTAAGAAATACGAAAACAGAATGTAGGATTGATATGTCTCCCTTGTGGGTCAAAAGTCACAGGCTTGTCAACAAATGCAAATGTAACTGCATATCTAGGGTGCACAAGTTGGGTAGAAAATAGAAAGAGGTCGAACTGTGAGTGTGATTTTGGGGGTATGGCTCCTGATTCCAAATTAAACTACAAGAGGCATCCAAATGGTATCAGGTCCGTTGCTGATAGTCTTCAATATTTTTTTACAATACACGTTCGCACCTCTCATGTTCGCTCCCCAGGTCGATCCCAACCTACATGATCATGCCAAATTTGTATTCAATTTCCTGTTGAATTATTAGATATCTTTTTATATGTACAACAATGTACATGTATACCAAATAAATTATATTTCATATAATGGTCAGAATATTGATCTTTTTCTATTGAATTAAAAAAAAAAATTATGAAAAATAAATGTAAATCGCTTTTATTAACCTACTCTATCACATCTTTATTCCTGAACAAAATTATAGCATGAACATCGTTTTTTCCCAAAGTTCTCCTTTTATTTCAGATGGGTTTTTTTTTTTGCAGGAAAATACGATTTTGCTTGGCCTGTTTTGTCTGCCACGAGATTCAGTGTTCTCTCCAGGATTTTTGGATAGCGCTGTGGTAAGCACGTGATTTTCGACAATTCTCTATAACATTGTCGCGGCACACGGTTGGTTTGTAATTGATTTGTTATGTGCTTTTCTTATATTATGCTATTGATGTTTTCTCTTGTAATGATGTCCTCATCATGCTCATGGAAGTTACGTATACCCCTTTGTTTTCTTATGTTATTTACTTATTGTATGGATATAGACAGGATAGAAGAAAAGTCTTTTTTTGTCCATTGTAAATTCATATAATCCTCATATTATCTGTGTATAAAACCCAAGGAGAAGTCTTTTTCTTTAGTTACAGAAAACCATCAACATTTTGAAGATTACATTCTGGCACATGCCTGATTGAGGTTGCTTTTTAAAATTAATTTCAATTTTTCTCTATTTTTTTATAAACTTTACAATTTTTATTGGACTTTTAATTTTTACATTTTTTATTTTATTTTATTTTCATATTTAGATAAAAACACTAGGTACATTTAGTTTAACTTTTAAGTGAGAAAAAGTTTTAAGGACTTGGAGTACTACATGTAAATGTACGTCTGTAGAAGTGTTGTTTGAAATTTCAGGTGGTAATTTATTTCAGTCTTTTCCATGATGGGTCTACCTTCTGAGTCTATACCAGACTGCCTATGTGAAGATTTCTTATCACTAACAGGTGATGTTGCAAAACATGTAGGACCAACAATAAAGTCATTCATTGTCAGCTTCTGTATTTGGTTTTGTAACCCACTGTAGCAGTGTACTGTTAACCTTACGACGTTTGACAGGAATTGACATTTTTTAACATAATGATTTGTAATTTTTCTGACCTTAAAGTTATATAATATTCAAATGGCTTCATCCAAGCTGGACATCGAGAAAGTGAATTTCTCAAGTTTGGGGTTTGTTTTTCTAATCATATATCCTCTCAATTGTTTTTAAATGGTAAAATTCATTACTGTAGAATTGCTGCCTTACCAATAATTAGTTTGAAAAGGTTATAATTAATACTTCAAAGATTTGCTCATTTTCGAGGTTCGTTTGGATAGTAAGACCAGCAAATTGTAATTATATATAACAAACCCCTGTGTTTGATCGTTTTTAAAATCATTGTTTGTTCTCAAAAATCGTTCAACAAAAGTTTGAGTGTAGTCAGCAAATGCAGTCAATTTATTTCATCTCATTTTATTCATATATGCCTCTGTATATTCTATCAATTAAAACAATAGATGTCAATGTTTAAATCTTTGCTTATTTTCATCTGTAAAAGTCGCAATTTTGTAAAATTTATTAGACTGGTCCTGCGGACATACTTAATACAACGGAAATAATTCATTCAGAAATAGTAAACCAGACAATCCAGGGATCTCCATGGATGAAAATTGAACGATGGAGGAACTTTCACCATTACAAACCGTGTCTACGCTGTACAGTGTACATGTAGCGCGATCGAAAGTATTTTATCCATACAAGGAATAGTAACATGCTAATTCATTTCTTATTTAAATTATATTTATTTGAATTTTCATTATAGAATAAGAAGTATCAATATTTTCATTTATTGCCGTTTTTAACCATTCAAATGCCAAGTCTTCATGGTCCCTCCTTAGTCGAGAATGATTAAAAGCTGTCATGAAGGTCCCCATGTAGATTTCTTGTATTGTTGGTAATTGTTATGGGGGTTAAAAATCATATGATGTGGAGCTTATTTTTCATCGACACTGTCAAATTCAGAACCCATTACCGGTTTTGGCTGATTTGCAGCAACAACAAAACGATTCGTACGGGTTATGTAAACGGTTAAAGAGATTTGTAAAGCAAATGTTGACAAATGAAAAGGTTTTTAATTACTTTATCTGGCAAATTGATGCTGTGCAACATGCATCTTTCGAGTCTGAATAGAAACCGGAAACGCAGATGTATCAATTTGATTGTAATATACGAAATGAATTCGGAATTACGATACGATATTTCTTACAGGAAATATTTACGTTTTTACTTTTAAACTTTTAAAGTAATTCTAAATTATCGTTACAGCAGTACTCGAGTTATTTGCGATGAAATAATATTCACTGTTTTGCGTCTTCTTTTGTACTTCTTAAAAAAGGGGGATGCTGATTGCGTAAGTCAAAATAAAGCATGTGTTCGACATGTTAAACTGTTTTCTTTTGTAACTGGATTATTAATTTATTTATTTAATCTCAATTATCATAATCATTTGCTGAAACTTAGTTGATTAATTCGACAAATGGATCGTCTATCCTCAGATAGTATTCTCCTGTCTGGTTTGTTGATCTACAGGCTGTACAAGCTCAGGTACAAGTGATTAGTGATCTTAATCTGGATATCCCTCAGGCGTTAGAACTGTATTGGATTATAACATAAAAAGCCTAAGGGTTATCCAATTATATGCATTTGATTATAATTGATTAAAAAAAATGGCGTCGGGCTACAGAAAACGATGAAGTTTTGAACGATGGCGGAAGACAATTTAACGATGGCAAAGACAATTTAACGATGGCGCGAGTCATTTGACGATGGCGCAAGACATTTGGACGATGGCGGGGCGCCATCGTTAAACAGGCCATGGAGATCCCTGCAATCATGTGATCGGAAGTGTAAATAAGCAGGAAATTTGAAAAATGACGAAAATTTAGCGACGCTTGCGATGGATAGCGCTGCGGTCAGTGCAATAGAACAGCGGGAAATTGTAATAGCGCTGAAAATCACTAATACCAATATAATGTCAATAACGCCAAACGGTGCAACTGTGTAAAGGGGGAACAGACTTCAAGTGCAAACTTGTAAGGTCTGAAAGTGAAATGGAGCGAACAAGAATGGTTGCAGACATGTTAGAGGGCGAAAGGACCAATGCCATCCAAATTTAAAAAAAAGTGGAGAAAACACTGCCTAATAAAAAGTAATTAGTGCAGTCAAGCTAAGAGTTCCAACTATTTTACTAATTGGACTGCCTTATGAAGATCTAAATTCTAAATCTTCATTATGATCTCTTCTTACAAATCCAGTTTTTCATTAACACTAATGATAATTATTGCCTGTCAGATCACTAACGTGACGAAGAGCTGTCTGCAAAACGGGGAAAGGCCTCAAAGGGTGTGTCGATAATTGCCTATTTTTGGACAACTAGCATCATAAACATAAAGTGCTTCATTTCGAAACCTGATCCTGATATTATTTAAGTGTATCTAGGTGAGATTAATCGTTAGTTACCTTCAGATGTTAAATATTTGACGTGAAGTTTTCTTCGAAAGTGACCATCTTGGAAAGTTCTTGTGTTTATAAAATTACAGATTTTCGTTTATGAAACGAAGTTAAATCTGGAACCTTCAGAGGACTTGAGATAGATATTTGAAATGTGTCTACTGTATCCATTTATTTAAAGTTCACAACTGCAAAAGCACAGCCTCAGTATTATGTTTTTTTTAAATATCTGTTCTTCTTTAAGTAAATCCTTTTCTTAAACATAATGACTGTCTAAATAAGTTTTTGCATAATTATATACAAATCCTTTGTCCAATTTACCCAAAAAAATAACAGAGGATGACCCAAAACAAATTCTGTGTGAAATTAGAAAAATGTCCTACTAAAGTTGACAAAATTGTGTTAATACTATTACCTGCAACTTTCGTGTATTTTGTTTAGAAATTATATAGCGGCTTCGTCTAGCCTAGCTAGCTGTCCTCTGGCTCAGCGATTATCATGATCAGTACTCAGTTTTGTTAACTTTCTGTTGCCTCTGAACTCAGACCTTGTATAAATTAAAATGCAATTGTAATTACCACGTACTGGTCTAAAACTAATTTATCACCAACATATTTAAAAGTTATTTTAAGAACTATAGAGACAAAAAACAATAAATTCCATTGATTTTGCACGCGTGACACTGTTTTCTACCGTCTTGGAATTACTCAATATTGACTATTTCTATTGAAAGACTGAGTTCCATATGACAATCCCTGCCCACCCTTCAGAAAACATAATGAAAACATACAGTTTATTCCATTAAGTGCCAAAATGAAATGATCTTCGTTTTCCTTCATCTGCCTACCAAGTTTTAAACTGAGTTCTGAGATATATCATGCACTTCATGAGAAACTTTTTTGAAATAAAATTAAAAAAATATATATATTGATTTAAGGTTGTGAGGTATGTCCAAGACACGATGTTGATATCGACGATATCGACGAACATTCCATAACTGGAAAACATCGACGATATCGACAAACATCCCGTAACTTAAACAACGGCCTAGAACCTCTGTCTTGGTTGTCGATATCGATATATGGTGCAAACCTCAGGTGCAAACAAAATGTGAATCCTCACAAAGTTGCTGCTTTCAATTCCTTCAATACCGAAACCTGCGAACAAACATTTAATTTTATTTCAAAATTCAAGCATGGAACAAAACATATCAGTCAGGATTCTACTTCGTCAAAATTATCTCTCCATTTATAGGCCAGTTCATTTTCACAATCGTAGAACTGGAAGCCATTGTAGGGATGACGCGCTGCCAATTTTGCTCTTGAAAACCGATAAAGGAGAAGGTCCGGTAAGACCCCCTTTTGGCCCCAAAATATAACAGTTTTACAAAATTGTTAAAATGTAAACTTTTAGTTATTTATTGGACAGTTGAATGCTTCTGCTACATAAATATGGGTTGTTTTTGACCATACAATGCACATATATCGGTTTGTAGCACCATTAAGTCATGCTAAATTACTGAAATCTTCAAAATTCTAGCTTTTAGGTAAATTTTAGACGGCCCCCGTGTAAAACGAAAGTGGCCGCATTCGTTTTCATCCTTAATATTGAAATGTAAGTTGAATTTTATTATAATGCATAATATATATAAAGGTTGTGGATGAACACGGATGCGGCCACTTTCATTTTTGACAAAAACCATCTGTAAAGTGACATTTTTCAGCATATTTGGTAGATTTTTCATATTTGAGCTTGAATCGGATCGTTTTTAATGACTAAATCAGTTAAAATCTTTCACATTAACTAATTGAATCAAGTGAAATAGACACTTAAGTGTTTAAAAAGTGGTCAAAATTTTTCGTCAGATGAAACTGAAATTTGAGGCCAAAATGAGTCCTTACCGGACCTTCTCCTTTATCCACATAGCACCATTACAATCTTATATGTCAGTTGTATTTTAAAAGACAAATGTATCTACTAGCTAATGAGCATCAGTTAATGATCTTGTCTGCATTGATTCAACTTAAAACGATTGTCTGATCGGTTGTTAGATGGAATTTTCGAAAATGCTTAAACATTCAAAAAAGTTCTATTAAAATTTCGTGAAAGGGCAGACTAAAAATGTTCAGTGTTTGAAGATTATAAACCATAGTTATTACACACAAAAAAATGTATTTTTTCAAAGATATGTATTTTCATCATCCAACTTTAAAGACTGTCGTCAAGTACTTTTAGTGAAAAAGTAGCTATTCAAACACACCTACTCTGTTTTTGTGATTCATTAGATAGGTATTTTACTTGACCCATATATTTCATCTTTTCGTACTGTGATTTTGTCATGTTATAAAGTCAACCTGTAGCTTTGATATATAAAAATGATAGAATCTGAAGCGAGATGATATATCAAATACTCTTGCTTTGTAGGTTTTAAGGACAAAATATACACCTTAAATCATATTAAAGAGTTAAATCCAAAAGAGGATAATATTTTTCCACCTAAAATGCAGTATGAAAATCAAACGGTTTATAACAACCAAGATATTGTAAATACTCTTAATGTTCATTTTTCATCCGTAGCTGAAAAACTAATTGGAAATAATACTTCAGATATGGATTTTTCTATGCTACAAAATTTTACTAGTGAAAAATTAAAGAAAACTGAAAATTTTCATTTAAAACTCATTTCCATTGGAGAGGTGTGTTCTCAACTAAAACATCTTAATATTAATAAATCCGCAGGTTTAGATGGAATAGGTCCCAAATTTTTAAAGTTAAGTGCAGAAATAATATCCCCATCATTAACTTTTTTAATAAACAAAAGTATAACTTCAAATCGTTTTCCGCAAAAATTAAAACTTGCAAGAGTAACTGCTATACATAAAGGAGGACCAAGAGATATTCCCTCAAATTATCGTCCAATTTCTATTTTGAATACCATATCTAAAATTTTCGAAAGACATGTATGTACACAGTTATATGAATTCCTTAACAATAAAAAATTGTTACATATCGCCCAGTCAGGTTTCAGACAAGGTCATTCCTGCCAAACAGCGCTAACTAAACTAATTGACGAATGGTTAAAATATTTAGATAATGGAGAAATAGTTGGTACAGTGTTTTTAGATTTCAGTAAGGCTTTTGACCTTATTAACCATGCCATACTTCTAGAAAAGTTAAAATTTTATCATATCGGAAAACATGTAATAGATTGGATAAAATCATATTTGTCTGACAGACAACAAGAAGTCCAATACGCTAACATTAAATCTGATAAATCGTTTGTAAAGTATGGAGTGCCTCAAGGTTCTATTTTAGGTCCGCTGTTATTTTTAATATATATAAATGATTTACCACTTCATGTTAAACAATCCAATATGGATTTATATGCTGATGATTCAACATTGCATTTTCATGATAAAAACATTGAAAAAATAAACAGCATATTGCAAAATGATTTAAATGCTATACAATCTTGGTGTAACAATAACAGTATGAAAATCAATGCACAAAAAACTAAGTGTATGAAATTGGGTTCAAAACAAAAACTTAAACAACTATCAGAATTATGTATTACCGTCAACGAAACATGTATTGAGAATGTCCATTCTTTCAAATTACTTGGAATAGACATTGATGAAAATTTAAGCTGGGAAGATCATGTTGATCGTATATGTAAAATTATCTCATCTAAAGTATCACTTTTATATAAAATTAAAGTATATTTGCCAATACACACAAGCCAACTATTTTATAATGCATATATTCTACCATATATAGACTATTGTAGTTCAGTTTGGGGAAATTTATTACAAAAAGATTCAGATAGAATCATAAAACTTCAAAAAAGAGTAGCAAGAATTATACTGGAATGCGATATTTCTATTCCATCTAATTTCATGTTTTCTTCTTTAAAATGGCTATCTTTTACCAAAAGAATAAAATACCAACAATCAATTCTAATGTATAAAATTGTAAATGGGCTAACACCTGATTACTTAGCAATACTAAATATTGATGATGTGCAACGCCACAACTTACGATCTGTCTCTAATAATGATCTTTTTGTTCCAAGACCAAATACAAATTTTTATAAAAAATCTTTTCATTATTCTGCAACCAAAGTATGGAATAATTTACCACTCGAAATAAAGAAATGTCCTAATGTGGAATTATTCAAGAAACATAGTTATAATCATTTTCTTGAAAATTATATGCAAGTCAACTAATTTGTTTTCCTCTAACAAAACTATATCAAATATTGTCATTTATTACCCTTTGTATATTTCAATGATTGAATTGTGTATATACTAGTAATATATATTGTAAATTAATGTATGAATGTATGAATGTTAACTGTATGCATGTATTTTGTTTGAGGGCCTCAATGAAAATTAGACTATTTCTAATTGAGTTACCCTCTTTAAATAAAGAATTTATTATTATTATTATTATTATTATTATTATAAACACCCCCTAACATAAAAAGGTGCACTCGATTTTCTCTTTTCGATGCAATTGTTACCCATTTTGGGGATTTTTTTCTTATAGCACATAATAGAAGGGCCGACACGAAAATAACTGAATTTATAGATTGTTCTCCGTCCGTGGTATTTTTTTTATTATTTTTTTTTAAATCGGAGGTTATGCATTGTCTACATCTAACTTGATAGATACCCATGTCGTCGACTTGATATCTAATTGTTCTGCATTACTATGTAATAGATAAATTGAAAACTTATGCAAATGGTGTTTTTAAAATAAAACACTTCGTAATTCAGAAGAAAATTGTCGTTTATTTGTTTCTATTAACTTTTATAATTTTTGTTACTATAGTAAACATTACAGTAAGTATTTGTCGCCTTCTCTAACAAAGAGCTTCGATTCTTTTGTTCTATTGAAATTTGACACAATTGACATTTTGTCTATGATGTTGTTTTATGTAAATTTCTATGTTGATTATTTTAAAAGTAATAAAACTACATCGTAAAAGATATTTAACACTATGAAGATCATTTGATAACGCATGAGGGTATTTTGATTATTGATTCTATCCGGCATTTATAAGGGGGACTATGTGCGATTATATTTTTTTCCTCCGGTTGAAGTTAATCCGTAAATTTTCTTTTTAAATCCAGTTTACATACGATTTTTGTCAAGTTGGCAATGCATTTATGAAATCATGTAAAATATCTTAACTTGTCATTCATCCATACATAGATGCTAACGCAATAAGAATTAATGGTATGGTCGCCCAAGTATTTCGGGGTCTGCGTTTTTCATTTGTTTTTAGTTTCAATGTCAAATGTTGTTTGTCCTAGTATGTCTTATTTGTTACCGGGTTTGTCTTTTGTCCTCTGTTTGCCCTTCTTCTAAGATAGTTCTGTGTTGTTTATACTTCTTTTAAGATTATGTTTTTTTTTCTCCTTTAATGTATATCCATGTACCATATATCATCGGGGAGAGGTTTAAAATTTTCTGTGTCGATATCGGATCAATATCGTATCACTATTGTTGAAATCGACGATATCGGCGTCTTGTTTGTTCATACATTTTGTAATTCAGAAATTTTCCATATGAATTCGATATCGTGTTGTTATTGTCGATATCGACAGTATGTATTTTCATGATATCTTCATTCGTCGATATCGAACCAAAATTGTCGATATCGACAGTGTGTTTTGTCATGGTGTTTTAATTTGTCGATATCGTGTCAACGTTGTTGATATCGTCGATATCGACATCTTGTTTGATCTTAAACATAAATGAAGGTTGTGGAAGAGAGTTTGATGTAAACAGACTGATATTCCGACTACCCCATTCTCAAATGATGTCAATCCTAATTACAATGATTGAGAACACATTCTTGCAAATTTTGCAACAAAACCACTAATTTAAACTTTGGACAACATGGATTTTTATACTGATGTGTGTATATATATATTGTATATATCTATACTTTTAAACGAGAAGACCTCATTGTGTGTGTCGCTTCTCTTTCTTCCACAATAAATCAATCATCATGCCTCTGTGTCCTACAGGTAACATGCATAGTCGCATTTGTCATCCATTCTTATGATTATTCAGATTGAGTTATTTTGGGAGAAAAACGACAAAAAGGTGTCAGACCACCAATTACTCCCTCCAATTTAGAACGTATGTAAAAGTAGTCCTACTTTGACACAAAATAGTGCTTTTGATGTCATTGTTTACTTAAACTAACCAACAAATTTGCAGAAATAAAACTTTTGGTGAATGGGAAATATATTTAGACCATTTTGAGCCAAAATTCACTTGTCTATGAGTTTGCATTAAAAATTCAGGATTAATGCGCTACATAGTACACTAATTTAAGATTTCCAGAAAACCGGGAGTTATTTTGGTAGTACCTGTCTTTTCAAAATCAGAAATTTGTTACAAGACTTTAAACATTGGTTGAAAATTGGCATGTAGGAAGGTGATACATGTACAATTCAGGATATTATACCTGGTTTCCTTGAAGTTAAACTTAAGGTAAAATATTTAGAAAGCTGTGAAAATTGCAAAATTTGGTTGAACAGATAGGGATTTTTAATTGGTGGTCTGACACCAAAATGGAGTCCGGATATGATTGCGTCATCAGACTGACTTTAGTCATAGAAAAGACTTCCGGTTTGGAACATGCACAAATACAACCAATCGTATGATAGATAACAAAAAATGAAAAATAATAAGCCAATCAGAGCGTTCTCCATATCATGGTGTTTAGATCGCAAGAACCACAACTATCATACCTCCTTATTTTTCGCGTTTATCTACATGTGAACTACGATTATACTACTTTAATATAAACATGATAAAGAGACTCTGTATTCTGTCTACTGTTTTCTTTGGATGTTTTCTATTTAAGGGGTTATACCAGTTGCATATATATATATATCAGTAAAATAAGTAAAACATGTGACACAAGTACAACCAATCGTATAATAGATAACAAAAATGAATTATACCTCCTTTAGAGAGGACAAGTATTTTTCGCGTTTCTTATCATGGTGTTTAGATGGCAAGAACCACAACTATTATACCTCCTTAGAGATGACAATTATTTTTCGCGTTTATCTACATGTAAACTACGATTATACATCTTCATATATAGAGACTCTCTGTATTTTGTCAGGGACTTTTTATGTTAGTATAGAAAGTCCCTGATTCTGTCTACTGTTTTCTTTGAAATGTTTACTATTTAAGAGGTGTACCACTTGCATATGTATTAAAATAAGTAAAACATTCTCAACTTCATCTAAAACTACCTCGACCAAAAACTTTAACCTGAAGGGGGACAGACGGACGGACGGACGGACGACCGAACGAACGAACGAACACACGGATGCACAGACTAGAAAACCGTGATAATGCCCTTAAATGGGGTATAGTACAAATTTATTGTTGAAAGGGAAAATAGTGATTTAACAAAAATGAAAGTAAGGTAGAGACTACTAGAGGGAGACAGGACCATTTTCGGGGTGTCGGGTGTTTTTAAGCTCGGGATTTGGAGATTGGTCCTTACGGAATCCGGGAATATATTTTTCGATTTCGATATTTGGGGATATGCATTTCTTTATATTCTGCATCTCGGGATTTCATGGTTTTAAGCCCGGGATTTCGGGATCAGGACCCCTCCGACCACCCAACAAATTAGCCTTAGTCGGTCTTAGTCATTTATACAAGATTCATATCCTACCATTGTCATGTTAATAAGGCTCTCAAAAGAAAAAACATTGATGGATTGTCCTAGAAGCACATTTTATCGGACTAATAATGGTCTATATATAAGCAGATACATTTATTTCATGTTTGAAACGGTGCAAATTTTTAATTTGATTTGACTTTTACCAAAAGAATCATTGTTTGAGTCAAATAGTGTCCCTTTAAAACTTATATATAAAAAAAGAAGATGTGGCATGATTGCCAATCAGACAACTCTCCACAAGAGACCAAAATTACACAGAAATTAACAATTATAGGTAACCTTGCGGCCTTCAACAATGAGCAAAGCCCATACCGCATAGTCAGCTATAAAAGGTCCCGAAATGACAATGTAAAACTATTCAAACGAGAAAATTAACGGCCTAATTTTTGTAAAAAAAATAACGAAAAACAAATATGTAACACATAAACCAATGACAACCACTGAATTACAGGCTCCTGTCTTGGCAGTATACAGAATGTGGCGGGGTTAAACATGTTAGCGGGATCCCCCCACCCCCCCTCCCCTATCTGGGACAGAGGTATAACAGTACAATATTAGAAAGAATCACTTAGAGAAAAGAATTGTTTAATGAAAGTGAAAAAAAAAATCATACACTTACCAACAAAACAAAACCAAAATGTCACCTCCATGACGGTTACAGAATTTACTACTAGTATATTTTTTTTAGTCTGATATTAATAACTTACATCCCACACGAATGAAATTACATTATTAACATGTGAATTAAGGAAATTCAATGTCCATGTTTGAATAGTGCTAAAGGGGCGTGTATAAATATTTTAATAAAATTTATGTCCCCAAACTATTATAAATTTTCCTAGAAAAAGACGTCAGGTCATTCATTTTCATAGGCAAAAAACGCTCCGTGATACTCCTTTTTAGCTCACCTGGCCCGAAGGGCCAAGTGAGCTTTTCCCATCACTTGGCGTCCGTCGTCCGTCGTCGTCGTCGTCGTCGTCCGTCGTCCGTCGTCGTCCGTCGTCGTTAACTTTTACAAAAATCTTCTCCTCTGAAACTACTGGGCCAAATTAAACCAAACTTGGCCACAATCATCATTGGGGTATCTAGTTTAAAAAAATGTGTGGCGTGACCCGGCCAACCAACCAAGATGGCCGCCATGGCTAAAAATAGAACATAGGGGTAAAATTCAGTTTTTGGCTTATAACTCAAAAACCAAAGCATTTAGAGCAAATCTGACATGAAGTAAAATTGATAATCAAGTCAAGATCTATCTGCCCTGAAATTTTCAGATGAATCGGACAACCTGTTGTTGGTTTGCTGCCCCTGAATTGGTAATTTTTAGGAAATTTTGCTGTTTTTGGTTATTATCTTGAATATAATTATAGATAGAGATAAACTGTAAACAGCAATAATGTTCAGCAAAGTAAGATTTACAAATCAGTGAACATGACTGAAATGGTCAGTTGACCCCTTTAGGAGTTATTGCCCTTTATAGTCAATTTTAAACCATTTTTCGTAAATCTTAGTAATCTTTTACAAAAATCTTCTCCTCTGAAACTACTTGGCCAAATTAAACCAAACTTGGCCACAATCATCATTGGGGTATCTAGTTTAAAAAATGTGTGGCGTGACCTGGCTAACAAACCAAGATGGCCGCCACGGCTAAAAATAGAACATAGGGGTAAAATGCAGTTTAGTGGCTTATAACTCAAAAACCAAAGCATTTAAAGGAAATCTGACATGAAGTAAAATTGTTTATCAGGTCAAGATCTATCTGCCCTGAAATTTACAGATGAATCGGACAACCCGTTGTTGGGTTGCTGCCCCTGAATTGGTAATTTTAAGGAAATTTTGCTGTTTTTGGCTATTATCTTGAATATTATTATAGATAGAGATAAACTGTAAAAAGCAATAAATGTCGGCAAAGTAAGATCTACAAATAAGTCGACATGACCGAAATGGTCAGTTGACCCCTTTAGGAGTTATTGCCCTTTATAGTCAATTTTTAACCATTTTTCGTAAATCTTAGTTATCTTTTACAAAAATCTTCTCCTCTGAAACTACTGGGTCAAGTTCATTATAAATAGAGATAATTGTAAGCAGCAAGAATGTTCAGTAAAGAAAGATGTACAAACACATCACCATCACCAAACATATTTTGTCAGGAATCCATCTGCGTCCTTTGTTTAATATTCACATAGACCAAGGTGAGCGACACAGGCTCTTTAGAGCCTCTAGTTTTAATTTTCAAAAGGTAAATGTAAATGTTATTATTTAATATTGTTTTAGAGTTGAATATTAATTTTCTATAAAATGTATGTGACATTTGTCCTAAGACCAATTTTCCTAGAAAATGATGACCATGTCATTTATATCCCTGGGTAAAAACGTCCATGTCGTTTATTCACATAAAGGAAAAAGTAATGAAACTTTCCAATCAAAATATTTTTTTTATTTCAAAGTTTTTTTTATTAATCCAAGAATTTGATTTTTCAGCGGGAGGATTTTTTTACAGGCAGCATGAACAGTTGTCGTATCTAGGTCAAATAACACATTACAGTCATAATAAATGAATTAGTAACAAGTTACATGTGCATCATTACTAGAGAGTTTGGAAGTGTTTTAGTTACTGAAACATATTTTTAAATGCATTTCAATTTTATAAAATTCATTATTCTGCAGTAGCTTATATTCACATGTGCAAACAATTTTATTGGATTTAGAGCATGGGTTTATTCACAAAGCGAAAGAAGCACGTCATATCAGAATGTATAACGTCCCTATAACTTCTTTTCGTATATTTATCGACATCTTTCGTTTCACTCAAAATTCTAGGAATTTAAGTTTGTAATACGCTTGCGCATGGGAAGTGACGCCATATTTTCAACAAAAATGGAACGGAGGGAACTTTCAATGTTTATATTGAGTTTTATAGCTTAGGATGGCTATAAAGCATTTTGAACTGACAACAAAAAAGAAATGAAGCTCCTCTGACATATTGAATTGATTGATTAAAAAAACGTACGCCACCATGCTGTGGATTTTGCAATCGGCATTATCGCAATGCTTCAAATTTCTCCTGGATTGCATTTTTTTCATAATAGTTGATTTGTTTGTGAAATGGTTCCTAGGTGATTCAAGGTAAATTTATAAAATTTAGGATTTTTACACAAGTTCAACTTTTCCGACAGTGTTAATTTTAAAGTTCCAGGCCAAATAAAAAAGTATGTGTAGTTCTAGTCCGAGATTACTCTGACGTCCAACGGCTGTTTTTCCAGACAAGCTGGGGCCGTGAGACGTCAGAGCTCGTCCCATATCAAAAAGTGGATATTTGCCCGCCCAAAATAGATGCGCTGCTTCGTCGCTTCTGCTGCCGACTGACGGCTTTGGAATTATATAAATCAGGCATCAATCTGTTCATTTTTCATTTATCTCTTCATTTATGTAAGTTTCACTTACCTGCCAACCTTTATTTTCTCATTATTAGACAGTTTTCACAGTGACCAATCGATTTCGGCATTTTGACTTTCACTTGTTAATTTACAAGAGAGATTACCCTGTCATCACGACAAAGATTGAAGATCTTTTTAGTTGGTTCCGTTTTGTGTTTGAACTTAACACACAGGGAAACTAGGCATTGACGTCACTATGCTACTTCCAGTGTAGAAAATTACTGCAGAATACGTTTTTTCTACTCTTTTTGAATAAAAAAACATGTCTAAAGTTAAGTTTTCATTGTTATTCTCAAGTATTGCTAAAAAATGCCAATTTTCTAATGACCGTTTCAATCCAGACTTCCGAATGTCTAAAAACATTCTAGAACTTCACAAAATCACACTTCCAGCCTCCATTGCTTTGTGTACATTCCATTCAGCATCATCAATCTTGTGGCAGCAATACAGGTCAAGCAAATCAATTTTTTGGGATATGATTGCTTTCAAGCAATCTGTAGACTTATACCGGTGGCTCAGAGCATTTCCCTCACGTCAATCGTTTTATTCTAAACATTAAGGAACATCTCGGTAAAAGGAAAAAACAAACAAAGGGATTGAACTTAAACAACTTTCCTATAATGGTCTTTTCATAATCTTCATGTTTGATAATTCCCTCGACTTATATGCGTGTTTTTAACAACACAGAAAATCAGAATTAAGCAGTATTTATATTTAGTGTATTTATAAATTTAGAAACACGTCAGAGGGAATTCCCAGTTTTGGTAAAATGCGAGAGTTCTCTGAATTCCGATCAATCTATTTCTGTCATATAAGAACTGAAGTGGAGTTTTTCTTATGTTACCGTTATGAAACTGATATTTGAGATTGTATTTCCATAAAGAAATAGAGAACCATCTAGGTCGTTTAATAAACATTAATATACGTTCTTGCTTCAGGGTTTGTTTTGCGTATGCGTATAGTTTTCTTGACTTCAAGGGGTTTTATATTGAATGGTTGCTCTAGATTCCCCACTCAATTAATTAATTTATAACTCATGTGATCTTTTTTATATATGCCCGCTATTGAGGGTTATTGTTGTTGCATAATTTTAAATCATATGCATCATTTAAATCAAAATAAATATAGTTCACATCGTAGAACACCCCTTTCGGCGAAATGGAGTCTTCCATATTATCGTTTCGAGTTGTCTCCCTTCCGGAAGTAAATTCCGTGAATTCTGAAATCTGAAATCGAGTATTAGCTCGTTATGTCAATAAACGTCGTATTATATTAATAACGATCGCAGTTTAAACCGATAAATGTGTACGGAAAGGAGTCGTGATCACTGACCCAAAGGGGGCTAGGATGAAATTTGAAAAAAATAGGCAGTACAGGAGTTTTGAGTAAAAAAAAAGGCAGGATGAGACAATTGCCAAAAAAAAAAAGTCAGGACGACAATTTAGGTAAAAAAAGTCAGGATAAACTAAAAAAAAAAAATGCAGGACCGAACAGAGTGAAAAATAACAAGGCAGGACAGAGATTACAGCTAAAAAAAAATGCAGGACAAAATTTTTCATCCTAGCCCCCCCATAAAAATCAAATGGTAGCTCCCTAATTACATTGTTCATACACTTTTATCCGGAATTGGCTGTTTTGTAACTATTTTACATGTGCAGTAGAAATAGTTTTAAAAATAATAGTATCCAGCTACATGTATACATGTGTCAATGAAACAACGGCAATCGTATCCCTCAGAGCCCTCAGAGCAATCTGCTCTTTGATTATGATTTTCAAAATGACAAGCTCCTTACGTCTTTCACGATTTTCCCGCGAAAAAAGTCCAACCAAAATGAAAGGAAAACTATATGAAAATACAATGTCCCTGCCATAATTTGTGCAGGAATACACTACAGACATGATAGAGTAGGTTAATAAAAAACAATTTACATTTATTTTTCATAGAAAAAAATTGATTCATTATAAAAAGATCGATATTCTGACCATTATGACTGTAGGTAAATATTCATACAAAATTCCATTGATGTCGAAAGGGATGGCAAAAAATGAGGTTTCCTGTTGAATAAAACCCAAAATTATTGCAAACTATTTAAAGCAATATCCCACAAACAAATAATGTAATTGCCGTAGACTGAAAAATCACCTAATTGACAATAGAGCAATTTGATTAGGCAGAACGATTTTACATCACATGATTTTGACACCATTGGAATTTGAATGTAAATTAAACAAACAAGGTCAATAGGTTTAGTATGGGACAGCATCGTACATTGAGTACAATAATGAGATACGCTTGACGATACATGGTAATAAAAAATCAAAGCTAAGTCTACAGAAAAAAATAAGAAAAAATAGCCTTACACATGTATGTAAATGACTTATCAACATACCTGGATATTAAATACACCTTATCGCTATTTGTCCACCATTACTGGATATCACACAGGTTCCCGTAAAATTTTGACATCATAAAACAAAATATCTGACGCCACAATGGAAAAGTGATTGTTGTATGTGTCAAAAGTTCAAGCAGCCGGGTCAGCCGGAATTAGCGATACAATAATAAATAGTCATGCATCAAAATTTACCGTTAAAAGTCATTTAGCAAGAATTTTTACTGTTATTTGTCATGAAGGTACTCCCATTCAATACAGCCCTCTCACATATACTAGTTAATGCATGATTTTAGAACTGGTGCTTTTTATGGAAAAAATTAGATGTAATTATTCAAATGTCTGATTATATTTTATCACAATATCCTTTGACATGAATTTTAGTTTCCCTCTTTTATTATTTGAAGGTGCAATAGAAAAACTTTGTAGACATTAATAATAACGTTAACTATATAACAAATGTACTAGTAACTATTGAATATGATTTTACAATGTTGATTTGTTTTCTAGATCACCAGAGGAGAAGAAGAAAATTTGGCTTTTTGAGTCTGCTGCATTGCTTATATCCTGTGTACTCATCCAGCTATGTGATCATACACCTTATTTTCTCATTGGTCTCACCATAGTTACATTTGTTTACACCCAATTACCATGGCTACGATTTAATCCAGATTTACGTCACTGGTGGGGTGTTGCTCAGACAAGATGGGAAGAATATCAGCAGCATTCGGACAGCATGGCTCGACTTCAGAAACAACTAAGTAATGAACCACCAATGAGAGGCATGATGAATGCAAGACCAAATATTCGCCATGAAGAAATGAGAAATAATAGATTTGGGCCATTTCAACAAAAGAATGTGAACTTTTCATTTCCTCAAGGTCAAACTCAAAGCAACTTTGAAGGAATGTCAAGTCAAAATACTAATAAGAAACAAAGTGCCACAACTGGCAAAAGCATGTTGTCATCACTTTCGAGAATAAAATTATCAAATGTTTTTAAGAGGCAACAAAATAATGCTACACCCTTGAAACCTGAGTTTAGTTTCATGCCTGCTAGTACTTCCAAAGTACAGCAAAATGACATTAATACTGCAATACTTACTAATGAAAACAATTCACCTCCAAAATCAACATGGTTTGGAAGTCAATTGACAAGGCAACCAATTCGAAAAATAGATCGTCCATATACACCAAATTATTCTCCAGACTATAGCAGCTCATTAAGAAACAAGTTTATGTCAACCTTTGGGTTTTCTGGACATCACAGTGGTCCACCTGGTTTACGGAATGAAGGACAGAACTTGTGTTTTATGAATAGTATTTTACAATGTATAGCTAGAACACCTAATTTGTGTAAACATTTAAGTTTAGAGACGGCCAAAGAAGCAGAATGCAGCGTAGCTGAATCTGTTTTACTCAATACTCTAGTAGAAATTATGAACAGTTGTATGGTAGATATCTCTACTTCAAACTTAGATCCCATGGCATTTAGACAGGCAGCATCAACACTCAACAGTAGCTTAGTGGCAGCGCCTTCACAGCGACAGGTACAGCAGGACGCAGCAGAATTTTTCATGTGGCTTATGGATACGGTGCATACATTGCTGAATAAAAACAGGAGAGGTACAAACATTTTTATTGTTTGAAATTTTAAGCATTGGTTACATTGTACATTTACAAGTATAAGGTATACATGTAGCAATTTAGAAGGGACATGTATATATATGTAATGTTAGATTTAGGGTAATTGTTAACATGACAACAACCAACAAATGTAAACAAAGTTGGAGACATTAAACATGTTGAAGGTCATCATATGACTGTTGTCAATAGAAAGGGCCAAAACTACATTTTTTTGTCCACAAGCATGACAAGTATATGACTGTTAAAAAAGACAAATATATAATTCACAAGAAATTACCAAAGATCTGACGTCCGCAAAATATTCTTTAATACATGACCACAAAATTAAAACATTCAGAAATGCTCAGAGGAAGATAATGGTTTATAGTTGCAGACATTCATGTATAAGAAGGATTACATAGTTTGAAACATACATGTAATAAAGAAAATCATCCATTTTGATCAGTGGTAAATAAACCAAACTTTAAAAAAAAATCCTCATTCATAACAAAAAGTTAACAGAATTGGAAGTTTCTGAAATTTTTAAATGAAAAGCAAGCTGCTCAAAATTCTTACATCTTCTATGCCTTTCTACATTTCAAAAATGGCCGCTGTACTTCTTAATCAATTTGTATATATAAAGCATACATGTACATGTAGTCTGCAGACATTGGATAATGGTGGTTAAACTGAATGAACAGTTAGACATGCAAATCCTATATATATTGTACGTATTATTGGCCATAATAAGAATAATCTAGTTCATTGTAGCATAGAGTCAGGTAGAATTTACAAATATTCTCAAATTTCGGCACTTGCAGTATTTAACAGATTAAAAAATTCATTATTATATTATTATTTGCACAGTGCAAGAACATAGAAAATTTATAATATATTACATTGTACATGGTCCTGTCAGCTATTTTGTAAAAATTGCAATTTCACAATGAGCAACAAGATGTTAACATTACCTGAGTTGTAATACACTTCTGTATGCCATTATTTCAGGTTTTTCTTATAAATTATTTCTACTAGCATAGGGGTACAGATACATGTATATTTATACCCCACGCAACGAAGTTGCGGAGGGTATAATGTTTTTGACCCGTCCGTCCGTCTGTCCATCCGTCCGTCAGTACTGTTTCTTGTCATCGCAACTCCTCTCAAACCACACAACAGAATTTCACGAAACCTTTTCAGATAATAAGGACATACTATGTAGTTGTGCATATCAACGGGAAATTGCGATTCAATTTTTTTTTCTAGGAGTTACGCCCCTTTCAGTGTTCTCCCCAGGATTTTTGGATAGCACCAGGGTAACGCGTGACGAAATGAATTTTACAGTATTTTGTGTCGCTTTGCGTCGCTTATTTTTTTTCTTGTTACTTTTTGTCATTACCTGTTTGCCTTTGTTTTGTTTACTGTGGAACTGTGTTGTAGGACTTTGGGTCAGAAAATTATTGGTAGAAAAAGTAAATTAATAAACAGTTTGTATACTTTAATATCTTTGAAGAATAAATAAAAGAAAGCACAATTAGTCTTTAAGCTAAAGTCACTTCTTATATTTTGATCAAGCCATTTTGTCCCGATCTTGTAGTTACACTACACATTCCCCATAACAATGAACTTTGAACAAGATTTTTGATACAGAACCTTCAGTAAATTAAAAGCTATTTTCCATAGTTTTAGATCTGATTCTTTTAGACAACAACAAATTTGTTTTTATGATTAATACTTTGTTACAGACATGGAGAGTACTTTAAAAGAGTTTTCTATTCACAAGGTTCATCCCTAGCTTTAGTCCTGCGTGGGAATGTATTAGAGTTGTGGCAGTAGGCTTTTTAGACCTGTTACAGTCCAATATTTTTAACATCGTATAAATTACCTATTTATTATAATATGTCTGTGCATCAATAATGGTATGATTCTCAAAAATAATTTGCAAAACATTTTTGTTGGTATGTTCTAAGAATGTTTTCATCCTTAATGTAACATTCTAATATAATTTTGCATTCAATTTGTACTTTATTTTTATTTGCAATGAGAAATTATATGTGAGGAGCATTTATTTGTAATTAGCAAAATCAGGGGAAGTAACTCCACAATTAATTCCTAAAAGGCAAATTATTTTGACTTGAGACTGGCGTAATAGGGTTCATTAACAAATGTCTGCTTGTCCCTCACAAGTCTGTTATTTAAATTATGATCTCTTAATTAATTAAAACACAAAAGAATCATGTACATCGATTAAATCCAATCATCAAGGTTAACCTCAACAGGTAAATCGATCACGTGGTGTAAACAATCATCTTGTCAATACTGGATAAAACTGGTTAGAACTGGTCAATTTTGATGTAAAGTTGAAGTCATCTGAAACTTTACCGATTTTAATACGATTTTTTACCGAAAACTTTAGCACCACTGAAAAAAATTATACATCGCGGCAAGAACGATACCACCGCGGCAGAAAATTATACATCGCGGGCCCGTGGTCCTTTAAGGGCCTGGGGAGAACACTGCCTTTGAACTTATTTACTTTAATGTACTACTGCAACAGTTTGTCATCGCAACTCCTCTCAAACCACACAACAGAATTTCACGAAACCTTTTCAAATAATAAGGACATACTATGTAGTTGTGCATATCGACGGGAAATTGCGATACAATTTTTTTTCTAGGAGTTACGCCCCTTTGAACTTATTTACTTTAATGTATTACTGCAACAGTTTGTCATCGCAACTCCTCTCAAACCACACAACATAATTTCATGAAACCTTTTCAGATAATAAGGACATACTATGTAATTGTGCATATCGACGGGAAATTGCGATTCAATTTTTTTTCTAGGAGTTACGCCCCTTTGAACTTATTTACTTTAATGTACTACTGCAACAGTTTGTCATCGCAACTCCTCTCAAACCACACAACAGAATTTCAAGAAACCTTTTCAGATAATAAGGACATACTATGTAGTTGTGCATATCGACAGGAAATTGGGATTCAATTTTTTTTCTAGGAGTTATGCCCCTTTGAACTTATTTACTTTAATGTACTCCTGCAACAGTTTGTCATTGCAACTCCTCTCAAACCACACAACAGAATTTCATGAAACTTTGTAGATAATAAGGACATACTATGTAGATGTGCATATCAACAGGAAATTACGGTTCAATTTTTTTCTAGGAGTTATGCCCCTTTGAACTTATTTGCTTCAATGTACTTCTGCAACAGTTTGTCATCTCAACTCCTCTGAAAACACACAACAGAATTTCATGAAATTTTGTAGATAATAAGGAAATACTATGTATATTGACAGGAAATTATTATTCAATATTTTTTCTTATACTTATTTAATTTCTCCAATGACAATGTGGGGACGTGGGGTATGTGAGCGTGCTCACTAAGGTTCTTTAATTTTATTTGTTTTTGAACTATCTATCTTGATTCAAAGATGCCTGGCATGAAAGTCAGACAAAAAATTTAGATAAGATTTAAATTGATAACATATGATTATTTTATTCACAGGTGGCCAAGTAGCTGTTGAAAATCCTCGTCTGAATATGTTGAAATTTATATATGGACATCTTAATCCTGCCAAAATTCAAGATCTCAAAAATGCTTGCCAGGTAGAGGTAAGAAATCAATCATGACTGCACACCAGTATTTTGCTGACATGACTTTTTTTATTCAATTCAAAAAGTCATAAAAAAAAAACTATAAAGGTAAACATATAACAAACTATCAAATCAAGCTTAAACTAAGGCAGACAATGACATACAATATAAATATAAGGAGATGTGGTATGATTACCAATGGGACAACTATCCACCAAAGTTCAAATGAAGTGGATGTGGTATGATTGTGATTACCAATGGGACAACTATCCACCAAAGTTCAAATGAAGTAGATGTGGTATGATTACCAATGGGACAACTATCCACCAAAGTTCAAATGAAGTAGATGTGGTATGATTGTGATTACCAATGAGACAACTATCCACTAAAGTTCAAATGAAGTGGATGTAAGCAATTATAAGCAACAATACTAAAACACCCAACATGAAAAATATGAAACAATTCAAATGAGAAAACTAACATCCTTATTTATAACAAAATAATTTACGAAATAACAAATATGACAACCACTGAACTACATGCTCCTGACTTGGGACAGGCACTTACATTTTGTTAAGAATGTGGCAGGTTAAACAGGTTTGTGAGCGCTCAACCTCTTCTGACCTGGGAATGATGTAACAGCATAACTTTAGAATAAGTATTTAACAACTCTGCTTAGGATTTAGCATTAAGAAGTAAGACTTGTTTGCTTCTGAGTGAAATATATGTCTATAAGGTATGTTGACATTAAACAAAGCTGAATGTTAGCTTGCAAGAGAAAAAAATAATTCTATGTGTTTGTTTAGGTTAAATAAAGGAATATTGAAATGACCTTTACTTATAATAATCTTGTGTATACATGCGATATTTACTGCTTGCAATTTGTTATCAAACATCCATCAGCCAATTAGGCAAATATTAATTATAAAACTCAATTCAAAAAGCAAGAACACTTTATATAGGATATATATACAATGTTTGACATAGCAAGCAATAAATTGTATAAAAAAAGCTGTGTTCATAAAAACAACATTGAACAATTTAAGTCTAAAATTTATATTAATGAAAAAGATTCATTACTGGTATAATATATATCATGCTAAAAAATATTGACATGAATTGATTACATGTACAATGTATGTAAACATAATGCTATCCAAATTTCAAAAGATAATAGAAAACAGCAACATCTAAATATACAAAAATGTAACTAAGTAATTCAACATGACAAAAAAGAAAAACTTGAAAATACTGCAAAATCTCATCACAGATATACCACAGGTGAATTTAATATTAAATCAATTACACACTTGGATTGGATGAAAATCAAAAGTGAAACACTTTTCATTTCCGTAATCTGCATACAAATAAGATAATAATATTAATAATATAAACGAAAAAAAATGTATTTAACAAACATGACAGACAGTGTTTCATAGAATTATGAAATGATGGATGCTATCCTATATATTACAGATCAATGCAGCCAACGGTTTCCAGAATGAAACGTATGCAGAGCCTATCCAACGTTTATCTGATTTAGAGTGGTTGTCCTATAAACAGGAGAATGATTCAGTGATAGATAATCTGTTCACTGGACAATTAGTAACAGCGTTTCATAATCTGAGAGACAATAAAATCTCTGTCAATCTTCAGACATACAATGTGTTACCTGTAACAATAGCCGAGCCTAGAGATGTGTCAGGTCTTGTTGTTCTCCTAGATTGTTTTTCAAACTTTTGTAATATAGAACATTTGAGTGGCCAAGAGGAGATAGATAATTCACCATACAAAACAGTAGAATCTCCGATATCTCAACAAAGTAATCAAAACTTACATCGGACACCTTCAAACCTCAGGGAAAGAAAATTTACAAGTGTAGATTCAGCTATTTCAGTTGGATCTCCATATTCTGTCATGTCGCCTATCCCTGGTATGGCAAATTTAAATGACAGTGGTTACCAAGACAATGTGTTCAGAACATCAACTCCTATAGGTAATAGTGTTAATCCATCACGAGTCTTGTCCAGAACTTGTAGCATACAACGAAGATGTTTGTTGAGACAGTTACCAGAATGTCTAGTCATACAGCTAATGAGATTCTCGTACAACCAGTTGACTGGACAGTCTAGGAAACTTTTGTCTCCGGTCAAAATTCCTCTGAAGACATTAGATTTGACGTCCATCATGTTTGACACGGTCACACATCAAGAAAACTTATCAGAGGAAGAAAATTGTTACAAATATGACCTGTATGGTGTTTGTGTTCATTATGGAGGTGAGAGTACAAACTATGGGCATTATGTTAGTTATGCTTTACAGCCAGACAGTAGTAAGTGGTATAAATTTGACGATGAAATGGTTACAGAGGTCAACATGGACTATGAACTTACGACCCAAGAAGTGATGAGGAATGCATATCTGTTGTTTTACAAGAAATGTAAAAGTAATTGAAATCTCATTGCTCATTGTTTTATAGTTGTTACATTGTTATATAAATTTTGTTTTAAACTAATTAGAGAAGATGTAAATCTTTGTTTAATTAATTCGCTTGCTCTATATAAAACTGTTTACAAAGCTGTAGAGGGAATTATTATAACATCTACTATCAGGGATAACACATTTTTATATTAGAATTTCTTTATACCGACTTAAAACAGTGAATCTTCAACAATAACTGGAAACATTGATTGTAAGCCAGGAATATTACTGATTTAACATGTTTAAGGATTTTTTTTTATGAAATGAGCCATTAATCTTTCTAAAAGCATATTAATATTGGTCAAGAAAGCAACATGTTTTTAAAAAAAAGTGTTTTAAAATTTTAATAAATGATTATAAACTGACACATTTTAGAACATTCAGTTAAGTTTTAGATTTAAAAGAAAAGAGTTAGGTTTAGAATTGTAAGATCAATCATTTTATTTTAATACCAATATTTTCGATTTTTATTTAAATTTAAAAAAAATGAGATTTCATGCAATATAAAGGAAAAAATCAAGTTATTCGTAATATTGAAAACACTTTTAATTAGCTCCTTAAAAGATAGTACTTAAATGATCAATGTGAACAGATTGTCTTTCTTAAATATAAAGGAGGTACACTAAAAATCATTGTTTGGCCAAAAAATATGAATTTTTCTAATTCAGTATTTTTGCATAAAACTGAATGATACAGTCATGTAGGTACATGTATTTTTAAAATTTAAACTGTTTTGAGGTCTTTTATTTGAAGTTAAAATATGACTAATTAAAAAAAAAATCAGTTGTAAAAAATCAAGCCAATCAAAGCAAGAACCAAGTTTTATCTTGCATGTAGTCTCTCAATTTTTGTTGGTCTAAAAACCATATGAAAAATTTGCCAAAATTTATTTTAATTTGAAAATGCTCAAAAGATCTCATAATTACTGGTATTTTGATTATGTTATATCAGAAACACTATTGTATCATGCAAATAAAGAAATGACATATAAACATGTGCAAGAATGTATATTAAATATCAGTACAAAATTAATAGGCCCACAAAAATAAAATTAATACAAGAATTTTTACTCATCAAACTAAAGGCAATTTTGTAATTTTTTAACTCAAACTCAAACTTTAATAGCTCAAGTTATCACACATGTATCTATAATTACACAAATGTACACAACAGTTACTTCTAATTTTAATGAAAAGGAGTGAAAATGTGTTCTGGACTTGCAGAACATATTTGCATACATGTACATTTTGGATTTAACTTTTGAAGCAATTAGGAAGCACAAGCTGATGCTTTTTGAGCTTGTGAATTACTGCAAATTTTATTATGAAGTGCTTTTTAATATTTGCATTATTTATCCATTGAAACTAACTGAAACTTCAAATACCCATATTTTTTCATAATTCAATGCAGA
Organism: Mytilus edulis; assembly: GCF_963676685.1. Classification (NCBI taxonomy): domain Eukaryota; kingdom Metazoa; phylum Mollusca; class Bivalvia; order Mytilida; family Mytilidae; genus Mytilus; species Mytilus edulis. The sequence continues at coordinate 47,656,005 of NC_092344.1, forward strand.
ATGTCATAATTTTTACTTGTTTGTCACTGATATGCTATAAATTCAATGCTCTAGTCCCTTTTCCAGCATGTTTCATTGTGGATGAACGCCATGTTGAGCTGAAATATCTTCTATAGATATAGAAATGAACTCTATTTTGGTCAGCTGATTTTGGTAATCTACAGTAAAATGAAAATAGTACCACATATCATTTGAATATATTTATTTTTAATTTATCAGACAGACAATGACAGATTATTGTTTGGATGTGTTTTTTCTGTTTTTTTCTGATTAATATGGGAAGAATGCATTTATTTTTGTTTGCAAAATGTACATTTTCTCTCAGATTACATAAAATTGTGAATAAAAAGCAATGTAGTCTGGTCTTAAATAAGATAATAGAAATATTTTATGCATATTATAAAAGTAGGGTGTGTCATAAAGTTTTCCAGTCCAAAGCTGATCCATAAAAGGTTAAAGTTTTGCATAGGGTTAATGGGAGGCACTCAAATTAATTAATTGTGAGTGTTTGCATTTTCTCTACAATTTTGTGAGAAGTTTAATTCAAATGAAAATTTTATATTATGGATGATTGTGGTCTAACCTTTTGGGGTTTAAATCTGGAACAGCTCTTATTCACTTTTAGTTCAATTGCTACACGCACAGACATAAAGTTAAGAAAAACCTGGTTATTGTTGTATTAAAGAAAGATAAATGGGGAGATATTGGTAATACTATATGCACCCATTCAATGATGGGGGATAAGAAAAATATACATTGTAGTTAGGATGACTGTGTGTCCTCAACTGAACTGTGAAGTCAGATCTTGATATGATTAAAAAGCATAGAATAAAATTCTGTTCAAGATTACTTCATATGTTAATATTTACATGTTGTTTATACTTTTGTATGTAGACCAAATATAATTTGTATGACAAATACACAAAAAGGCAAAGAAAAATATTAAAATATGTAAGAATGAAATGCTTATATTAAATTATTTTACTTTAAAATGTTGTTTTTATACTACATGTAAGTACAAGAGTGAAAACGCAGGCCAGATATACACGAACCACTCTCATCAATAAAAGGCCCTGAAATGACAAAATTAGCAATTCAAATGAGAAAACTATTAGTGGCTTGATTTGTGAACAAAACAAGAAAACAAAAACAACAACCACTGAATTTCAGGCTCCAGTTAAAAAGTTTAGGTTTGTTTAAAGGGCAAAGTTAAATGATAAGTCAATGGTAATTGGTATTTTGTTGCAGTTTCAAAAGCATTGGCATTTCTAACTTCCATTGTTCATTGACTTTGAATATTTTGCATATATACATATATGAAATAAGGAGATGTGATATGATTGCCAATGAGACAACTCTCCACCAGTGACCAGAGACAAAAAGACATGGAAGTAATGAACAGCTATAGGTCACTGAGTGTAATTTAACAATGAGCAAAGCCCATACCCCAAAGTCAAATCTGTTAAAAACTGGATGTTATGAAATAGCCCAATAGCAGTGCTTAAAAGTGGTGTATAAACACCAAAAATCAAATTCTAAATCAAAATACTAAAAGCAACAGCTCAACTATATTTAGTGTATGGAATGAATGTAAGGTGTATATGTCTGTCTGGCAGTTATACCCAACCTTGACCTCATTTTCATGGTTATTAGTTTCTGTGTTTTGGTCTGTTTTCAAATACTATAAGCAGTAGGTCAACTTTTTTGGAAAGATTGTGTACATGTCTGTTTGGCATCCAACCTTGGCCTCATTTCATGGTTTATTGGTCAATGCTAAGTTTGTTTTGTTTTAGTCTGTTTTCATATACTATAAGCAATAGGTCAACTAAAGTTGGTGTATTGAATGATTGTAAGGTGTACATGTCTGTATGGCAGGTATAATTTGACCTGTACCTCAATTTAATGGTTCATTGTTTAATGTTAAATTTTTGTGCTTTTGTTTGTTTTTTAATTACCATTGGCAGAAGGTCAACAATATATTTTAAGGTGTACATGTTTGTCTGACTGGATTTATGACCTTGACTTCATTATCATGGATATTTAAAAAAAAATCAAGTTTATGCAATACTTGTATTAAAACCTTTTTTGTAACACTTTCAACATAAATTCAATGGTCAGTAAAGCAGGCTAGACATTTCATCGAGTGCATTTTGTTTACCCTTTTTATGTTTTATGCAATATTTACTGAAGGTGGAGAGAAACAAAACTGTTTTGGCATGATATTCATTTTATTCTACAATGTAGGAGAGTGTCCCCACTTTAAGATGCACATAGACCTAAATAAGCAACTGATAATCTTCAGAGCCTCTAGTTTTTTCAAGTCTCAATCCTGACCTTGACCTCTATCCTTTCCAAATTAAAAAAAAAATCAGTTGCAGATTTTGATTCAGTTTATTTTATGAGGACACTTTTATAAATAATTGACCTTTATATTATTGAAATACTTTCAAAATATACAATCAGATTATTGCAAGACCTGTAGAAGCCATCATTCAATAGATTTAACAGATGTTTGTACTTAGGATTAATAAAGGAGTAGGACTACATTGCATTCACCTTGTTTGATCTTCTAATAAATATTTTCTTCATGCCTTTATCAGAAACTACTAAACAGAATAACTGCCTATTTGTCTTGCAGCTGTAGAGCGTTCAGTCGTAACATGAGCACTTTCCAGGATTTGTCAGACATTAAGTTCTTCCTCATTGCTGATATAGTAGTTTTCTAGTTTGAATGGTATACTCAACAATTAAAAAAAATCAATCTTACATATGATTGTGATTAATCAATTGATAGCTGATTAATGTCCAGTAGCAAGTATTACAGCATATTCAGGATGATAACCTTACTTTTATTGTTGCTCCTGTGAAATTTATTTTGTGAAAGCAAAACATAGCAATCCTAAGTTCCGCCAGCAGCATTAACATTGAGGTTCAGTCTGTTGTTAAAGTTTTTTTTAACATCAATAACTTTGTCAAACCTACATGGAATTAGATTGATTTGGACAGAAGCTTGTTTATGACCAAAATACAGTATCCAGAGCAATTTTCAAGATATTTATTTTCATATTTCCTTTTTTTTTTATGATTTAGAGATAATGTCTGAAGCAAACTTTTGAAAATATATCTTTATTTTCAACATTTTTCTGGTAGATGAACCTTTGTTACAGTTAACATTTACTGACAGTCTAGGATTAAATTTTTTGGCATAATAAGTTTGTTAACCTTCAAGGATTGCTATGAAATTTTGACTGAAGATAATCTTCAAGACCAAGAAAAAGCATCTAAAGAGAAAGTCTAAGTTTCTTTTAACATCTTTTATTTTACTGATAAATGGACTCACTTTTAAGTCAACATAACACTTTCACACTGGCTGCAGAAATTGTAGACAAGACACAAGGTTCTGCAGAACCCCTTACAAATATTATGAATGTACCCTGGGTTGTACTAGACCAAAAGGCTAAGTCATAAGAGACAAATCTGCAGTAATACATGTCACAATAAGAGTTTTGACATGATATTCATTTTATTCTACAATGTAGGAGAGTGTCCCCACTTTAAGATGCACATAGACCTAAATAAGCAACTGATAATCTTCAGAGCCTTTAGTTTTTTCAAGTCTCAATCCTGACCTTGACCTCTATCCTTTCCAAATTAAAAAAAAAATCAGTTGCAGATTTTGATTCAGTTTATTTTATGAGGACACTTTTATAAATAATTGACCTTTATATTATTGAAATACTTTCAAAATATACAATCAGATTATTGCAAGACCTGTAGAAGCCATCATTCAATAGATTTAACAGATGCTTGTACTTAGGAATAATAAAGGAGTAGGACTACATTGCATTCACCTTGTTTGATCTTCTAATAAATATTTTTTCATGCCTTTATCAGAAACTACTAAACAGAATAACTGCCTATTTGTCCAGCAGCTGTAGAGCGTTCAGTCGTAACATGAGCACTTTCCAGGATTTGTCAGACATTAAGTTCTTCCTCATTGCTGATATAGTAGTTTTCTAGTTTGAATGGTATACTCAACAATTAAAAAAAATCAATCTTACATATGATTGTGATTAATCAATTGATAGCTGATTAATGTCCAGTAGCAAGTATTACAGCATATTCAGGATGATAACCTTACTTTTATTGTTGCTCCTGTGAAATTTATTTTGTGAAAGCAAAACATAGCAATCCTAAGTTCCGCTAGCAGCATTAACATTGAGGTTCAGTCTGTTGTTAAAGTTTTTTTTAACATCAATAACTTTGTCAAACCTACATGGAATTAGATTGATTTGGACAGAAGCTTGTTTATGACCAAAATACAGTATCCAGAGCAATTTTCAAGATATTTATTTTCATATTTCCTTTTTTTTTATGATTTAGAGATAATGTCTGAAGCAAACTTTTGAAAATATATCTTTATTTTCAACATTTTTCTGGTAGATGAACCTTTGTTACAGTTAACATTTACTGACAGTCTAGGATTAAATTTTTTGGCATAATAAGTTTGTTAACCTTCAAGGATTGCTATGAAACTTTGACTGAAGATAATCTTCAAGACCAAGAAAAAGCATCTAAAGAGAAAGTCTAAATTTCTTTTAACATCTTTTATTTTACTGATAAATGGACTCACTTTTTAAGTCAACATAACACTTTCACACTGGCTGCAGAATTTGTAGACAAGACACAAGGTTCTGCAGAACCCCTTACAAATATTATGAATGTACCCTGGGTTGTACTAGACCAAAAGGCTAAGTCATAAGAGACAAATCTGCAGTAATACATGTCACAATACCTGTACAAAAACTGTTTGGCCTTTTCATATCTGTTCCATTCATACTATCTAACACTACACTCAAATCAAGTGCAGGGCTGCCAAGTCTCACTCATTTTGCGTGAGACTCACACATTTGCATGCTTATTTGGTGGCATTTTCCTTTGATCTATTGTTTTTTCTCTTTGATCTTTACAATTTTGGTTAATTCTCATGCACTTTCTTTATGAAAAGTTTGCAAAATAGCTTGTGTAGTATTTTGAAACATGTATATAGGTTCCGTGTTGAAGACCATACTTTAATTGTGACTTAGATGGAGAGTTTTCTCATTGACACTCATACCAAATCTTCTTATATCTATAGAGCAAATATTATGTTAGCTATGTGCCCTACATTAGAGAGGGTTTTTTTGCCTGTTCGGAATAGAAATATCAATAGTCAATTTAAGTTTTTGATTTAACCTAGAAAGTGAATGTATCCATGACCTGCAGCAATCCAGATGACAACATAACCTTAAAACTAATATAGTTATGAAGAAAAAGATTAGTGCATCATTTTGTATAGGTATAAACATTACTCTGAGGAATAATACTTTCTCAAAAAAAAAAAGAAATACTAACTAATTGTGTATTTTAATGTGACTGAAAACATCAAATGATCTGATGGGAAATATTCTTCATCTAAAATATTATTTACAGTTTTAATCATATCACTAAAATGATATTTTATAAAAGTTAAAACAAAAAAGAATGAAACGCTACTGATTAATAATAAGTAACATGGTGGTATTCTAAACAGAGGCCACTTGTGACAAATTTTAATAAATTTTGATCGTCTTGTTAACAGTATTGGCTTTGTATAGAGATCAGGATTGCACAAGCAACATTTGAAACCTAACAATGAGAAAATAGTCTCTCCTTTGAAATTTGCAGCTGTTATAAGAATACTTAAAACTGCAAAGAAAATATGAATTAGTACAAAAAGAGCAATGCATGTCATTATGAAGTAATTGTTATAAAAATTTGCATTGCATTCTATACAATTTGGTAAATGGCAAGTTTTGTCATTTCCATCTGCAACACAGACACCACACCGACAAGAGCCGTGTGGACCACAGTCATGAAAACAGGAAAATCCTGAGATAGAATGGTATGATAAGGCTGCTTGTTTCAGTACTGTCTGAAACCTAGAAAATACAATACTAGATTTGTACTGTCTCTTGTAATTTGTACCATGTCCTGATAAACTAGCAGATATCACTTCTGTTTCTGAGTTCACTAGTATTCTGTCTGGACGACTCTCTAATCCTGGAAAAGGCTGAAAAGAAATGAGATTTTTTAAGAAGAAAATCAACTAGTATACCCATTTCGCACTATGCCAAAATTTGAAAAAATACATTATATAAAGATAAGTTGTTAAAGCTTAAACTTACCTAAAAAATTGTAATGTAGAATAGTTCCAAAAAATGTAGGATCAACTATATGGCACACATCTACATACCAAGAGTATACATTGTACAATTCCTTTTATTTTGAAGAAACTGAGTGAATTTAAGTTCATAAAAAATTGTTGACAGACAAATGCACATGAATTGAGAGTCTCGTTGATAAAGAAATAGAGTAAAATCTGAAGGGATACTGCATTTAATGTAAAGGGTACTTAAAAAGGGATGTCATATTTGAAAATTTGCAATTTTTCAAATTATGTAGCCATTTGAATTATCTCCCTTGTATTTGTAACTTAAAAAAAAAATATAAGTCAGGGGGAAAATTACCCCATAACTTTCCATTCTAACACCAGAAATAACTGAAATATATATATGATTAATATTTTCTTGAGTATGTACCCCATAAAAAGTCATGATAATCACTTTAAAGAGCAATAAGTAAGAATTTATATAAATTTATCAGAATAAATTCAACAAATTAAAGTGAATTCTTTAACACTTAACATAACCCACAAAACCCCCCAAAAAAAACAACGTTACCCACACAACCTATTGCATGTAGGTGTATGGTAAAGTGAAGACTTTTGTAAAATATCAAGTCACAGATAACAAATGCATAAATTGTTTGTGTGTTTGTTGCATACAGGAATTCACATTTCATAACACAAACCAAACATTGTTTATTGTATAATTACCATATTGCTAAAGGTCAAACCACTATGGTCCTTGCCATGCAACTTCTGCCAGGAATCATCAAAATTTATATATCTGTTACCGATTTGTTGGAGCTCCTGTTTACAGTGAGTCATTGCATGTCCAGGTTTAAATGTTATTAAATCCATTGGAGCCTCAAAATCATTGTAAGTATTGAAATCTCCCAATAGCACCACATTTTTCAATCTTTTTCCTGAAATTAAAAAAATAATTAAAAAATAGCAAAGATAAAATGTACTTTTAAATTGTTTTTCATATGAATATGAACAAGTGTAAAATAACTCTTTCTGAGGATTATTATTTAGTAAATGTTCATATTTTAAACTTTGCAAAGGAAGTGGCAAACTTTTGACCAAATAGAGAGCAAGAGGGATGTCCAATACTGTGAGGGGCGGATCCAGCCATTTAAAAAAGGGGGGTTCCCAACCCAGAGTAAAGGGGGGTTCCAGCTATATGCTCCCATTCAAATGCATTGATCGGCCAAAAAAAGGGGGGTTCCAACCCCCGGAACCCCCACCCCTGGATCCGCCAATGAATACAACCACTAACAGCTTGTCATATGGCACTTATCAAACAGTACTTAACTTTCACCAGATAAAACGTCATCAAAACTATTATTTTTCCAATTAACATTAGCTGGCATTTTTAGTAAACATTGTCATTTTGTTTTGTAAACTTTATTTTAAATGAAATATCATTGAATTATATATTTCTTACTAAAAACATAGTCTAACAGAGCTGCAGCATTTCCACACTGTTGTTGTCTATCATATGAGAAATGTACATTGATGATATTGACAACATGGTCCTTCTGTATTAATTTTACATGTATCAGGAGCCTTTTATTTGTATCTGGTCCATATGTATAAGGTAGTTCTTCTGCTTTCGCATTTAACACTTCAAGTTTGCTTAGTATTCCAATACCTACAATAAAGTAAATGTGAATCAACTAAAACTATGAATTATCTCCCCTGAGAAATGCACAATTAGGATGTGTTAAATGTGTTGGTTGTATAATACATTTTTTGTTGTTGTAAAAAGTGCTCTATTAGTTGTAATAATTTATAGGTAGTAGATTTATTGAAATTTTATTTTTTCAAAAAATTATTTAACAACTAGGCACTTAAAGCCATGCATATATAAGATGTAGGTTTTACATTAATGAGACAACATATATAAACAAAAGGATTTTGTGGGTATTGATAACCATATATCTAATAGTTTTAGCAATACACATTTTCTAAAAGCTAGCATACAGACTTTAACCAATCCATAAATACAAGTTTTCTCAATGAAAGAAAAAATAATTTACTTAAGAATTGAATGCTTATTTTTGTAACTTTATTGGGGTGTAAAATCGTTGACCAAAGTACATTTTGTATGAAGCACCTGTGCACTTTATTGTGGGACCACGTGTTATCACGAATAAAAAGTTTTATTGAGTAATGCAATTGCTTAAGGAATAACATGTGATATGCAGTTAGCCAATCAGAATAAAGTATTATAATGAAACATACATCTAATGTAATTATATGATAATAAATGAATCCACAATAAAGACAAAAGACAGCTAATGCTTGATCAGTGGGAACCATCTTGGTGTTCTCATGAAAATGTAGTTAATACTAGTTAACCCTGCCACACATACAGGAGTCTGTATCAAAGCAGGATCCTCATGATAGGTAATGGTTGTTTTTTTGTCAATGTGATTCATTTACAACTATGAATTATCTCCCCTGACTAAGGTGTTTTTTTGGTTTTTTTTATCTTTGTTGTATTGTGAATAAATGTCTGTTAGTTTTAATTGTTATGAGGTAGCATTTTCAATGAAAAGTTTCCATTTTTTAAATTACAGATTAAGTGAAGTGAATATTCAGAAAATTTACCATTTATCTTGTTCCTTGGTAAGTGTACAATGTTACAAACCTTCTTTATTATATCCTTTCTTGATGGAGTGCTTTATCTTTTGGACCTTATTAGAGCATTTGAAAAATGACCATTTATATGCTGGTATTAATTTCTGCAATTCCAATATCTGATTCTCATTCTGGCTATCACCACATCTCACTTCTTGGAAAGCTATAACATCTGGATTACTTGATTTAATCTGCAAATAAATTTGTGAAATTGAATTTTTCTTTCCATTTATTAGTAATTTTAACTCTCCTGTCATACATTTACTTCTTGTTATTGTAATGATTTTTATGCGAGTATCGAGGTTTATCGATTGAGAGAGTGCAACCTAAATTCTAGTCAGACTCATCAAATGCTGTTGCAACGCTACTCATATGAAGAATTATCAACCTGCTTTCAAGTTTTGGACACATACATTGTATGTTAAAACACAGACCATATAGTTGACTCATGATAGTCCCATGTTTTGCATGTCCCATGTGTTCACAATAAGAATGTAACCTGTAGAAGTTAAGTTATGCTTGTTCCAATAGAAACAGTTGTTATGGCCACATTGTTTATAACAAAGTCTCTTATACTCAACAAATATACATTTGTACATAGACAAAAAATTAATTATGGAAAAAAGTCGTCTTTTAAAATTTTCTTGGAAAAGATAATTTTAATTGTGGGTGCTGAAATAACTACCTTTGATGCCAAAATTAACAAGGGGCTGATTAACTAGCTCCTGAAGTGTCTGACTAGAATTTAATCTGTATGTGTTTGTCTCTACTCATGAGTCTGTTATTAAGTGGTTGTCGATAGTTAATATATATTGTGTATTATTATGACAGTATATATACATGTTTATATATACCGGTATATCATATGTGTTTTTTTTCACTGTATTGTACATAAATCAGGCCAACAGTTTTCTGGTTTGAATTGTTTTATGTACTTTTGCCATTTTGGGGACTTGGTATGTCATCATGTTTGCTCATTGTTGAAGACTGTATGGTGATTTATATTCATTATATTCTATTTCATTTTTGTCTCAGTGTAAACTGGGCCCCTGTTGTGTTCACTTCTCTCTACCCTAACAACAGTAACAGCCTAAACCCAGCAGTCTTTATTATGTATTAATATTATGTCAGTATATTATAAACCAACAGGAACTCAAGCTATTAGCACATTTCTATCCCTACTAGCTTGACATGACCTGGGGAGAAGCTGAAATAAAGGCTGAAGATTAACTGGTTGGTGAAATCTTGTGGTGACCTTATGCTCCACCAGGAGAGCGAAGAGGATAGGTATATATATAGGTAGGTATCCCTACTCAAGGAAATAAAAGATACCGGCTCAGTTTGTCAAGAACGTGAGTTGTGACAACATGCTCATGGGGGCAATTATTTTGCATTTCAGTATAAGTATTTAAAGTCGGGTCTCACTAATTAGCGACAACAAGCGTCAACAAGAATTATTTTAGCGACAACAAGCGACAAGAAGACTATTTAGCGAAAGAAAACATTTTTTTTGTTATTAGATATAAAGAAATTTGTATTTAATGTTGTTTTTTTTTTAAATATACGAGCAGATATGTCTAATTAAAATGTTTTATTATATAGATAGACGAAGAAATGAAACATTTGTGAGGAAGAAAGAGATTGTGAAGTTTATTTTAGTATATATATTGGTAGATGAAGAAATTTACATTTGTGAAGAAGAAAGAGATTGAGCTTCTTTTTTTATTTTTAAATATGAAGAATATGTATAAGATAATGTATGTATCTGTTTTCATCAAAGTCAAAGTATGAATAAACGAATGGAGATATATATGGAGCGGGCATGCCTGTAATGGAATATAATATTTTGATTCATTTGCTTAATACTATGCTCTAAGTGTACTCTTGTTATGTCAATTCGATGCTTTATTTGTAGAACTCTCAGCCAAGCTTTGCCATCTTTATTATTTAAGCGTGTTTCCAGACCCCACGACGAGGACATGGTTCTACCTTGGGGTCCATATATTATTATTATTATATTTTTTTTTATTATTTTTAGTCATTATATAGTAATATGTACATTCCTATCTACATGATCTAACATAATATTTATACATTTTGTACATGGTGGTCCCATTTTGATATGCCGTAGATTTTTACCACTAAGGTTCACTGTATTTTTGCCCGTTTTGAAGTTGTAGTTTTAGCATTTTTAATACGTTTCAGTTGGCAAGGTTTACGTGCACATGCACTTGTTTTAGGGATTGTTAGCCCACCATCTGGCTGTTATTCATAATAGATGCTAAAATATTATGTAAATAATGTTTCATTTTTTTCTTATCAATTTTAACTTTCTTGTCCCTAAAATTATTTTCTTTTGCATATTCTTTTAATATTTATTGCAATAATTAATTTTAATTAAAAAAAAATGTTTTCTTGTCGCTAAATAGTTTCTTGTCGCTTGTTGTCGCTAAAATAATTCTTGTTGTCGCTTCTTGTCGCTTGTTGACACTTGTTGTTGCTAAAATTCTTGTTGTCGCTAATTAGTGAGACCATTAAAGTCAGTTTATTAAAATTTTCTGTCAATATATTTGGTCAGTTTTGTAATGAACTGTCAAATTTATAAAACTCTTCTAATTAATGAAAAGTTGACAATGGCTCTAACCTATTCCTTTATTGCACAGATTTCAGCGGATCAGTTTATCTCTAGTAGAGACTGGATAGTTGTCTCATTGGCAATCATATCACTTCTTATTTTTATATCAAGAATCTTACCAATTTTGCTATTTTGAGTTTTCTAATTTCCCAGTTAAACATTACATTCCATAAATTGTAAGTAGAGACAATTATCTTGGTAGCATTTATATAAGTTATAAAAATTATAAGAAGACAAATAGATTTTGGTAAATACATAATGTATTTGACTGGAAGAAAGTTGTCTGCAATGTTTTTCTTTGTGGTCATTAAACCTTGTCCAATTGCAAAACGACTTTTAATTGGATAAGATTTCCTGTGACGACCAATCAAAATAATTTTTACGTTTTACTGACGTTTTGTAACTTTAATCACAGAAAACTTCAACATGGATTTCAAGGCTTTGATCCAAGCTGAAATAGAAAAGAAAAAGAGAAAAGTGGAAAAAAATTCTGACATTTTGGTAGTGGTATAATCTTATCGTTAGATATTTTCAGTCACAGGTGCTTGTGTCTGTGGAATGGACCCCCCTTTTCTTACTTTCTTTTATGAACTGTAATTTTTTAAGTAAATATTCTGTAAATAACCTGCCTCATAAAATTTCAATAAGAGACAGGTGTTGCCTGGCTGTGAAAGGGGATGAATGGGAGGAATGAATGATATCCCATTTGATTAATCATTTGGGAACCAGGGGTGGATCAAGTCATTTTAAAAGGGGGTTCCAACTCCTAGAATGGATTTAAAGCAAACTAATTGACATTGTATCCCTCTACAGAAGGATTGTCCTTCTTCACAGGTACAAACACCATATAGAGGGTTTATCCCCAACCTGTAAACAGCAGATTTAAGTGACATACATGTAGGATATACAAATTTGGCATTTGTTGTAAAAAAAATCTCTGTTTGTCCTCTTGGTAGGATTTTTTATAAGTATACAACAACTGTTCAGCCATTACATTTAATATACAAGTACGTATTTTGGCCCAAGGAGACGTCACTGACAATACGATGTTGACAATAGACATGTACAAAAGTTGGAACATTATTTTCCCGCGATAATATCAACAATAAGCAATATCTCTATTTGGGAGGAGTAGCCAAATTGACAATAATAGACTATGTGTATTGGCATCTTGTTATATAATTAAATATTCAAATCTAGATGCATATGATCTATTTTTATCAAGGTTTCCTTCCTCTAGATGAGCTTCTAGCCAAAGCTTGTGATTCTTTTCTTATCTTGCTTTTAGGTTTTGTATCCAGTTGTCCTTCTATTAGATGAACTGCTTTAACAGAGCTATGATCTTCATCTGACCAACTATTTGACATATCTGGGGCAAGGTTGGTGGGTGCTAGGACATGTCCACACATCGGTGGACCTACACACTTCATCTCTGGGGCCCATGCCTCTCTGAGATCCTCTACAATTTTGCCTAGGATGATAGACCCTAGTTACCATGTGCCGTTGCAAGGAGTCATTGTAGACATGGTAGAGGTCTTGAATAGTAGAATGTCTGACATGGTAGAAGTATTGAATAGTACAGAGGCTATGTACTGGCAAAAAGACTTGCACATTCGGCTCTCTTTTCACCTGCCAAAGCAGGCTAGCCAGCAGTGATAAAGAGCCTTTTGCTCCCACCACACTAGAAGCATGCTCATTCCTGTGGTACAAACCACCAGCACATTGATTACATACATGATATACATTTTGTACTTTGTTTATATTTAAATTTATTAAATTGTACTTTCAGAGTTCAGATAAAAAATATTTTAAAAGAGGAGATCTAGCCAAAAAAGAAGAAGAAGAGTATTGGAAGAAACATCAGAGATTAAAAGTGCCAGAAAAATTAGCAAAAACAGTAAGCTTTCTATCATATAAAATGACTTTTTGGAGCACACATGCATTAATGAATTTCATGTACATAAACCAAATCTAGCAATACCTTTGATAAGCATATAAGAGAAATGTATGGAAGCTTGGCCCATGTCAAAATATGGGTTTTACTGTGAGTGTCCCAAATTGAGTTTACCTTTTAGCAACACTTTTTGGAGCTAGATAAACTGATATTTTTAACAGTAAAATCAAGTTAACATATCTTGATTGACCTTTAACAAGTTGACTGGCGTTCTATGTATTCTTCCGATGTCAAAAGTAAACACTAGACGAATTTAGGCTGCACGATAGTTTCAAAATGTAAGAAATTTTTTAGCTGTGAAATATGAATATTTTGGGTATTAAGGTGGTACCTAACACTACTGGGAGATAACTCTGTAAAGTCAGCTTAACGTTTTAATTAGGTTGTGTTGTAAAAGGAATATTAAGCTTCTCAATGATCAAAATTGGTGTTTGTCAAATTGCTATATAACCAGTGTAATTTTTCTGACAAAACGGTTGGTTCAAAAAAAATTTAAATTTTATATTTTTATTAAAGTCTGAAAGTAAATACTTTGACAAAATTTTATGAAAATTAAACGAGCCAAATTAATTTTTGTGAAAGTGTTGGGTACCACCTTAATGAAGGAATTATATGACTATACATTGTGGAATGCAGAATGTTGATCATGTTGATGTATCTTAGTTATAGACTGGTAGATAGAGAATTGTGTGGTGGTTGTCATCCAATCAGAACCATTGATATTAAAACATTGCATTAGAATTTATTTTTTAACAACCATTGAATATAATGAATATGCTTTATTATATTTGATTTATAATATTAATATTTCCATTTGATATAAAAGGTAAGAAGCTAAAAAATCAGAAGCTTTTACCACACACTAATGACTATTAATGTATAATTAGTTCAATATTCTGCATACAGTTAACCAAAGAGATCACCTTACTTATCTCATTGAACATTTATGTTATCATTGTATAATTAACGCCTATTATTATACCCCACGCAACGAAGTTGCGGAGGGTATAATGTTTTTGACCTGTCAGTCCGTCCGTCAGTTCTGTTTCTTGTCATCGCAACTCCTCTGAAACCACACAACAGAATTTCACGAAACCTTTTCAGATAATAAGGACATACTATGTAGTTGTGCATATCGACGGGAAATTGCGATTCAATTTTTTTTCTAGGAGTTAAGCCCCTTTGAACTTATTTACTTTAATGTATTACTGCAACAGTTTGTCATCGCAACTCCTCTCAAACCACACAACAGAATTTCACGAAACCTTTTCAGATAATAAGGACATACTATGTAGTTGTGCATATCGACGGGAAATTACAATTCAATTTTTTTTCTAGGAGTTATGCCCCTTTGAACTTATTAACTTTAATGTACTACTGCAACAGTTTGTCATCGCAACTCCTCTCAAACCACACAACAGAATTTCATGAAACTTTGTAGATAATAAGGACATACTATGTAAATGTGCATATCAACAGGAAATTACGGTTCAATTTTTTTCTAGGAGTTATGCCCCTTTGAACTTATTTGCTTCAATGTACTTCTGCAACAGTTTGTCATCTCAACTCCTCTGAAAACACACAACAGAATTTCATGAAATTTTGTAGATAATAAGGACATACTATGTATATTGACAGGAAATTATTATTCAATATTTTTTCGTATACTTATAATATTTAATTTCTCCAATGACAATGTGGGGACGTGGGGTATGTGAGCGTGCTCACTAAGGTTCTTTAATTTTTTTAGAAAGAAGAACAGAAGGAAGAAGAAAAGAAGATTTTAGAGGAAGACGAACAAAAATATGCTCTGTTGCCCAGGAAAGAGGTAACATTTATGTATTTGGCTGAAATATTGTTTGGATAAAGGAAAAAAAGATTACATGGTAACATTAAATACAATGAAGAGTAGCCAGTGGCAGATCCAGAGGGGGTTCCTGGGGTTACAATTATAGGTCACTGTACAAACCTTCAACAATTAGCAACATTGTCTTTTAAAAGTTTCTGCAATATTTCTATAGTTTGATACTTTTGATGCTTCCATCTCGACTTTTTGTCTAGCCTGCAACATTTTTGTTGTGGACATTCCTTACGTACAAGAGTCGGTCAATCATCTTCATTCAACATGTCTTTTTTACATGAACAAATTAATAGTATCAATTATAACCGACATTTAATTTTCAAAATAAACATTGTATTTTTATAACTTTTGTACCTGCACATCATATATGCTACTGTATAATTCTATTATCTCAAATTTTTCAGGTGGTGAGAAAGTTAAGAGAAAGAGGCGAGCCCATTTTGTTGTTTGGGGAAACAGACTATGAAGCTTATGTAAGATTGAAAAAACTTGAGACCTTTGAACCAGATGGGAAGAAGGTATGCTTTTTATCTCTTCTAAGTTGCCATATAGAAGAAAACTTTTTATAAAAAATTTGAGGCTTTTAATTTTGTATGCTAGAAATGGGTTTCGCCAACAAAGGACTCATCACTGATGCTTAAATAAAAAATGTTAATTGACCAAATCAAGTACAAAGTAGAACAGCATTTTGAATCCAAAAAGTAGATATATCTTAGGTAAAATACAGTTTCATGGGTTATTCAAATTATTAGATTTGCTAAGCCATCCTATGGTGTTCAACTATCTGAAGGGAGAACAAATTCTATAGCCTGATGTTCAAGTATTTGATATTTGCACTACCCAAGTTTTCATTGGATGTCTTTAAAGGGGGTTCCGATCCCCGATCCCGCTTACTGTTTTGTCAGATTCCCATCTCCTGCTTACACTACATATGTAAGCAATTCTCCTTTATTTGTCATTTCCCGGGTCCTGCTAGACTTCATTTCCCGTTTTCACGACACAATAATTTGACTTTCAAGTGTCACGCTTACAAAAAATTGGCAGTCATGCGTAGACCCCAATGAGACCCACTTTAAATTAATGTGTTACTGCTATTGTATTTTCAGGGAGAAGGCAGTGATTTTAAGATGGCCATGGACAGAGTTGACCAAGATTACTTAAATGAGATTGTAAATGCTGCCACATCAGAAGGAGGTGAAGGAAAACTAAATGTAGTTGTCAGAGATGATGGTACAACATTGGATGATATTGAAGTATGTCAAATATTGATTTCTGTGGATTCATTATTATTGGTTGGATACCAGTTTTCGTGTATTTCGTGGTAACATGGAAACCACAAATATAAATGTTCTATGAATTGCAAATTTGTTGTATGATTAAATGCAGACTTTTGGAAAACCAAGAAATCAAATATCCATGAAAATGCCAGTTTTCCTCAATCCAAGAAAATTGGTACCCACAAAAATAAATGAATCCACAGTATGTGTTTTCTACAAGTTCCGAAATTTGTGTCGCCAGGGTTTTTCCCTAATATTTTATATAAATAATTTAAAGTGCCAAATAATATCTATTCTATAAATAAATAGCTAATGGTGCAAGCCATCCACAGATTCCAACGTCAAAATACAGGTATGAAAGTATACTACAGGTATAAAGGTCTTTTTCAGCTTTAACTAGAAAGCATGTAGATAAAAAGGTGTGCTTGATTGGGGTTTGTCATTTGTCTTTTTGATATGATAATGAATATGAAATATTATTTGAATACATGTATAACACAGAAAATGAGAAAAATATGATTAATAAATATCAATAATAAACATAACAAAATATTGAATGGAGGGACATTTCCAATTTAGAGTTAAAAAGAAAAAAGCTGCTTTTGTTTCTTAGGAGTAATATCCATGTTCTGTTTTCAAAGAATGTCTTGTGTTGTTTTTCTTCTAAAAATAAGATTTGTACAGTGTCTACTGCTTTGTACAAGACTGACCCACTGACCCTAATTTTTAACATACCATTACTAGTTCACAGTGTAGCTGGCTGCATAAAGACATGTCATCCTAACAGGACATTTGATTCAAAATGCTGGTCAACCAGTCTTTGCACTTACTCCTAAATATAGTATGCTTAGCTAAGTTGCAGCTAATACCAATTTTCAAGACATTGGTTTGACAATGCCTGGGATTGAAGAGACATCCTTTCGCACTCACAAGGAGCAGCTTGTGTTTTTGTAAAAAGTCTGTATGGTGGAAAAGACATAATCAGAACAATGGAATCAAACCTTGAACTTTGCAATCAATTTTTATGATTAATATAAATATCTTTTGTAGAAAATGCAAGAAGAATTGGCTCAAGGCGATTCAGAGAAAGACATGGAAATTTGCCTAAAGTTTTTAAAGGTAATACTGTAAATTCAGAAATTATTGCTATGTTTTTATTATTGCGAAAAAGGTGACAGGGTTATATTCACAATAATTTGAACCCGCATTTTAAAATGTTGCATATGAAGAACTTTTCTCAACATCACAAAAATTTAAATCTCAATTTAGACTAAAATGACAAAATAGCAATAATAAATGCAAGCAATAATTTCTGAAATTAACAGTACTTCAGTTATATAATGTACTGCATGTCTTACTGTACTTTTTAACCCCTCCCCAAAATGCAACCCTATTCATTAGCTGTTTCACATAGTTTTACTCTTTTTACACCATTCTGTTTTTCAGAATCCAAGTGATGTCTAGCCTATTTTTGGTTATGTCTGTAGATATTAAGCTGATTGTATAAAAATAATTTACAGAACATGTTTCGTTTTGGTTCCTCATCTTATTATGGCCCTTGGAATTAAGCAGCAGACAGAAGTGTTCATTTCTTCCAGACAAATCCAGTTTTCAATGATTTTAAACAATATTAAGAATGTGTCCATAGTACACAGATGCCCCACTCACACTATGATTTTTTTATGTTCAGTGGACCCTGACATTGGGGTCAAAATTCTAATTTGGCATTAGAATAAGAAAGATCATACCATAGGGAATATGTCCACTAAACATAGAAAATGGTAGTGTGAATCCATTTACTATCGACACATTCTTGCTTTAGGAAATGTTCATGTTGTACACTACCTATAAAAGACTTTCCCCTAAATTTATTTCAGTATATACTGAAAGGATGGGGAGATAGATTAAACAACAAACCGCAAGAGGAAAAAACCTCTCGGAAGGGTCGTGAAGAATATGCTATACAAACACAGACAGTAGCTTATATGAAACCTCTTTTTAAAAATCTGAAGCATAAGGTCAGTATATGTTCATTGTGTAAAAATAACTCTGAATTAATTAATTGCTTGGAATTTACATTTTAGCAGCTGCTTAAACTGTACATACAATATGAACCAGTGGATATTTGGCTTACTATTGCGTTAACATTTTTCATGACATCCCTATTACAAGCTTAGTTTAAGGATGTACTTAGGTGAAGTTTTGGAATTTGTGTCAAATGTTCGGACTCCTTGGTGTTTTTCCATACAATACAATGTAAAATATTTTGCCCCATAACACCCATTTATTTTTTCATATAAGACTTAATAGCTCATGAAAGGTCATTTACCAAAATTGTAGAAGATTCTTGATTTTCTTTCTTTTGTTTTGAGACCCAAATGATACCAATGCAATTATAAGGTAAAAGTCTGAGGCAGTCTTTTCCCGCCATATTTTAAATCTCAAATATCTCGAAAAGGAGGTCCATGACCTATTAAAATTTTTAGCTTATCTTTATCCTTAATTGATGCTCTACCAGTTTATAGTATCAATTTTAATTTCTTAATTTCCTAATTTTTACCAAACCTCACTTAAGTACATCCTTAATTAATTAAGGCACAAACACCAGACGTTTAATTCTTGTACTTTAAAATTATTTTCAATAATATTATTTTGACATTATATTTGCATATAAAAAGAAGATGTGGTATGATTGTCTATGAGACAACTCTTCACAAGAGACCATATGACACATAAATTAACATCTATAGGTCACAGTACAGCCTTCAACAATGAGCAAAGCTCATACCGCATAACTATCTATGGCCTCAAAATGACAAATGTAAAACAATTCAAAAGAGAAAACGGAAGTCTTAAAATTTATGTACAAAATAAATAACAAAAAAGTATCCACAAGAGAAAACTGAAGTCTTAATTTATGTACAAAATAATTAACAAACAAAAAATAAGTATCCTTATGCATGTTTTTTTACTGAGCCATTTTATTTGCTTATTAACATTTCCTGTAATTGTTATAATTAAATATGTCCTCACAATGTGTATGACTCATAGAGTATTAGTTATATTCATATTTTTTTTCTTCAGAAAGTAGAAGATGATATTTTAGACCCAATGGTTAGCATTATTAAGCAGCTTTTGAAGAAGGACTACATTAAGGTGTGTTTATGTCACTAATGAAAATATTGAAAATCCAGTATTTTATGTTATGGGCAGAGGTGTACTCCCCCCTCTACCAATATTAGAGGACCTTATTTTCTACAAAATTGGGTGTTCTTTTTTTTTTTTTTTTCATATTTTGAGGTACATACTTTTTTATATCAGCAAACCAATCAAATTTTGTGTTTGAATGCATCTAGTATGCCATTAATTATAAGGGTCTGCCGTAGAAAGTGCTAAAAATAATAAATTTTCCCATTTTGATTTATATAGATATCCTATTAAAAAATGTAACCACAGTTTAGAATTATGGCAAAAGAAAATAAAAAAAATGCTTACTGTAATTTTATAAACATGAAATCAATTTGACAATTTATCTGAATTCATTGTATATATGAAAACCATATTTTATACATTTCAGGCAAATGATGCATATTTAGAGATGGCAATTGGTAATGCACCTTGGCCAATAGGGGTAACTATGGTGGGTATCCATGCTCGTACTGGTCGTGAAAAGATTTCTTCAAGATATGTAGCCCATGTGTTGAATGACGAAACGCAAAGAAAATACTTGCAGGTAAGTCAGTTTTATTACTGTATCATATTATCTGATGGAATAATCAGGATTTAAAAAAAAAAGTGTACAATGAGACAGCAGGCGACTGCCAACGGTTTCCATACAATAACTTATTATTTATTAACCCCTTTAAAGAATGCTTTTAAAATTTTAGTATGCTTTAACTGATAACTAAATGAAGATCAAATATTTCAAATTAATTTTGACTTTTGTTGTTCCCTAATGGGGCTGGCCAGAGTATCATTCCCTCACGTCAATCATTTTTTTTTGATAGTTTGGAAACCCCCTCAAAATGTCATACTGAAATTGATGACAAGGAGAACAGATTGACTTTAAATACATTTTTTACACATTTCCCTTCTGTTTCTCATGAAATTATCGTATATTGAGCTTTCCCTTACACTATATACGTTTCTTTTACAGTCCGGAAAAATCAGTATTACGAAATATTCTAAATATATCTAACCTAGTGACGTCATTGTTGGAATGCCACACTACACAGGGATATCCTTTATTCATTATAAAAATCATTCACAGTATTTGTATACTAATTTAAAATCCGTATTTGTTATATACCTAATGACGTTTGCTGTAGTGTAAATGATTGACGCACCAACATGCAATGCTTTAATCTGAGGCTATAATCAGATAATATGTAGGTCAAATTTTGCGGTAAACAATGTCAATGGGGATACATGAGATTGGGGAGAGAAATGGCAGTTTGCATTGTTTCTGTAAAGTTCTGTTTTTAGAATCTTCCTCCAATTCAGGAGCACCTCAATTGATGAGTAATTATACACTAAAATCAAAGTAAATGTTTCTGAACACTTAAAATGTGACATTAAGCATATGATAAGTAGTATTCTATATAAAAAAAATGTTGTGTAACAACATAATAATTGTTAGTTAAAATAAAATTTAAAAAAATAAAATGTTGCTTTTTGTAGTTTATACCTATTGAGATTGGGGAGAGCAACTGCAGTTTTCATTCTTTCTGTAAAGTGATGTTTTTAGAATCTTTCTCCAATTAAGGAGCACCTCAATTGATGAGTAATTACCCACTTAAATGAAAGTTAATGTATATGAACACTAAAAATGTCACATTAAGTATATATATGATAAGTAGTCATCAATTAAAAAATAATTTTGCGTACCAACATAATTATTTTAGTGGTCATTTTTTTTTCATTTTTTTTTTAAATATTGCTTTTTGTAGTTTAAAGCTATTTATTCATGAATTTTACAGATATATCCAAATGTGGGATATGGAAACAAACTTCACACAGCTTATATCAATCATATTTGATTTTATAAGTACATGTATCCCTGTGATGAGAGTTGTAACTGGGAACTTTAGCAATGGAAAATTAAAACTGAATAGATTTTTCAGTCCTCACTTTCTTGAGAATACTGTCACAAAAAATTGAGAATGGTCTTAGTCTGCCGTTTAGTTATACATAATTAAAATTCTAAAATATATTGTAGTAGTTATTAAATTCAATTGAATTTAAGATAATTAACTCCCAACTTTAATCAAATCTTTTGATTTAGAAGGTGTAGATCTCATTGGTCCAAATTGTCTCTATGATGAATTCTTGACTAAGGAAATGAAATAACAATAAACAACAATTAGTTTCATTATTGTCAGCCTTTCTATATGTTCTAGCTGTTCTTTTGCTCATTCTTTGTTTGTAGACTATCAGAAGATACCCCCTAAAAATTGAAACAATGGCCGTCTTTTCCCTCAGAGCTCTTCAGCTCTTTGATTATTTCTATGGTTTCTAAGCTATTGATAATTTTGATATACCGGTACATGATAAATATAAATATTATTTTTTTATTTCTAGGGATTAAAAAGATTAATGACACAGTGTCAGAGACTGTTTCCTACAGCACCATCTAGAAGTGTAAATTATGAAAGAGAGAAGGATGCATGATATTTGATGTACATGCCGACTCATTAAAATAATTTTGTTAGTGACAATGCAAAAACAGTAATGAGAGTGACATAAACATTAAATGAACAGAATTTTACCACATATCAGCAATTCAGAGGAGACTGGAGTGTTGTATTTACCATACATCTAATATTTATGCAAAAGTGCATTTTAAAAACATATTGTTCAATCATTGATTTTTTAAATGTTGACTTATTGAAGACTAAATGATCTTTTGTACTGGCATATTAGAATTTTATGAATTTAAAATCTCTTGTACTGTATATATCAGATATAGGAATAATAGATATCAAATCAAGATCTTTATAGTGAAGAATCTCAGCTTTTACAGAAAAGCAGGATCATGTTATGTTTGATCCCTAGGGAGTATTTTTGATTGTTCAAAGCCTTCTGAAAATTATTAATTATTTTTTATAATAAGACTTGACACCAGACCCTAATTGGTGCATTATTGTGTGCCCAGTGGTGTTTCCTAAAATTAAATTGAATAAAAAGTTGTCAGCTATAGATAGCTATGTTTCATATAAAAAATTAGAAACAAACAAAAACAGAAAAAAACATAGAAAAGGAGACCATGGTTTATTTTAAACAAATACCCTTATCAATCTTAAATATTGCAGTCAAAGCAATATATAAAACAACTTCTTTTACACGTGTTTGTACAAATGTATATACATGTATACATGGGGTTAAAAATGTTAGAATTTCATTAATTCTATGTAATTCATTTCACTTGAAGTTTTTCGTAAATGACCGTTTGTTACTTCTTCTAAACACATCAAAATGCAAAATCATATTGTAATTATGTTTTGATTTTAATATCCAACGTTTGACAGAGAGATATTGTGTTTTATTACTACATTGTACGGATTATGTTTTGAAAAGTAGTTGATTTGATTTATAATATAAAATTTGACTTCTTAAACATTGTAAGTTTTATTTGTACAAGCAGGCTTGTATGACATTTATTAAAATGATTAATTTACAATTGTTGTAGGTATCATTTCTTACATCCCAAGTATAAAGGAAGAAGGATTCTCAAGCATATATGCTTAAATTAAACATATTTTCTAGTCCCCTTATTAGCAATTCAGTCACATGTGGAGAGTTAACATCCTCTTTCAAAAAACAAAATTTGATAGTTGAGAAATTAAGTTCTAATCTGCATAATCAAGCAATGGTGAAAACATGGCAAACAAAAACCAGCTTAAGTTGACATTAATTTAAGTGTACAACTTTCTTTTTCTTTCCCTGTTCTCTAATTTCAAGATATAATTTAATTTAATACTAGAAATTTACAGTAAGGGGACATAACTCTGTAATTTGCTATCATTCTAATTGTTAGCAATCTAGATATTTCTTGAATTATCAGACACACAGAAACAATACAATACAATACAATACAAATATGTTTATTATAGATTCAGATTCAATAGTTTATTAAAGTCTCACCACATACATACAAGTATGAACACAATATAATATCAAGTACACAATATAAAATTTAGAATGCATGTGCCATTCTTAAAAGAACTATGAGAGACTGTTATATACAATTTTAAAACAACAGAATTAAAACATAAGTTTTGTTATTTATACAAAACATAAAAGTGCAATATCACCATGCACATCCAAGGATAAAACCTGATACATTTTGTACATGTACTTAATAAAAATAACTGAAACAGTTTGATTTTTAACAGTATAAGATACTGTTTCGTCGTAATAAAATATTATTGCAGGTTTTGGCAACAGAACTACAAACATTTTCATTCTTGAACAAAAATATAAATTTTTCATCATCTGACAAAGTTAAAAACATATCATTTTGTTGAATTATATCAATAAATAAAGACTGCCTTAAATCTTCATATAATGGACATGTTAACAATACATGTTTTTCATCTTCTATATTATCACAATTGAAACATAATCTTTTATCTAAATCTAATCTTTCGTAACGACCAGTTTCAATTTTTAAAGGTGCTACTCCACATCTAAATTTCGCAAATGCACTGCGATAACGAATAGGTATATTTTGCAACAAATATTGTTCAGTAGAGTATGAAAATTTAAACAATTTATAAGTTCTTAACTTATTTCCTTGACCATAAGAATCAAGCCTTGTACTCCATTCAGTTTTATAATTATCAAAAATATTAACTTCTAACTGATGAATTATATTTTTATCCAGTATATAATCATCTACATTACAAAATCTGTCCATATTGTAAAGTTTCAACATTTCTATCACTTTATAACTCCAATTTTTAATTTTATAACTACTTTTTCTAATTGACCATATAAATACTTTATAATTTATCCTGTCTTTATCCATTTTTGTACATCTTGCCCAGTGTCTAAAAATGTTTGACCACTGTTTAACATATGGAGGCTTCCAACCCATGTCACCTGAAACAGCATCATTGGGAGTATACTTTCCAACTCCCATATAAAATCTCATGGCTCGGTTCTGAACTGCTGAGATGCAGGAGAACTCACTTGTACCCCAAATAGCTGAGCCGTAATTGATGACTGACCAAACTAAAGTGTCAAACAATTTGGTGAAAATATTGTGTTGGAAGCCACCATGTGCTTTACATTTTACTATAAGAAGGCCTAATGCCCGACTTGCTGACTTTGCAACTGCCTTTGCCATAACTTTATAATCTAAAAATTCATTTAATACTAATCCTAAATATTGATAGCTAGAAACATAATCAATGACTTCATCATTTATATTAAAGACAAAATCTGATCTTAACACAGAGGGATTTCTAAAATGCATGATTTTTGATTTATTTAAATTAACTTTTAAACAATTATCATTACACCATACACCTAATACATTAATCAATTTCTGCATATCTTCTGTATTTTCAGACAATAAAACAAGATCATCTGCATATAATAAAATAGCAACCTTTTCGCCGTCAATGTCTATACCAATATTTAATGCTTTTATATCATCAATTAAGTTATTAATAAAAATATTAAACATGACTGTGGATAAAACACATCCTTGTTTCAAACCAGTATTTACACTGAACCAATCAGTAGTATTTCCGTTCACACGAACACAGCATTCTATATTTGAATAAATGGCTTGCAAAGCACACATAAACTTTGTACTTATACCTAAATCTGTTAATTTATTAAACAATAGTGACCTGTCAATTGTATCATATGCCTTCTTAAAATCTACAAAAGAGACAAAAGTTGACAATTTGCATTTTTTCCTTGTTTCAATTATTGACGTTAAAGTAGAGACATGGTCAATAGTACTCCTGCCTTTGATAAAACCATTTTGTTCATCATTTATTACCTCCCTTTCATCTAACCATTCTGTTAATCTATTATTTAAAACACTACAATAAAGTTTGTATGCACATGGTGCTAAAGTAATACCTCTGTATGACAATGGATCTCTAGGATCAGAAGTTGAACATTTTGGTATTGGATTAATTATACCTTTATTCCAAGTATTTGGAATTTTACCAGATTTAAAACATAAATTAAATAATTTTGTTAAAGTACAAATAACTAAGAAATTTTTACACAATTCAGATTGAATTAAATCTACACCTGGACTTTTATTATTCTTTGAATTCATGTAGTGACATTGTGTATAACAAAATATGTACAATATTGAAATATTTCAATAAAATTACACCTGGCCCAATGGACCTATAAGTCACTTCAAATAGATACTATAGTATTAATTCAGATTGACATCGGAAATTTTATATACATGTTAATTATTTAAATATAAGTGTTGTCTGCATTTTGTTAATGACTGTTCTAAGTATCGAGCTGTTTTTCGAGAATTGTGACAATAATAAATTTAACTTTTGACTGTTATTCAAATTCAATACGGTTTCACTAAGTCCAGAGAATAACTGATTACGTAGTCCATTGTAAAATTGGCATTTAATAAGCAAGTGTAGTTCATTTTCAACATGTCCATAGTCGCACATTCTACATATCCGTTGGTATTCTGGCTCACCAACAAAATGTCCTGTTTCTAATCTTAGCAGAAGAGTGCCACATCTAACTTGGGCCAGTACTGATCTTTCTCTACGTTTTAAATTTTGTTTTACGTATGTTCCTGTTGAATATGTAGATTTAAAAGTTCTATATGCCCATAGTTACGGAAAGTTAGATAAGTTTGTATGCCATTTTGTTGCACATATATCCATAAGATTGTTTCTGACGCTATTAACATTTAAATTTTAGCATTTGTTAAAAGTTATCCATACCAACTAAAGACATTATTGTTCTTACACTAGATGACCAATTGTTCATAGATGGTTCGTAGTCCCATAGGAACACCTTTTTACAAAGTCTACTATTGTCCATATCCATCAATCAGTTCCAATATCTAACCATATTACACCAGCGACGTTCTTTTGAAGGTAGCCATTCAACATCTTTGTTGATAGCCAGCTTTGTAGCAAACTTGTAAACTCCCAAAAAGTATCTTATGGCCTTGTTTTGAACAGTGTCGACACAATTAAAGTCTTTATAACCCCACACTGAAGAACAGCAGTCGAGTATTATGTACAATACAAGAGACATACAGTTTTTCATGTCTTTATACCAAATCCTTTTAAACTGTGTATCTTCGATATAATAGCTCTGAGTGCTCTTCCACCAGCTGCAGAAAGATTTTCAGCTACGAAACAAAAGATCTGCCATTTCTAACCCAGAATGAGGTTAATTTCAAAATTAATCAATGGTGTCTTTTTTTAATTTTTTTTAGATCAGGCTACTGTATACTTAGGAATAGTTTTATTTATTTCAATGAGCATGACAAAATAATATATATTAAATAGGCCTTGATCAAAATTGTTTCAGAATTAGGGTAAAAACAATTTAAAGAATTGAAATGAAATGGTCTCGTAGAATTTCTTGCAATTCTTCTTTACTTATGAATTTGATTTTTGTCGAGACTTTGACTTTAGTCGAAAAAACGAGACTAGGCAATCCTACATTCCGTCGTCGTCGGTGTCTTCTTCTTCGACGGCGGCGGCCACAAATATTCACTCTGTGGTTCAAGTTTTTGAAATTTTAATAACTTTCTTAAACCATACTGGATTTCTACCAAACTTGGACAGAACCTTGTTTATGATCATAAGATACTATCCAGAAGTAAATTTTGTGAAAATAAAATTCCATTTTTTCCGTATTTTACTTATAAATGGACTTAGTTTTTCTGCGGGAAAACATTACATACACTCTGTGGTTAAAGTTTTTAAAATTTAAATATCTTTCTTAAACTATCCTGGATTTCTACCAAACTTGGACAGAAGCTTATTTATGATCATAAGATAGTATCCAGAAGTAAATTTTGTGAAAATAAAATTCCATTTTTTCCGTATTTTACTTATAAATGCACTTAGTTTTTCTGCGGGAAAACATTACATCACTCTGTGGTTGTAGTTTTTAAAATTTTAATAACTTTCTTAAACTATCCTTGGTTTGTACCAAACTTGGACAGAAGCTTGTTTATGATCATAAGATAGTATCCAGAAGTAAATTTTGTAAAATGTCTCATCCATTTTTTCCATATTTTACTTTAAATTGACTTTTTTTCTGCCAGGAAACAACACATTCACTCTGTGGTTAAATTTTTATTAAATTTTGATAACTTTCTTACACTATTTTTTATTTGTACCATACTAAAACAGAAGCTTGTTTATGATCAAAAGCTAGTATCTAGAAAGAAATTTTGTTAATATTTTGTACCTGTGTATCTGTATTTTACTTATAAATGGACTTAGTTTTTCTTCCAGTTAACATTACATCCAGTCTGCAGTTAAAGTTTTTAAAACATTTATTAGATTCATAAACTATCCAGGATTTTTTACCAAACTTGGACCGAAGCTTCCTACAATCCAAACATGGTATCAAGCGGAATATTTTTATTGATTTTTTTCCCTCATTTTTGTTGATCCTGCAATTTACAGCAAAAGTAGGGGAGACACTGGGTTCCGCGGAACCCTTACAAATTTTTAACTAATCTTAGTTCATGCATGTGGATGTCCCCGATTGCCAACCAGGATAGCTGACATGGCTAAAAATAGAACATATGGGGTAAAATGCTAGTTTTGTCTATTATACATTTGTATTGTAAATTGTTATGAAAAGAGATAATTTGACTGCAGCAGAAATGTTCAGAATGTGCTCTTCAAATTTTCCATATATGTGAAAACTGTCAGACGACTTCTTCTATATTTTAAATTGTTATGAAAAGAGATAATTTGACTGCAGCAGAAATGTTCAGAATGTGCTCTCCCAATTTTCCATATATGTCAAAACTGTCAGACGACTTCTACTAGGAGTTATTGCCCTTAAAAGACAAACTTTACCATTATTCTTCATTTTAGCTTATTACTTTGAAAAGTATGATAGATAGAGAAATTCAAAATGCAAAATTGAATAGCAAGGGGCAGCACCTGCAAACACTGCACAAACTATTTGTAAAAAGGTTTATATCAAAAGGCAGAGGTGTGCAAATACCTCAAGTCATGTGGCCATTGTCCTTGACCTCATTTTCATGGGTCAGTGACGATTTAAACAAAAATTAGTTTTTTTAAGTGCAATACTCCCATATTATTACATGTATATTGGGTATATATTTATCCTTGCCACATCTACATGTCCATCAGGTAGGTTTTACCTTCAATGATGGATCAGTAATCAAGGTTAAATTTACATAGTCAATTCCTTATCACATATACTATAAGCAATAAATTAGGTGTATGGAATGATTGTAAGTTCGATGTTAGGCCGTAAGGTTCTATCTGACCTTGAACTCAATTTTATGGATAATCAAACATGTTATGTGTATGTGGTTTGGTCTATTTTGCAGTCACTATAAGCAATAGGGCCACTATATATTGTGTATGGAATAATTGTAAGGTGCACATGGCAGATTTCATCTGACCTTGAACTCATATTCGTGTACATTGGACAATGTTTAGTTTTCGTAGTCTATTTCTCAGATGTTATTAACAATATGTCAATTATATGTAGTGTATGGAACTATAAGTTGGTATACATGTCTGACTGGCAAGGTTATTATGACCTTGACCTCATTTTCATAATTCACTGGTCAGTGTTAAGATTTTAGGGTTTGATCAAATACTATTAGCGATAGGACCACTATATTTGGTGTATAAAATTATTGTAAAGTGTACATTTATGTCTGCCATGGTTCACCTTACCATGACCTCATTTTCCTAGAATACTGATAATGTTAAGTTAATGTGATCCTGGTCAACTGAAAAATTGATATTTTACAAGCAGTCGAGTGAATTAGAGTTTTCTGCAATAATCAGTCATGATGTGATGAGGGGGGGCAAGGGGGGTCCCAATAACAGCAAAACAGCAAATTGATTTGGCTTATAACAGATAACAAGGAATTGAAATGGACAAAAACAGATAACAGTAAATGAAATATTAAAATAAGTCGAGTCCTTGACAAATCCAGTATTTCTTATTATGGGTATAATCCTTTGTAATGAATTCCATTTTCTATGAACATGGTTTTTAGAATTATGTATCTAGATATGTATTTGGTATATTCTTGTCCGTCTGTCGTCAACATGTCGGACATTAACTCAAACACTCTTTAAACAATTTACATAAAACTTTGGTAAATTGTTTATATCTATTGACGTGAGCTCCCTATCGTTTTTTATAAATTTTAGATTTTATGTTTCTGAGTAATAGGGTTTTATTCAATAAAAATGGTGTTTTTTTTCAGTTTTCTGATAATATCTCAAAAATCCTTTCACAAAATTGCAAGGAATGTTGGTGAATTGTTTATATCTATTGACATGAGCTCCCTTTCAATTCTTATAAATTTTTGATTTTACGTTTCCGAGTTAAGGGGTTTTATTAATTAAAAAGGGGGAATTTTCTAGTTTTCAGACATTAACACAAAAACGTTTTCAGCAGTTCTCATGAAACTTTTCTGAATTGTATATATCTATTGTTGTAAGCAACCTTTCGATTTTTATTTTTTTTTCGATTTTATATTATTCAGTTAAGGGGTTGATTCATTAAAACAGATGGTATTTTCCAGTTTTCGGACAATAACTCAAAAATGTTTTCAGCAGTTCTCATGAAACTTTGGTGTATTGTCATTGAGAAGTTATGGAACATTTCAAAAAGGTGACGGGCGTATCATGCGCTCATGGCGTAGCTATTTATTTGTTATAGTATACTTTTTTAAGCATTTTTTTTGGTACAATTATAGAAACTCACACATGCTTGTAATTTAAATAGTGAGTAATAAAATTGAGAATGAAAATGAGGAATATGTCAAAGAGACAAAAAAGATATCTAGTAAAATTTCAAGGGCAGTTATGGTATCAAGTAGGTCCAATTGACATAGTTCTTGTGTTTGTTGCTACTAAAAAATGACCTAAAAGAGTTTTAATATATATATTCGTATTCTGACTTTTTTAAATGCCCATTTAATGAGGTGTGTGATTTTTTCTGAATAAGACTAATAGGCAAAGTTGTATATAGGATAGAAAAATCAAAAGCCCCAATTATAAGCATGCAATTTATTAAGTACCTCGAACCAATTTTGACACTCCAAAAGTAATTTATTCCACTATTTTCATGGGCCTTATTTGAACAAATTTTTATCAGGTTTTTGATTGTACCAAGTCTACTAATAAGTAGAATACATAGTTAAGTAGTGGAACTATGGCTTGAAGACGAAATAAATCTTTGTTTGTAATGAGTTATGTGCAGCTTCAGCCTTGGACCCAGTACATGGTGGAAACTTTCATTGTACAATGTATTTGTTTCTGTTATGAAAAGAGCTGAGTCTATGTACCATATAATATAAAAGGTTAACTGGTTGCAAGGACCTAATCGTTAATTGAGATCCTTGTCAGATATTCCTGGCCATATGTTTTCCTTTTTGTCATATTAAGAATTGTTCTAATTTTATATGTTCGTTCGTGGCTGTCAAAAAAATGCTAACATTCCAATTTTCGATAACAGTTAACAGCAAATACATTATCACAATAACAGATAACAAAAAAACTAAAAGCCCAATAACAGCTAACAAAGAATAAGACAATAACAGCTAACAGCAAATATATTTTCAGAATAACAGATAACAAAGAATTAAAATGCCCCATAACAGCATAACAGCAAAACCCCTTGCCCCCCTCTGTGATATTTCAGAAGAACATTTTCTTTCTTTTGCTTATAAGCCTTATCTAAAGATGCTTGAATGAAATATTTGAGTCATTATAAACATTACTTGCCAAAAGTTCTAGTGTCTTAAGAAGGGATGATTTCAACTTCACCACTTGCAACTCTTGGTTAAATAGCTTCCTTGTGAGCAAAAACCCTCTAACAGGGAAATTATCATAGGAATACAAGTCCTGGAATTATAAACTGAGAGATGAATATACTCTATGCAGGAACTGCTGGAATATTGCTGCATAGAAATGGAAAGTTCACAATTAATGGGAAGCTGAAATCATCTGTTTTGTCGTAAAGTTTTGTGTCAACCGACCCTCTTTGTCAATTTCTAGAAGTGAGTCAATATAAATTCAACCTTATATGAATAAAGGAACAAGTATGAAAAAAAATGGTTGATTATATAGGGAATCACTGAAGCGTGACAGGAGCGGGCCCCCTCTTAGGCAGCCAGTGGCCCACCACTTATGAAAATTTCTAAATCTGCCACTGGAGAGGTACAGTTTGTTCCCAGAGGAACTGCTGGAATTGCTATTAAACTCGTCCTCCGTAACAAATATGTTGTCAATCAAGAAATCAAACATCTTGATAATGTCAGTTTCAGAAAGTTGCATGTTTGAATCAGAGTGATTTTACGAAGTAGGATGTATCTCACCCTACGTTGGCCATTCTATTTTAAACATGAAACAAATCATGACCAACCTTTTCAGATTGTCTTTTAGTTTGAAATGGGATGGGAACCTTGCCAAAAGTTCTAGTGTCTTAAGAAGGGATTATTTCAACTTCACCACTTGCAACACTTGGTTAAATAGCTTCCTTGTGAGCAAAAACCCTCTATAACAGGGAAATTATCATAGGAATACAAGTCCTGGAATTATAAACTGAGAGATGAATATACTCTATGCAGGAACTGCTGGAATGTTGCTGCATAGAAATGGAAAGTTCACAATTAATGGGAAGCTGAACTCATCTGTTTTGTCGTAAAGCTTTGTGTCAACCGACCCTCGTTGTCAATATCTAGAAGTGAGTCAATATAAATTCAACCTTATATGGATAAAGGAACAAGTATGCAAGAAGAGGACAGAGGCGGATTTAGGGGGAGCCAGGGGTCCGCCTCACCCTTTTTGAGAAAAAAATATGGTTGATTATATAGGGAATCACTGAAGTGTGACAGGAGCGGGCCCCCTCTTAGGCAGCCAGTGGCCTGAGACTACTATAACACACTATATTATATACTACTGTGTTATAGTAGTCTCAGCAGTGGCCCACCACTTATGAAAATCTCTAAATCTGCCACTGGAGAGGTACAGTTTGTTCCCAGAGGAACTGCTGGAATTGCTATTAAACTCGTCCTCCGTAACAAATATGTTGTCAATCAAGAAATCAAACATCTTGATAATGTCAGTTTCAGAAAATTGCATGTTTGAATCAGAGTGATTTTACGAAGTAGGATGTATCTCACCCTACGTTGGCCATTCTATTTTAAACATGAAACAAATCATGACCAACCTTTTCAGATTGTCTTTTAGTTTGGAATGGGATGGAAACAGTATGTCAATATATCCTGGAATGGGGAATACTCGTGTAAAATGTAGAATTACAAGTCAAATGTTTTAATATTATTGCAAGATGAAAGATCATGAAAGAGTCTAAGATTATATATACTCTAGAAGATCTTTTGATTTTTTTTTGGTATCCACATCTGCTTCACGCCATCTCTAGAATATGTAGTTTCACAATAACTATGAAGCCCAGTTTTTATTGTTGATGTTTATAATTTAGAAAGAGGTTCCGTGGAGCAATTGGAAGGCCCAGCAGTACTGGTATACCGTTGTTTGAAAGAACACTTGTGTTACAGTAGTTGAAGTAAAAAATATATTGACGGACGATAATGGATGCCTTTGGACGCTTCATTTTTTGGCCTGACCAGAACCAAAAGAAAACAATCTGCATGGAACCTATCAATGCCAAATGTGGTTTAAATTGAAGAAGCAGTTATAAAGACTGTGTAAGATGTGAGCTACATTTTAAGGTTTTTAACTGAAACTATATATGTGCCACACACCTGTTTTATTTTATATATCGATGTACATTATATCTGAATTATCGAACAACTAAAGTTAATGTACAAATTGTAGGTTTGGATGAGAAGATTTTTTTGTCAGCATTAATCTTTTTGCGCCAACCGCTATTTGATAGATGTATTATATCATGCGCCACATATTATTTTTCAAAGGTATCAATTGTGCCAATATACGGAATTCATTTACGCCATTTTACCTGTACACATGATATCAACCATACATAATAATCATTAATCCATGTAGATATTTTAATAACAGTATTTTCATCAATTATATACAACAAATGAATTCAGGAATGAACAATATTACATTTCATTGCAGTTTAATTACCTGCTTAGTCAATCAAGAGCTTGTTAGCCGTAAACGGTTTCTTTGCTTTAAGAATGTTGAGAAAGATAATCTTAGAATGGATTCTTAGAATACTAAAATTTATGATAAGAGGGATGATTTTTCATTTCCTATCGTTAATTATCCGTTTTTAGATGGTGACGTTCCCTTGTCACCATCTTACGGTGTTTATATATCTCAACTTGTACGATTCGCTCGTGTATGTAACAATGTTTTAGATTTTAACGAGAGAAATTTATGTATTACTGAAAAATTATTACACCAGGGTTTTCGATATCACAAACTAGTCAAAACATTTACTAAATTTTATCATCGGTATAAAGACATCACTCGTAAATATAGTTCAACATGCAGACTTCTAATACGTTCAGGTATTTCACATCCAATTTTTTATGGTAATATTCTTTATAAAGCACAAAGGTGTCAGTATTCACCTCAGAAACTTACAAAACCTTTGAATAGACTTATTAAGAAGGGATATAATTACGATACTGTTATCAAGTCATTAAAGATTGCATATTTTGGCGTTAATATTGAGTCACTGATAAGGTCTTTGCATCGGAACTGAACACATTTATTCTAAAAACAGTTGTTGGCATGACACGGGTTATGTTCTTCTCATATATGTTATGATGGTATGATACTAAACCCCTAACGGGAAGGATTGTGCCTGATGTTCATATGATGAAATCATAATCTTTCAGTCAGTTTAATTGAAGTCTGGAGCTGGCATGTCAGTTAACTGCTAGTAGTCTGTTGTTATTTATGTATTATTGTCATTTTGTTTATTTTCTTTGGTTACATCTTCTGACATCAGACTCGGATTTCTCTTGAACTGAATTTTAATGTGCGTATTGTTATGCGTTTACTTTACTACATTGGTTAGAGGTATAGTGGGAGGGTTGAGATCTCACAAACATGTTTAACCCCGCCGCATTTTTGCGCCTGTTCCAAGTCAGGAGCCTCTGGCCTTTGTTGGTCTTGTATTATTTTAGTTTTGGTTTCTTGTGTACAATTTGGAAATTAGTAAGGCGTTCATTATCACTGGACTAGTATATATTTGTTATGGGGCCAGCTGAAGGACGCCTCCGGGTGCGGGAATTTCTCGCTACATTGAAGACCTGTTGGTGACCCTCTGCTGTTGTTTTTTATTTGGTCGGGTTGTTGTCTCTTTGACACATTCCCCATTTCCATTCTCAATTTTATTGTACTACTAATACTATGAACGTTAACGTTGAACAAACAAGAATGTGTCCAAAGTACACACTTGTCCCACTAGCACTATCGTTTTCTATGTCAGTCAGTGGACTGTGAAATTTGAGTGAAAAGATCATATCATGGGGAACATGTGTACTAAGTTTCAATTAGATTGGACTACAACTTGATAAAAAACTACCTTGATAAAAAACTTTCGCCTTGAGCGGGACAGACATACGGACAAATGAAAAGACGGATGGACGGACGCCGAACGAACGGACCGTCGGACATACAGACCAAAATACTTAATGCCCCAAGATGGGACAAAAATATGCATGTCGACGTGAGTTTTGACAGGAACATATATATTAGATATACTGTTCCCAGGTTTTGACACCAATTGTATATCCAAGGCTACATATGTAGTTGTCACTTAATTTTTAAAACTAGTGGCGCAAACGTAAAAATTAATGGCACAAAAACACAAAAAGGACGCATTAGTGGCGAAACCGGAATTTCTCCCTATTTTTAACATCGACAAATAATATAAGATTGACTCTAGTGATCATGTTCATCATACTTTTGAACTCAAAACGAAAGTAGGTCACCCGGATGCATTTCAAACTGAAAGTAACATGTGACCAATGTTGTCAACAAAATTAAAATGAAAGAAGATGGACAAAATACCAATAGTTCACATTAAGAATATAACGGACAGTACGGTTTTAAAGATAGAAGGAACTGAGGAACTTCATTTGATAGGTATTTAAAAAGTCGAAACACCGTTTTCAAAATAGACGAGTCCAAACATTTGTTCTTCTAAATTTATCCAGGTTTATGTACAGATAAATATGTGATCATATGTACTACTTGAAAGGATTTAAAGGCAAGGCTGGACCTGAAAACAGAAAATTTAAATTTGTCTTGTGCTTCAGAGAATAATCTTTACTTGGTTTCGATGTGCATTTAATTTTGTTGATATACAGAAAGTTGAAATAGAATATGTTGGGGGAAAATTATTGTTAAACTGTCCACCCTTAGGGTATATATTTGTTTTGAATTGTAGTGATTGAAATGGACAATACAGTTAGAGATCAAGGTTTTTACGTACACTCAAGTTGAATGTACAGTACTAGATGTGAGACTTGTAAAAAGTCTATGATCATCTAGTATCATAGGCGGATCCTGGGGGGCCTGGCCCCCCATTTTTGGTTAGAAAATTGGTTAATTATATAGGGAATCACTGAAGCATGACTGGTCCGCAGGCCCACCCCTTAGTTCAGTCAGCTTCCTCCCCTTTGGAAAAGTTCTGGATCCGCCACGGATGTATGCATTTACCATATATGTTATCCGCCTTTACAAATGAAACTTATAAATACAACCATAGGTCATACATTGGAGGGATTTTTATGTACAGTGTTATTGAGTGACCTTTTAAATTAAAATTCAGACATTTCATGTAAGAGGGGGGATAGGACCTTTATCAGGACTGATTGATCGAGTGTTTCTAAGCTCGGGATTTTGGGATTGATCCTTTCGGGACCTGGGAATTCTTTTTTCAAATTTCATGATGTTGAGATTTAGATTCCTTTAAATCCTGGCACTGATTGTTTTTATAGAACAAAACAATTTTCCTAATTATGACATTTAAAAATAACTTATTAATACTGATTGGTACCATAAGAGGATGAAGTCAAAGTTCTATGCTGCAAATGATGTGAAAATTTGGTTTTGACTATTCTTGTCAGTTCCTCTTTTGTCATATAGCTCTTCAAGTATTCAAGGGGCATAAGTGGCCGATCATAACTGACTATCACAAGCCTGTTAACACTGAGATTGTGGGTTCAAATCATGCATGTGGGAGGTGCCTTTGATTAATCTTAATTGGCTTAGATTGTCATTTTTCCTAGAGAATGTTGGTGGTTCTCTATGGGCACTCTGGCGTCCCCTTACAAAAAAACCGACCTCCATGAAATTGTATAACAGTGCTGAAACTGGTGCTAAACACAAATCAACAAATCAATCAAGTATTGATACATCCTTGGCTTTGAAAATTTAATGTTTGTTTAAGAGTTCCTGATTAAAGGTAAAACCAGAAACATGAGAAAAGTGCTATGAACACACCAAAATTTTGAAAGTGATATATACATATTTTTATTGTCAAGTTCTAAGTTACATTTTATTATTTTATTGCAAATTTAAAATGATTTTGTATTATTCATTGTAGTAGTATCTTAAGTGCACATTACTTGAAATTTTGTAATGTTATTAAAGTTCATAACCATATTTTTATTGCTCAGATATATATATATTCTACTTAAACTTTCAGAAAAAATAATAACGATAGTTTATTTGTTTAAATACTGAGATATATATTTTCATTTTGGTCAAAATTATAGAAAAAAAAAGAAGAGAAAATCCATATATTTAATGTAAAATATATTATAATACTTAATTTTCAAATTTGAAATTTGATTTTTTTTTAAGCATCTAATGATAGCTTATAGAAATATCTGGGAGTCCGTATTTAGTTAAAATAGAAAAATGCCCTAAAAAAAAATCATTATTCAACTCAATAATCAGAATAGAATGTAACTCTGGCTAAACAAAAATTATTGAATTATTTAAAATAAAAATGAATCTAGTAAATCCATGTTTGGGAAAAGAATTGTTTGGTGTCTGGATATGTCATAATTTAAATTGCCCATTAATTTCTCTTCTTTATATTTTAGCACCCAGTTATGTCATGTATGTATGCTTTTGTCCCATTTTTCTATTATTTCTTTTTATTTTAAGTCATTATTCTGTATTCGATAAATAAAATCCAGAACCTCTTTTTTGGTTTGATATTTTTAGTTCTTTCCAAACTTGAAAATACTAGACTTAGCATATTAGATTATTGTTAGCGCCCAATCCTGTTTCTTTTTAATTTGACTATTATAAATTATTATCTCTTTAGGGTTTGGACAAGATGGCGATGTACAAACAGCTCCAATGTCATCTTCTGACAGATTTACAGATCTACCGTCAGGAATCGTAGTGCCATTACTTATGCTTACCAAGTGTCAACATGGTGGATTGATGTTAACCTCACACAATAAAGATGTGTCCTGTTTTGTCAACAAGGAAAGATTAACTTCGGAGATAAACTTGTTAGGAGGTATACAAATGTTTGAAATTAAATACATGAAATAGTTCCTGTTGGTATTTTTATTTGTGATATATGTTCGGATTTTATAACTTTTATGTTATTGTAAAACCATTATAATAACAATGAATCACTTAAAGTCATTAAACCATGTTTAAAAATGTATAATTTCCCTAATATCATTGAAATTTTAGATATTTTAAAAGTTTCATGTATTGATTTAGTAAATTTCCTTAAAAAATCTATAAAATAACAGTAACAAAAAAATGTCAAAAACTTCTGAGATAAATGGTATAATGATGTTATTTTCAATTTGGTCTATAAATAAAGACATGTGAAGAAAATGCAGTAGCAGTCACATTTTAAATACTACAAATTGATTTATTTCACAGAGTAAAAATTTAGCATGATTTTCTTGTCTATGATTATAATCATTAAATGTATATGTATATGAATATGTAAATAATTATTACACATGAAGATATATCCATAATCATCATTTGATATACATTGTATTACAAAGGCTTTACTGGATTGTTATGAAAATACACAGAAAATATAGAAATTAGATTAATTTGATTCATTCATACCAGACTAATGAATGACCAATATAAGAACTGTAGATCAGTTGTGTGTGGGTTTTATTACCTGTTTTGCTTTCATTGAAATATTTCCCTTATTTTTCGTGTTATTTAATAATATATATCCTGAATAACTTGTTAATTATTTGTTGTTTTATGACCAGAGTTGTCCAGTTTTAATACAAGGAAATGAATAAAGTTGAACAATTAATTTTACATTTAGAAAAAAATTAATTTAATTCCTCATAAGATCATTTTTTTTGTGTTGAGGTTCAACAATAGAGGTAGCTGACAAGAAATTGAGGGTGTTTATTGGTCCTATGGCTAAAGAGAGAAGATTGTTACCCCATACCCCAGGAGTTGCTGTTTCTAGGACTCCACCCACAAAACCTGGCAGGCAAGGAGAAAATCAGGTAATGATAATAGTTAATAATTGAGATATACTTGTACCATTACCCTCAACAGTTAGATTTCAAATTAGGTTTTCCAATGCTAAATGTGAAAAAAAAATTGTATGGATAAAAAATTATACATGAGTTAACGATTTAAGTATACTATCATAACTATGAAACTATGAATTTACTAGCTTTACTCTGTCATAACTATTGAAGATGAAAAAAATGAAATAATATAGAGTTAAGTACATGTAATTAATAATAGGAGAAGTCAACACATTTCGGATTTTACAATTTGTGATTTGTATTTTCATTTCATATTGCCAGTAAAATTGCATTTGTGACTAAAGTCACCAATATATGATGGCATACATTACTGTAAATTCCTCTTCCATTTCAACTTTTCAAATGTTCAAAATAGTATATTTAAAACATCACAGAAACGTTGCCTGTATTTGTTAAACATTCTTGCCACTTAAAAACTACTGTAATTAACTCATCATAGATTCCAGGACTAAATTTTGTATATACGCCAGACGCGTGTTTTGTCTACAAAAGACTCATCAGTGACGCTCGAATCCAAAAAGGTTAAAAGGCCAAATAAAGTACGAAGTTGAAGAGCATTGAGGACCAAAATTCCTAAAAGTTTTGCCAAATACAGCTAAGATAATCTTTGCCTGAGGTAAAAAAGCCTTAGTATTTTAAAAATTCAATAGTTTGTAAACAGTTAATTTATAAAAATAACCATATCAATAATAATTCATGTCCGCACAAAAGTGCTGACTACTGGGCTGGTGATACCCTCGAGGAAATAAATCTCCACCAGCAGTGGCATTGACCCAGTGATAATAATCGTCAACTATGAAATTGATTACAGACATCTTTCTAACAGGGTGGTGATGGCTTACTATGGATTCATTAATATTTGTGGGATACCAATTTTCGTTGATTTCGTGGTTACATGTTAACCTAGAAATTTAATGTTCAACAAAGGTCAACATTTCTATTGGCTTGTATGCAGACTTTGGGAAAAACCATGTATTAATAATTACATTAGATGTATGTTTCATTATAATACTTTATTCTGATTGGCTAACTGTACATCACATGTTTTTCCTTAAGCAATTGCATTACTCAATAAAACTTTTTATTCATGATAACACGTGGTCCCACAATAAAGTGCACAGGTGAATTAAATAAAACAATTATAAAATGCGTGTTTTCATGATCATAGCTAAAAAAATGTAATTATAAGTATTGAATGCTTCTTTTTGTAACTTCATAGGGTTGTAAAAGCGTTGACCGTGCGCACATTTTTAGAATGAAGCGCTTCTGCCCTTCATACAAAATGTACTTCGGTCAAAGCTTTTACACCCCAATGAAGTTACAAAAAGAAGCATTCAATTCTTAAATAAGTCAAATATCCACGAAAATGCAATTTTTCCTCAGACCACAAAAATAAATCCACAGTATGCTGCATTAGCAATCTACATGAAATATAAATTTTATAAATTTATGAATAATTAATTGAATTATTTTTTTCAGCCACTTCAACGAGCAGTAAGTGAGGAAGGTTCTGACTGGTTCTATGTTCAACATCCTTCAGTAGATCCAGATTTATTTGAGCAGTCAGCATCTGCTAAACAGGTAATGTAATGACAAAAAATATAATATAATAGTTTTTTAACATTTGTATTCTAGAGTTTCAAAAACATGAAAATTTTGCCAACTGTAAGCAATATATACAGAGGCAGATCCAGGGGGGTTCCTGGGATTGAACCCCCCTTTTTTTTAAATATTGTTTTTGAATGGGGACATATGTTTGGAATCCTCCTTTTAAAAATAGCTGGATCCTCCCATATATATATATATTTTATACAAGTGCATATTTAGTGTAAACAATATTTTATTCAGATTTATAGATATATAGATATCTAATGGAAATGAAGATATATGAAATACAATAAAGAAAAAAATAGATATCAAAATTAAATATTTTTGTGTCAGATGAGTGATTCAGTTTCTAAGTTCTCAAATTGATTTATGTAAAATATAAGAAAGATTTATCATAACAAAATGTCTATTAAATTAAAAAATTAAAGTTTGGAAAGTATATTTTCATCACATAAGGTGAACACCATCTGTCAATATTAATTTTTCATTACAGCTTGGAGGACTGGCAGCAAGTTTCTTAACAAAACAGGTCCACATGTACACAGATTCAAAGCTATCATCCAAAATGACAGATCAGATATTCAGATTCTTGCAGGTTATGATAATATTAAAGTTTAATTATGTGAAAAGGGGGATGCAATTTGATTATTAGAATTATTCTTGTACTTATTGGCATTTTGTGGGATTTTAAAATTTGAAAGTTTATGCAA
The DNA here is from genome assembly GCF_963676685.1 of Mytilus edulis. Lineage (NCBI taxonomy): Eukaryota > Metazoa > Mollusca > Bivalvia > Mytilida > Mytilidae > Mytilus > Mytilus edulis. The sequence goes on from NC_092344.1 coordinate 47,697,645, forward strand.
ATATTGTTTGTTTTTGAATGTTTTATTTTGATGTCAAACAGTCAGTGTTCTCCCCCAGGACCTTTTAGCATCATGGTTAATTGTGATGCTATAATCTTAAACGTGATGCTATCTGAAGTGGTTCTCTTATAACTGTCAGTTCTGAAGAATCAATAAAAATCAGTGCTATTTACTAAGAAAAGGATGACTTAAATGAAAAGTTTTGGTACCAAATTTGTGTTATAGAAAGATGAAAGATTTAAGTATATTCAAACTGGTAAGTCAAAAACAAACTGACAATGTCATGGCCAAAATACACCAAAAAACATTAAAAAAGACAACAACAGTATACACAAAACACATCATAGAAAACTGAGCAACATGAACTCCACCAAAAACCGTGATTATAATAACCTGTTCCCTTGATACAGCAATTATGTTTTTCAAGCATACTTAATATTCATATTTACTAACAGGAAGTAGCAGAATATCAGAGGAATGTTGTACTGGGTTACTTAAATGAGGTTACCAGTCATTTAGATGAAATGCCAGAATCAGAAAGGGACAGGCCAATACATGCTCCAGCTATAAAACTCCTTGTTGAAATTCTTAGACAAATACTAGTATGTAAACTTATTAGTTATATTTTTCAAAAAAATGATAATTGAATAATAGAAAAAGTGTGTTTTTAATAGATTAACAAGAATACAGTTTATATTTTTATTTACAAACAAATGTACTATATATAAAAAAATCTTTCTGTCAACCTCGACTCCAATAAATTATACTTTCTAAGTAATAATTAATCCAGAGGCAAACAATACTACCTGCAGATTGTTTATATTTTTTACAATATGTGACTGACATGCTCAGACTTTCTTACAGAATCATGATACGTTTGCTTTAAAATGTTAATTAAGTTTAAAACGAAAATTTTTACGTCTAACTCGAACAATTTCAAATCAAACGATAAAGGAACAACATAACAGTGTGAGTAGACTTCACTCACTTACAAATTTATGTATCATTATTTTACCTTAAGGATTTCCAGTCAAATTAGCAGACAAATTTCAGCATAGTAATTACTGGTTTTTAAATTATAAACACAAACCAAGTCTACTTATGTCACCAAATGGCCGAATTTTTGATTTCTAAATGGTCATAACTTTTGAACCGCTTGACCGATTTCAAAATTTTTGGCACCAATGAATTTCTTTTTTTGAGCTCTTGTAGAATAATGTTATTGTATGCACTTTCTTTATACTTCATATTTTGACTGACCTCCCTACCAAATGTAACATATTTGTTTGGTTTTCCCTCAGGATCCCTTGTCTCATGTTGTTCTGTGTCTGCAGTTGCTAAGGAAGTTCAGCCATTTTCCACAGAATATTCCAATAATGATAAAATGTCAGGCAGCTGCAGCAGTGATGGGTTGCATGGCCGTGTATTTGAACCAAGAAGACGTGCAATCAAATTGTTTAGATATCTTAGCCAAGATAACAACATATCAATATCAGATTAATGAAAAGGTAAGGGAGCTACCATTTGATTTTTATGGGGGGGGGGGGGGGGGGCTAGGATGAAATTTGAAAATAAATAGGCAGGACAGGAGTTTTGAGTAAAAAAAAAAGGCAGGATGAGAAACTTGTTAAAAAAAAAGGCAGGATGACAATTTGTGTAAAAAAAGTCAGGATAAACTAGTAAAAAAAAAGGCAGGACCGTATAGAGTAAAAAATAAAAAGGCAGGACAGAGATTACTACTAAAAAAAAAAGCAGGACAAAATTTTTCATCCTAGCCCCCCCATAAAAATCAAATGGTAGCTCCCTAATGAAAGCAATACTTTCAAATTTTTATATTACGCAAAATTCATTCGGTGTCAGAATCCTTATGATGTGTCAAATATTTAATAACAATACAAATTCAGAGCTGTATCAAGCTTGAGTGTAGCCTTTATACTTTCCCAAAACGTTCAGCGTTCGACATCAGTGATCATATCAGCTGCACACAGCATTTTATTTAGAGCTATTATAGGAATCAATGTTTACCAAAACTTTGGTTGACGTTCTTTCTTGTACATCATTTTCCATATGAACCTTGATTCAGTTTTAAGCATATTCAAGTCCTAATGTATCATTAAAAGTATTTTATATAAAGATATATGTGTTCAATTTCATGTAAGGGAGTGTTCAAAAGTGTTATTTGATTTTAAGGTACAAATAAGAGAAACTGCTTTGGAAATGATATTGAGAGCTTTGAACCATCATGAAGACCATGAAGAAATCTTACAGTCTGGTTGTCGTACTTTGTCAAATCTTACAGCAACATTGCAGATGACATTAGAGTCATGGTTAGATATACGTAAGTTAGATAAATCTTCGGCATTTTTTCCGGTGCCCATTATCACTTTCTTGTAAATTATACAAAAATTATGAAATTTCAAATTTACATTGCAGTATTATAAATGCTAAAATAATGTAAATACTATCAAGTTTACATTGTGAAAATTTTAAATGCTATTTATACCAGAACAAATACCCAATACACAAGTAATTTACCTATACACAGGTAAATTCCCAATATACAAGCTAATAAAAAGTGTGGATTATATTCAACCAAATACAGTACCTAAGACATATTGAATGTCAATATTCCTGTTAAGTTTAATTGAAACCAAGAGCATGAACTTACAGTTCACACCTTAAGACAAGCTGAAGAATACTGTGGATTAATATATTTATCGGGTACCAGAGTTTTGTGAATTTTATTAGTACAAATATGTACAAATGAAGCACAAATTAAAAATTTCAACCTAGTGTAAATTTCTCATTAGGCGTGTAAATGCAAACTTTTGCAAAATCAGGAATAAGAGTATCTCTCAATTTTTCTTCAAACCAAGTAATTGATATCTACAAAAATAATGATTCAACAGAGAGAGGATTAATCACCAACTTTTAAGAAAAATTATGTGGCCTTTTATGCTTAAAAAAGTAAAATAACAAAAATACTGAACTCCCAAGGAGAATTTAAAATAGGAAATCCTTTATCAAATGGCAAAATAAAAAGCTCAAACACATAAGACAAAAGGAAAACAACTGTTATCTTCCTGACTTGGTACATGGAGAAAAACTAAATCTAATATTACTTTTATCATTTAAGCATACAATATAAATCCAGATGTAGAGGAAGGAATAGTCAAATATGAGGCATTACTAAATCACATCTTTACCACTGCTACATCAACAGTACAGAATATACTACAGAATTATATGAATAATATTGGAATTAGGACAGAAGGAAGAAGATTCTTATTCAATCTGTCAAAGATGACACAACTATTGTAGGTTTTTGTTAGTCTTTATATAATATACATTTGTATGAATTTTAATTTTAGTTCATTAAGGTATTTTGAAGTTTAGAATTCTGTCAGTTTTCTGTTTTCTGCTTTTGTCGGGTTGTTGTCTTTTTGACACATTCCCCATTTTCATTCTCAATTTCATTTTAACATTTAGATCTTCGTCTAAAGGATTGTATTTAATGTTTTGGAGAATGTTGAATGAAGGCAAAACATGAATGATTACAGATTTGTGGTTAGGAAGGGTATTAAATACAGGGGCGTAGCAGCCGGTACGTCAGGTACGGCACTCGCCGTACCAATAATGTTCGTTGGTACGGCATGCCGTACCTAAAATTTATATAAAAAATATAAAAAAATAAGGGTTTTCAACGGAAATAAAGAAAATAAAGATTTTACAGAAAAAATCATGATAGAAAGGTCCATGTAGAAGCCATAGCAATATACGGTATACATTCATAAGCAAAGTTCGAAAACTCGTATACGTAGTATATACGATAACGAATAATTGCCCTGTATTAATCAAAGTACGGATTTTTGTTTACTTACAAAAGATTTTAATTGACCATGCATATGGTCATGAACAGTCATAGTACTATCAATAGCATGTTACTGCCTTCTACAATTGTTCCGGTTTAAACACAAATGGCATGGAAGAATCAAAGTTAGAACTCTCAAATGGAGAAACAAACGTTGTGCGGCAAGCATGGAATTTTGTGCGACTGGCATACAAGATTAAAGTTTAGCAAGCTATAAAACCAGTTTTAGTCCAGTATTTTCTACTTTAGAAAATACCTGTACCAAGTCAGGAATATGAAAGTTGTTATTCATTCGTTTGATGTGTTTGAGCTTTTGACTTTACCATTTGATAACGGTATTTTCGTTTTGAATGTTCCTGGGCGGGGTTCGGTATTTTTGCTATTTTATTTTTTGCAACAAAAATATTGTCAGTTACTCTGTATGCATGCACCATAAAGTTTAAGTAATCATGACTAAAATATAAACGAGTTGTCCCAATTTTATTGCGTGCCGATCTATCCGCTACAGAGACAAATAAACGATCTGCACATTGTTAAAATGCACATTCTGCTTCTAGGCACCAAGACGATCGGAATATAATCCAACTTCAACAACCCCATATACAGTAACACATTTTTACTGTTTTATCAATAGTCATGTTTTGGTAATATCTATTTGACGTGGCTCGGTACTTATATATCCCGCCATTGTTAATGTGTGATATCATTTGTGCTATGGTAAATTTTTGTGATCGCGTCTTTCATTTTTGCTAATGTGCGTTGTATATACGGCTTTTTGTTTTCCTTCAAGATTTTAAGAAGTGTTTGCAAAGAATGTTGCATTTTGAACAAAACATACGAAAAAAAAAACTGAATGCGATTTTCACTTGTAATTTAACACATTTTTTATTGGAAAATAACAATTTTTTTTCTTCATTTAACAGTTATAGTGTGAATTTTATATATAATAAACTAAATGTTCAAAAGTTCCGTGTGACACTTGGTTGTATATTATTTCTCGTAATTTTGGAGTTTTACACTCTACAAATCTGCAATCTACTGTGTGATATCGAAAAAAAAACTAAAAGTATTTATCGTTCCGTGACGCTAAAATCTGAAAGCATTAGTGTTACGAATATTCGCCGTGGATATAAATCTAGCATTCACATAGTAGACGTGCCAACCTTTGCATGATCCTTAGAAATAAAGTACATAATGATAGACCAGTCCTAGTCATAGCGATTTTTTTTAATTTTAATTACCGAAGCCCCAAGTCTGATCTTCGACGGTTTGCAAACACGTTTAATGCTATTAGAAAATGCTATTCCATTATATTCCATGAACTCTCTGCATCTAACTGTTACCAACCTTTCCCCCTGAAATACCTGGGGTTTTTTTTCTTTAAAAACATATCATATAAAAAAACATGTACATGTATACATGTCATATGCATATAATTACAGAAATACATTACTTAGGGATTCGAATCAGTATTTCTCTTCATATATTAATCAGTCTCCCTGTAAACAAAAAGGCAAATAACTGCAAATAAAAAGTTGATTTTTTTGTCTGATCTTTCCTATATGATATGTACCGGGTTGGTGTGTGTCCAGGACTTTGTCTCACCCAATTACGATCCTAACCATGAAATACTATATATTCCAAATGGCTTTGAATCTACTAAAACTTGTTGAACTTGTTTAAACACAAGTAGATTTTCCTCTTGACTGAGGTTATTTTGCCAAACAGGAGTGTTTTATATTTAATGGGAACGGAATAGTATCTATTGTACGTTTTCGGACAAGGAAGTACACTCGAGAAGACAATGCTTACTGCCTTCGATTCTACCACAAGTACAGTTTTTAATTTCTTCAAGATTTCTCTTAATACATGTTCGTTTAGATTATTGCAATCCATCCGAAGTCTGGCATGAAGTATTTGTCCTTTCCTTTCTCCATATAAATAATAATTTGGTATTTTACTTAAATTTTGATTAAGGTAAAGTTTAAGTGTAAACTTAGATGGGACCAAATCTGATATCGCCCAGAAAAGCATTTCAGGATCGATCGAATGACTGACGTAAGAAAAGATTTCTGATACAATGCTGTTCTACACTTTATATGTTGTGTGTCATTCGTTCGTCTTGTGTCATAGTTATGAATATTAAACAGTTGTGAGGGATAATATCGCTTAAATAATCAGGGGTCTTATTGTGAAACATTTCATGTTTTTTACCGTCGTCTTTCTGATAGCAGTGGCGTAGCTAGGTCATTTTTACGTGTACGCCCGAACCTTGACGAGGGATATGTTAAAGCACTGCTGGTAGTGGGTTCCAAAGGGATGAAGCCCCCGAAAACTATCGAAAATGAGATACCGTAATTTCCTGTCAGTAAAAAATCATTGATAACAACATACTTTTGAATCTAAATGGTTTATTTGTTTTGGTTAAATATTGTAATAAGTTAACTTATTCATCGCGTTAGACTGGAAGCTAGCCTAATGGTCATTGGTTTTAGAGAAAACGTCTAAACCAATATTACTTTTAAATAAGTTTAAAGTGTGCCATGAGTGAGCGTACAATCGATAAAAGCACCTTTTAATGAACACGAAAAAAATTTTGAGGTGCAATATAAAAAAATTCTGGAACACCTAGGATTTCTTCCAACAAAAAGTGAATCAATTTATCATTCCTTTAAAGGGATTTAAAAAATTTTCATCGGCATTGTCATAAAATTCAATGAAGGTTGGACAAGTAGTTAATGTAATTGAGAAATAACAAAATGTATGCCCAAACTGCGACCACTTATTAATTGCAGAAAGAAATACATTTTGTCCTTAAAATGCGGAAAATTAAAGATATAATTGCATTATTATATTGCTCTGAATACTCTTTTGATCATAAACAGTTTCTGTCCAACTTTCGTAAAACTTCACGGAGAGTCATTCAAAAGACTTTATCCACATTCGGAACCTAAATATTGACGCCGCTTTGTCTCGCTTTTGGGACTTAAATCACAGGCTCGACAAAAATACAAACAGCATATCGAATCTGAGCAGATAGTGAATTGCTTTAAATATAAGAAAAGTACGTAGAATTCATTATAGATTTAGACTTTTACAAAAGATTCGAACAAATATATTAAATTATCTATTTGAGTAAATTTATAGTCCCTTTTTATTCAAAATTACAATCCATTGAAAAAAGAAGCATGAGGCTGATGTGCTTTTAACCAGTTTTTCTTATTCCATGTCGATTATTTGTTTTATTTTCAAAATTCAAGTGTATGCCCGGGCGTTTTGACGTAAACGTAGCTACGCGCATGGAGGATAGTAACTCCCATCCTGTTTCATTGTATAATTTGTTTATGGGTGATAGCTTAGTACCGCCAGTAACTAGCATAGCCGCTTCAAGTTGCAGATTTTCTAGTTTATCACTTTTAATAAGAGCCAAAGTGGTCGACTGGTATAGCGCGCCGATCATAGTGCAATGCAATTTGGTACCACGATATCTCAGTTCGAATTCTGGTGAGGGAAAAACAAAAAATTTGCTAACGCAAATTTACAGTTCTAACATTGTTGGGTTGATGTTTAGAATATTTGAATACGTCTGAACGAGTGACAACTCTACAACAGATTTATCCATCGGATCGCTAGCAGTGATGGTGATACAATATATACAAACTAATCTGTAATCACGATGCCTTTATAAATGACTTGTAAATTGGGATGTCCCTCTCTAGAAATGTTCTTACTTTGTTTGTTCTAAGTTGTTTGAACATTGTTATGTTGCTACTATATTATCGCTTTAGCAGTTCTAGCATTGCCGTCATAACCTTATTGATTGTTATTGCGATGAAACCATATTCACAATGAAAATAGATTTTTTTTGCGGTGTCATAGATTCGTCGTTTGTCTTACCCTTACTTGATATTGTATGAGAAATTCTGAAAGTTATCCATCATGTTTATTTATTGGTCTTTGTAAAAGGAATTTATAAAATCTGTTCATCGGTCGGTTCATAGTTCCCTTTACTTCCTGAATACTTTTAGCGAAGATTTGATAGTTTAATAATTTCCTACAACCGGTATGCATATTCGGAATGGCGCTTTTTTTTCTGTCAAAAATTTTCAAAAACAAAAAACAATCAAAAGTATTGTAGGAGCATGCCAAGTCCTGGCAAGGTGTCCAACACAAAGTTAAAGTGCGTTTATTTAGTTTAGCTAAGATGTTCAACGGCCTTCAACTTTTTTGATAAAGTTTAATTGCTGCCTTTTCGACACGATTCATGTTTCAAATTCTGTTTTCTATATTTTGAAATTGATTTTAACACAAGAGAGTAATATAATTGCACATAAAACAAGTTTTTTAGGAACTAAATTTAAGTGTCAGGAGATTGTCAGAATGCAGGATTGAAGTTGCACTTTTTATCATAAATTTTTATATTTTGATTTAAAAGAAAAAAAGAGTCATATTTTAAATTGTTGCCCATAAAACTAGGGTTTCAGAGAACCAAATTTAAGTGTCTGGAGGTTGTCAGAATGCAGGATTTTGCTCTATTTATTAAAATTTTCTCAGGGGCCTTGAGCAGCCCCCGAACCCCTTGCCGCATAACCGCCTCTACGAGGCGGGATGCGTCGCTTCGCGACCCATCATGATTTTCTGCCGTACCAATATAAATTAGGATGCTACGCCTCTGAAATATGTGTAGCTATAGAACAGGAATGATTTTGTGGTTCTGTGGTCTCAGAGGGGGGTGAATTATATATGTAGTTTTGCTGATAGGAGATTCATCTTATGGGTATAAAATAATATAGATTGCTTGAGCAAATAAGGATTTGGCAATTTTAGGATTTTCATTTTTAGAGATTTGGGGAATTATCATCACTTTAATAAAAAAAAAATAGCATACAAATTCTAGACCCTCCTTTTACTCTTTTTAACTTCTGCCAACCCCTTTTCAGCACTGATTCTGCTAGTGTACTAGATGTTGTCCCATGGAATTAGGTGACAAGATCATATTGTTTTTGTTGTTGAAAGGGGTTTATGAGTGAGCATACTGAATAAAGGCTTGTATAATCTGCAGTTTTATTCTCCAAAATTGAGCCTGCCAGACAGCAATGCAAGCCTGATAACGGTAAAGGTCATTCCACAACTGGCAAAATTAATAATGGTGAATCACTTTTGTAACAGACGCAATTAATGCCTCAGAATGAGGGATACTAATCAGGGGGAAGGGAAAGAGGTTTTGTTTTTGTTTAAAGCCTCACACTTAAGAACATAGACATTTTTAGATAAATGTAAAAACCAGTAAAAATTGGGAATAATAGCCAATTTTTACATAATGCTATTTGAATTAACTCTGTTTATTAAAATTTCAGAACTAAAAAAGGAAAAAGATGTATGATTGTACATGAAGGAGATGATGAAGAGGAAGATAAAAATTCTAGAAATACAAGTGAAAATTTAGTTACGCCAACAGTGTTGGCACCCACGAGAACTGACATTGAAACAAAAAGTATTCTCCGTCATGATGGTGAAAAAACACCGGGAGCATTACGAAAAGTACATTTTGTAGACAATCAATCTTTAACAAGTAGTTCTACAACTGAAGAGGATAGTGATGAAGATGAAGATGATGAGGTTGCATTTGAGAGAAGGAAGGAGGCAGGCCGTGCAGTTATTGAAATTAGCGAAACCAGGAAGTTAACATCAACAGAAGTTAAGAATTTTCATATACAGACAACACCTGATGCAGAACTTCATTCCACTTTGGAATCTTCAGTTGAGTCATGTGGTGACTTCAAAGAGGTCAATAATGAGGACAAAGAAATGTCTGAACATGAATCTGATTGTGAATTTGAAAAATCTACAGAATCACAAAATTTGACAAACAGTGATGAAGATGGTAATTTAGGAGAAACTGTGAATTCATCTCAAGAATCAAATGTTATGTCAAGTATTGACACTGATTTACAGGGAAGTGTTCAGGAAGGTCAGGAAGCAGACAACTCCCAGAATTCATTGCAGCATGATGGGACTGAAGATACTGTAGTTCATTATAGACAAAAGGCTGTATCCTCCAATGTTAATAAGGAGGTTTTAGATGACAAGGAAGGTGATTTACCACCATTTCCACATTCCTTTTCAGTTTCAGATGTTGAACTCTTAACCAATGTTATCAGGACAAAGGTATTTATTGAGTTTGCTCTAAAGGATATGCAATTAATTCCTTGATTTTTATTTTAGATTATGGTGAGCAAATGTTTTATTTTATAATTTATCATTTAAGACATGTCTTAAAATAAAAAATGAAAAAATGAAAACGTTTCTTCTGCATTGAAAAAAAAATTGAATACTAGTTCATAAGTTCACATATGCTTAGAACAGTCCTTCTCAAGTCCATACTACTATAAACATCTTACTCATAGAATTTATATGGCACATTGTATTAAGACCTTCCCATAGAAAAGAAAAATAGCAACTTTAGGGAGCAACCATTTAAATCAGGTCCAAGTAAAAAAACCATAACCCCCCTCTAGATGGTAAATGGTCTTTCCCTTAGTAACACCTTTATTTAAATATCTCAATAGTTATCAAAGGTACCAGGATTATAATTTAGTACGCCAGATGAGCGTTTCATCTACATAAGACTCATCAGTGACGCTCATATCAAAATATTTATAAAGCCAAACAAATACAAAGTTGAAGAGCATTGAGGATCAAAATTTCCAAAAAGTTGTGCAAAATACGGCTAAGGTATAAATCTATGCCTGGGATAAGAAAATCCTTAGTTTTTGAAAAATTCAAACTTTTGTAAACAGGAAATTTATAAAAATGACCACATTATTGATATTCATGTCAACACTGAAGTGTTGACTACTGGGCTGTTGATACCCTTGGGGATGAAACGTCCACCAGCAGTGGCATCGACCCAGTGGTGTAAATAGTTATCAAAGGTACCAGGATTATAATTTAGTATGCCAGACGCATGTTTCGACTACATAAGAATCATCAGTAACGCTCATATCAAAATATTCATAAAGCCAAACAAGTACGAAGTTGAAGAGCATTGAGGATCCAAAATTCCAAAAAGTTGTGCCAAATACGGCTAAGGTAATCTATGCCTGGGATAAGAAAATCCTTAGTTTTTCGAAAAATTCAAATTTTTGTAAACAGGAAATTTATAAAAATGACCACATTATTGATATTCATGTCAACACCGAAGTGTTGACTACTGGGCTGGTGAGCAAGAATAAGTATTGCAGTAACAAAAACTGGTATTTAAAAAGTTGATCACATCATTTGCTATTAGTGTTTTCAAATCTTTGTCTTTAATCAATGTTTGCAGGTTGTTGAATATGTAAGCTGTCTTGTGATTGATGGAAAAGATTCAAAAGCTTTAAAGGACATTGACCTATCACTAGTTAATTTACTAGAGAAGGCTGAGGTTTCCCCTAGACTTTTACAATATGTTCAGCAACAGTATAACCATAGTAAAACATTGATGGATATAGATACATCATACTTCATAGGTATTATAGATGCTGTCAGATACACGTAAGTATTCGTCAATATTATTACTTTGTGTCTGTGATTTGTCATCTTAATGTATATAAATAAGAGTGATTATAGAGCTTGTATCAATGCGAATGCAACTCATGATTACAGTAAAGCTAAAAAGGGTCATATCTGGTTTCAAAAACAGTTTTTTTCCATTCAACATGATATTCTTATATTTATTGAAAAACAGGCAGAAGATACCATAGAAACATAAAAAATCTTAAGGCAAACCAACAACTCTAAACCATCTTTATGATTTATGTCTTATAAATTATGAAGCTAATGGTATTCTGGTTTGAGATTTCAACTTCTGATCATTTTTTTCCTAACGTAGATCTTTTTTACTTTTAGCATGACTCTCTTGCCAGAAATTACACAATGATTGCGTTATTCACTCTGTCTGGTGTTGAGCTTAAGAAAAGAATTCTTTGAAAAAAATAAATGTTTTTGTCTCAGAAAAAAAAACTATTGTTTTCTGAACATTTAAATGATGTAAGTTGTAAAAAAGTTATGTTGTTCTTTGCTTTGTGTCCTTGTTTAGGATTCATAATAATACATTTCTACATTTAGGAACATTGTGGTGAGTTGTTAATACACCTTATCGCTAATCCCGGCTGACCCGTCCGCTTGAACTTTTGACGCATACAACAATCACTTTTCCATTGTGGCGTCAGATATTTTGTTTTGTGACGTCAAATTTTTACGGGAACCTGTGTAATATCCAGTAATGGCGGACAAATAGCGATAAGGTGTATAAGCGCTTTTGTTGCATTTTGGTTCTGTGTTTATTATAATTTAATGGTATTGTGGTGTTTTTTTTTCTTTGTTAGTTTATTGGTTGGTTTAAGATGATATATTTGATTAATGAGTTGGTGAGAACTGAGTAGGGTGATATTTTATAACTATAATGTATTAATATTGATATGCTCATAATCATATATTACAAAACTTTGATAACTTTTTTAGATACTAAGGATTTTCTCCTTTCCTTTTATTACCTTATTTGCACTTTTAACTTTTTTGATTTTTGCGTCTGACTGATGAGTCTTTTGACAAAAAATTTGTGTCTGCCATACAAAATTTTAATATGATATTTATGATGAGTTTATTTATTGAAGAGTGAACAAATGACAATTTCAGATGGTAAACTGGTCCAATATATATTAAAATTCTAATCTTAACATTTTGTGGTCTGTTTTTAAACCAAAGAAATCAAGTTCATTCTTTTAGCAGGTTATTTTCAGAGAAAATTTTATGTAAAGTTGTCAGGTTAATATTTTGAGCACTGCAGTTTCTAAGAATGTCATATAATGTGACATGATAATCTTTTGAAAGGCGTAAGCTTTTGAGCGAAAAAATTAAAACTACTAGGGGACATTTGAGCACCAACATTAGAGCCCATTTAAGCGCTGGATTAATCCGCTCACCTGTATTTTTGATAGCCCATTTTAGCGAAAATTTACCTGGTTGAATAATGCTCACCTTACTATATATACCATGTCGCCCAACAATTTATGTTTTCCTCCATACTATTATAAAATTACAGACAACAACATATATATAAAGATACGAAGTATAGATGAATGTGCACCACAATCGAGAAAAGATAAAGAGAAAGAGCAGTTCCTAATGCAATTCTATGAAAGTATTGTACAGGGGGTATATCTAGAGCCCATTATATGTATACATACGTTCTCTAGGTTATAAATTCCAGGCTAAAACAGACTTTTAACATTTGATTTAATCATTTAGACTTTTAGTGCTATATCTTAATTGAAAAGTTTTTTTATTGTTTATATTGCTGTCTTGAGTCTATTAGTGCTGTATTTTAATGGACATGTTTTATATTGTTTTATATTGTGCTGTCTTGAGTCTATTAAACATTTTTTAATTTATTATATATTATTTATTTACTAAAAAGGGTTAAAAATGTTTCGCTAAAATAGGCTTTGACAATTTTAATTTTCGCTAAAATGGGTAAAAATTCGGGCGCCCAAATGGGTTCTACTTTGACGCTCAAACGTCCTATTTTTTCACTCAAATGTCCTATTAATGCGCTCAAATGTCCTCCCCCGCTTTTGAAGGACCACTGTTACCAGATATTTTGAGAATGTCATATTTATTTTTTCTTACAGATATTTTGAGATTGTCATGTTTATTTTTTACTTACAGATATTTTTAGAATGTCATATTTATTTTTTACATACAGATATTTGAGAATGTCATACATATATTTCACTTACAGATATTTGAGAATGTCATACATATTTTTTACTTACAGATATTAAATTTGAGAATGTCAGACATATATTTTAATAACAGATATTTGAGAATGTCATACATATTTTTTACTTACAGGTATGTTGAGAATTTCATACCTATTTTTTACTTAAAGATATGTTGAGAATTTCATATGTATTTTTTTACTTACAGATCATTGTTACCAGATTTATTGAGAAAGTCTTTACTAGATGTAGCAGCGGGTCTAGAGAAAAATAAAGACTCTTTTGTTATATATGTGGCAGCAGAGAGTATAAAGACAGTGTTTAAAAAGGATATTTTGAATCCTGTAGTCTTTGGTAAGATGTATAAAATTATCTAACTTATAACAGTTACTGAAACTCAGAAATTATTGCATACATTTGTTATTGAGATTTTTAGGGTAGGCAAAAATGAGAGATTGCATGATTATTGCAATTTAAGGAAAATACAAATATGTGCAATGATTTCAGAATGTGAGTTCTTATTATTGCATTTGTCACCCAGTGGTTTAATACACATTACTTAAAACCTCTCAATAATTTCTGAATTTACAGTCCTATTACCCAGTAATTACAATATGCTTAATTCTCAGATGGTCCAAAGGGTCATGTGGACTATTTCTAAAAAGTTATCAAAGGTACCAGGATTATTATTTAGTATGCCAGACCTGCATTTCGTCTTCATAAGATTCATCAGTGACACTCAAATCAAAATAATTTTATTATAAAGCCGAACAAGTACAAAGTTGAAGGGCATTGAGGATCCAAAATTTCAAAAAGTTGTGCCTAATACAGCTAAGGTAATCTATGCCTGGGATCTAACCTCTTCTTTGTTAGTTGTTGAATATTTTCTTACATCTAAATGTCTGCCTTATCCAGCACCAACCTAAATACATGACAAACTAGTTTTTATCTTGTCACTGATATCTTGGTAGGATATTTTGCTCAAATCAGTTATTTGCTTCAAAACTACAAATTGTTGAACATATCAGTACCCATTTTTGCAACTAATATTTTATGGTTCATTGTTATTTTTATTAGTACTTAAAAACTTTCAACATTTTTATACACAGATGTGCACACATAAACAGATTGTTCTGGTATTCTTGATTTTAGAAAACAGGTACAAAGTAAAATAACAAAAATACTGAACTCCGAGGTAAATTCAAAACGTAAGTCCCTTATCAAATAGTAAAATCAAATGATAAAACACATCAAACAAATGGACAACAACTTTCATATTCCAGACTTGGTACAGGCATTCTCAAATGTAGAAAATGGTGGATTGAACCTGGTTTTATAGCTCTAAATCTCTCACTTATATGACAGTCGCATCAAATTCCACAAGTCCCATTTTGTGTAATTTTAGTTTTATTTATATGTAATGTCATTATGTTTTCATTTTTCGACAGTAATTCTTTTCTAAATGGATTATTAATCATGTGCACTGTAGTAGTACTTACATATTCAGTCTTTTTTTTTAAATTCCAGATAAGACATTCTCAGAATCAATGAAAACCCATCTTCAGCAAGCTGAACATAGATCCACGATTTTACAGGATATAGTACAGTTATTATGTGATAGTTAGTTGAACAGTTGAGTTTGAAGGCAATGAAAGTCTTAAATGAGTATGTGTAAGAAGGGTCAAATTCATTTTGAGATGAAAAATAAAAGTTATTGGTTTTAAAATTTTATAATACTGTGTCATTTTAATCTTAATTTTAATGACTAATTTTACAATTTTTTTAATTATTTATTTTATCCAAGAAGAATGTTGTGTACCTGATAATTAATTATGTGAGAAAAAGTTAATGAAAGTATCTTAATCTAATACCTTATTAACAAATTCTTTGATTATAAGTGTCAGATTCATATAATACTTATTTTATTGGCATATGTTTGTTTTAAGTTTGAGAAATTATAAGATTGTTCTAGCATTCATGGCAAGGGAAAGTCACAAAAAGTGCTCAACTTTCATATATTTGTTGACCTAATATAGATTGTTTTCAAAAGGAAGTAATTTGCTCTAGAATTATTCCCCTTGGCCACAATTTTTGCAGTAGAAACAGATTTATTTTTCTTATACATAATATTTATGTTATATGAATTTAAGGCGCAATTACTACATAAGTAAGTCGCCTACTAAAACCAATAACAACATTTTCCCTTCTTACTTACCAAATTAAAACATGTGTAAAAGCAATTTTTTATGACTGCAAAGGGATGTAACTTTTACTCAAAATACATCAATTAAAAACTATCTATTTTAAAAAGTATAAATCTAACTCTAAAACCCTGTTTCTTTCATATTTTGTACATTTCTCCCATCTTTCTGTGTCTTCGACAGTTGATAGTTTTTTGTAGGAAAGATAAGGAACTATTATTTAAACATTCTTTTATACTGAATATAGTTTACTCAAGCCATCTGAGGTATTGTTTACTGCTAGTTAATAAGTCGCTTGATGATTAAATTTAACTCAACATTCATTTTAAACGCTTTTTAAATATATTTAATGTAACTGCAAAAACAAATAAGATCAGATGTAATAGACTGTGTATAAGATGAAATAGATTTATATGGCATGTATCCCAATTAAAAAAGTTCTACAGAGGGATATTTCTTTTTTTTGAAGTATGAAAAGTCAAATAAGTTATTATTTGTCAAATATTAAACTACTTATAATGAAATAAGTACAAAGATGTACATATTTTTTTTTTATAAATTTCTAATTATTGTGATAGATTCTTTACTGCCTTATTTAGCTGGGATTGATGAATTATGTTGGCATGTTTTATGATTGCTGATGTGCCTTTTGTTAAATTTTATATTTTGATAAGATTTATAATAAATGTTGAATAGATTGTATATTTTTATAACAATTTACAAATGATTATAGCTAATATTTCACATTATATTATATTATCAGGATAACTTGCTTTATGTATGAAAAAAACATTTTTGTTAGCAACATTTATGTACAAATAGGAATAAAGCCTTTTTGAATAACATTTAAAATCCAAGAGTCAAGTTAAATCATTCAGGGCCTGTCACTTTACAAGAGAAGTCAAATACAGAGACAATTTTACTATTTGTCTTGAAAGGTTGACATGCAGAACTTTGATGAAGTAATATTTATTGATACAGACATTTTCATGTTAGGTAAGAATCTCCACACAAAATATGATAAAAATTAGAATCAAAATACATTTTTATACTCATAGTTTGAATGACCCTTTACCAAATCATGATGTCCATATGTCCACTCATCAGTCACTTTTCAGTTTTGTTCTAGTTTCCTTATTTTAGGATCAGCTGTACAAAGTTCAAGAGGACGAAATGACTAATTATAGTTTTTGTCTGCTACTGCATGCATGTATAAAGTCATACTTTCTTAATTACAAGATTAAGCCCATTCAAGAAATTCACAAGTTTTGTTGTAGTTGACCTGCTCTTGACAGCATTTCTATTTGTAAGCCATTTTTACAGCTTAATTTTATAATTAGTGGTTTCTGAGTACTTAAGAGTTTTGTACATTGAAGATGATTTGGTCATCATTTGCTGTTCATCATGGTGCAATATGCAATTTACTCTAAAGAAAGAATTATATTTCAAGCTAAATCAGCTGGTTTAGTACTTTGAAGAGTCTATGATAGATAAAACATGCATCTGGCGTACACAATTTTAAGCCTGGTATCGATGGTGAGTTTATTGGAACTTGTTTTAAGTAATGGCTAGTATTCTTTAGTCCTTTTATAGGTTATTATAAGTAATACTTTACTTGTAATTATTTGGTAGTTTGGATGCCTCCGGGTGCAGGAATTTCTCGCTACATTGAAGTAGTTATCAAAGATACATTGAAGACCTGTTGGTGACCTTCTGTTGTTGTTTTTTCTATGGTCGGGTTGTTGTCTCTTTGACACATTCCCCATTTCCATTCTCAATTTTATTTCTTTTAAAACTAGTTAAAGAACGAAGTTTTGAAAAGAAATGTACTTTACTTACTAAGTTTGTTATTTAACTAATTTATAAATATAAAAAAAAGAGAAAAGTGGGATGGTTCAGTGGTGAAAAAAAAGTTTCTGCCCACCACTTGTTGATTTGCCTTTGTTTTAGTCATATACTAATGGGGGGGGGGGGGGGGGGGGGGGGGGGTGCTCTTCAACTTTGATTTAGCAGATCTTCAATTGTATATGTTAAATTTATATTGTTAAAAAAATGATTATTTTTACATATAGTTATTTAATATATTTCTTACAATGTTATTTGATTTATGATGTGTCTTTATACAATAATTATTGATAAAAGTGTTAAATTTGTGTAAGTTTAGTTACCTTTTGACAATGTTTAGATTATAGTTTTAATTCTTTGTTATTTATTGGTGCTAATAGATGTAATTAAACTTCCACTAATGCGTTTATCCAAATGAAAATGAACATATACTTATGATTTATATAGAAAATTATTGGTCAGTGGTAACTATGATAACTGCTTAGAAAAAAAATCATAGATTTTATGTATAAATTGAAAAAAGTTGTTAATAGTTGCAATTGTTAATGATTAATAAATTTTTAACCCTATACAGTGATCCTTAAATTTTTAAACAATATATATGAAGGTTATTCCATAAGCAAGTGTTGTGAAAAAATTGAAAACAACATGTTTAATAAATTTTTGCGTCCAAAGCGCTTTTCTGGATTTACCTTCATCAGGCTCAAAGCCAAACATTTGAAATCTGAAGATGTATGTATAAGTACCGAGTCTGTTGCAGAGCTATATGTCAAAAATACCTAAAATAAATAGCCAAATTCATCTAAAGCCAACTTTGCCAGAGGGAGTTGAAACCTTAGTTTCTTAATAATATCTAAATTTATAAACGGACAATTTTAGTCCATAAACAAGTGTTGTGAACATGAACTTGTAATTGATGTATATTCACTTTCCAAAAAATGATCATAGCAAACAACACTGTTTTTGCTTGGTGTCCATTCTTTGTTTTGTTCTTCATTAGACTTTCTATTGATTGCATTTTCCCATTTCTTGTTTAATTCCCCATCTTTTTGGAAAAAGATGCCTACCTCTGTTAGAACATCTAGGTACACAACAACTGGTAGATGGCACTTCAATGAATAAAACTAGTTAATATTAAAAAACAAATATCAACACATTGTGTAATTTTATTTACACTATATATAAGAGATGCTGTGTGTGTTGGACCTGAACTACTGCACTGCCATCTGTTGCTTAGGTTGATTGTATATTTGTATTGAGTTTACCTCTTTGACTTATGACTTTTGATTGCCATCATGGTAAACATGCAAGTCTGCCTTCCTATGAGTACTAATTAAAAGCTCTTCTTCCTACCAAATTTCTCCTGTATTTGCATTGTATTGTATATCTGCTACATGGAATGATTTTAAGGTGTACATACCTGTCTGGCAGTGTTTATCTGACTTTTGGTTCATTTTTATTGTTCAATTGTCAATGTTCACTTTTCTAATAGCCCTGATTCTTTGATACAAGTACTTTATGCTAAAGGCTAACTACATGGGGTGTATGCTATGATTGCAAGGTGTAAATGTCTGTCTGCCAGTGTTCATCGGACTTTGGCTTCCTTTGATGGAAATTTTTGTCATGGTTTAATTTTCTTAAAAAGGGCTGTGTCTCAGATACTATAAGCAATAGAATAAATATTTATGTATGGAATTATTGAAAACAGTGCATGTCTCAATCATGATAAGTAAAGCAGGCGAGACAATTCAACTTGTGCATTCTTGTGAAAAAAAGCACAGAAGTGGCAGGTAATAAAAGCTGAATTCGCAAGTTCAACAATTGTAACCTTCAAATATAGAAAACCTGGTTTGCTGTCAACTGGACAGTTCATTTCTTTTATATTATTGTTCATTTTGCTTCCATAAGATATACTATCCGTTAACTTCGTGTTTTGCTAAACTGATTATATTCTCTCACTACTAGTAGTTGTTCTAAGTTTGGTGACAATATTGAATACATCTATCTCTTCAAAATTGAAATACATGTTACCATTAATACAGTAAAGTCTGCCTTTATATTTTGACACACATCTAGAAATTGACAATAATTGTCGGTTGAAAACTAAACTTTACGACCGGAGAATGATCTCATGTTCCAAATTATGTTGCAACATTCCAGCAGCGCCTGCATATGGAGTCTACATCTCCAAGTTGAAACTTTATTCCAGAGCTTGATTTGTATCTTTAATAGTGGGTTACTGCTTACAAAGAATGGTTCAAAGGGTTCAAGATGAAGTAATTCCTTCGAAATTTAAAGTTAATGGGTATCTGTTTCACAGATGACGACGGATATGTTTTAATTGTCGACACTACAATCACCTATCTTCGAAAGTGAGACTTGTCACCGAATTTGTACTAACATGAACATAATGACGAATGCCACAAGTCTAGTAGAGCAAAATCTGTTCATCCTTCCTGAGTACTTAAATCACCTCAGTATTTGTAGAGGTCGTGTTGTTTAGTTTTTAGTCTTTACATGCAGACTTCTAATACGTTCAGGTATTTCACATCCAATTTTTTATGGAAATATTCTTTATAAAGCACAAAGGTGTCAGTATTCACCCCAGAAACTTACAAAACCTTTGAATAGACTTATTAAGAAGGGATATAATTACGATACTGTTGTCAAGTCATTAAAGATTGCATATTTTGGCGTTAATATTGAGTCACTGATAAGGTCTTTGCATCGGAACTAAACACATTTATTCTAAAAACAGTTGTTGGCATGACACGGGTTATGTTCTTCTCATATATGTTATGATGGTATGATACTAAACCCCTAACGGGAAGGATTGTGCCTGATGTTCATATGATGAAATCATAATCTTTCAGTCAGTTTAATTGAAGTCTGGAGCTGGCATGTCAGTTAACTGCTAGTAGTCTGTTGTTATTTATGTATTATTGTCATTTTGTTTATTTTCTTTAGTCACATCTTCTGACATCAGACTCGGACTTCTCTTGAACTGAATTTTAATGTGCGTATTGTTATGCGTTTACTTTTCTACATTGGTTAGAGGTATAGGGGGAGGGTTGAGATCTCACAAACATGTTTAACCCCGCCGCATTTTTGCGCCTGTCCCAAGTCAGGAGCCTCTGGCCTTTGTTAGTCTTGTATTAATATAATTTTAGTTTCTTGTGTACCATTTGGAAATTAGTATCGCGTTCATTATCACTGGACTAGTATATATTTGTTTAGGGGCCAGCTGAAGGACGCCTCCGGGTGCAGGAATTTATCGCTACATTGAAGACCTGTTGGTGACCCTCTACTGTTGTTTTTTATTTGG
Source organism: Mytilus edulis (assembly GCF_963676685.1). NCBI lineage: Eukaryota > Metazoa > Mollusca > Bivalvia > Mytilida > Mytilidae > Mytilus > Mytilus edulis. The sequence goes on from NC_092344.1 coordinate 47,718,651, forward strand.
TCGGGTTGTTGTCTCTTTGACACATTCCCCATTTCCATTCTCAATTTTATTTAAGTTGTCTTTTCGTCGTCGTCTTTTTTATTTTTTACAATGCCGTTGACAGATTGTCTTTGAATCATGAGTTTGAATATCACCACAGTATATCCCTTCCCCATTGAATAGTTTTGTCGTTCAAGTTACAAAAGCTCCTCAACACTAGACCAAGTTTTGTCTTACAGTCCCACTTCATGGTATAATAAAAGTGAAAACATATAGAATGTGTATCGATTATAGACGACTTAATCAATAAACAATAAAAGATTCACTACCTCTGCCCCAAAAAATGTGGCACTTTCACTTATAATAATGTATCATGTTTACATGTGAATTGAAAGAATTCTAACGGAGTTACCTAATATGTCACATGCAATTTTGACTCACTTTATACAGTAAACAATTTTATCAGATCTATTTCTTAAGGTTGCCATATCCGAATAACTGGTTGTCATGTTAAAATATGTAGAGAAACTCATCATAGATACCAGGACTAAATATTTTAATTACGCCAGACGCGCGTTTCGTCTACTAAAGACTCATCAGTGACGCTCGAATCCAAAAATGTTAAAAACGCCAAATAGTTTTGTTTAACTGAAATTCCTCAGAATGTCATGGAAAATACTGAAAAATAACAGAAATTCTTTATACAACTTGTATTTGTGTTTCTTCTATGCCTGCTGGTAAAGGCAATACTTTTTGGGGTTCCCCATAGTAAAGCATGCGCATTGACTATCATTTACGTTAAATTTACATAGAATTCACGACAGAATAAAGTATTGACATATATTTTACGAAAGATATATGTCATAAAAAAAAAGAAACATTCCATGCCCTGTGAAACACTAGTATTTTAACACAAATGCTTAATAAACCTGTTTGTGGTTTATTTATGCTTTTTCGTCTTTTTGTCTTTTGTTGTTGAAGCAGATCTGTTGAAGTTTAACATATTGTACGAACTTTTCTTTCTATAGGTGATTTCATTCATATGTTTAAGTTCTATAAACGTAGGCGGTAAAAACTAATAATATAATTTACAAAAATTATCATCATGACATAAATATGTGTATCAAAGTCTAATCTTAAAATGGGATAGGTTTATCGAATACCTAAATGATTTGACATATGATTGACTGAACCTTAATCTGTACTTTTATCAGATGAATTGCGAAATAGTGAAAACGATCTATATTACTTGAAAGTAGTAGATAAAGAGCAAAATTCTTTTTACTTGTATATATATAGAAATGTGTGTGTGTTCAACTCAGTTATTTTATTGTTGTTGTTACGTTTTTTAATGTCACAAGTATAATGTTACTTATATAACGAATAAAGATTATTAATTAATAAAAAAAAATCAATTAACAGGTAAAGGGCTTATATCATGGATTCATTTGGTTTTTTAGTTTGCCGGCGTTGGTCCTACCTTATATTTTGTTTCAATTCACACAAAATTCTACTTTTTTTTAAGTAAATTTTTGTATTGACATTTAATAACCACGTACGTTAGAAAGACCCGCGTTTATCCAACCAATAACGTGACGTTAATTTCCTTTTTGGGTACAAACGGTAAAATTACCCCTAGTCCGATTCTTATATGGAAAATTACATGTGGTTATCATTAAACTTTGATATTAGCAAAAACCTTTGTTCCCTATGATTGATAACAATTAAAAGTGCATATATCGTCATTTTATTACAAAATCGTATAAGAAATAACGAAGGTATAACAATTCTAAATAAATAAATTTCCTATCGTTAAATAATAACAAACAAAATGTGTTCAACAAGGTATCCACTCAACAACTTTTTAAATCTTGGAATCATTTACATATAAATAATGTTTTGCATGATAATACGTTCAACCCTGAGTGAAAACCGTAAGCGCACTTTTGCTGGATTTTATTAGTACATACATATCGTTGAGATTTCTTTCATGGTTACAGACAATCCAATCAGTGCAATATAAATTGGGATTTGAGTGTATTAATTATCTTGGTACTGTTGGTACATTTCTTCATGCACATACTGTGCGATTGTATTTTCGTTAAAAGATACAGAACGTTTTAATCAAACTTGCATCATTTTTTTATGTATCATTTTACATACAAATCACCTTCTTTAAGCAATTCCGTACATTCGAATTACACTATTCATCTATCCATTCGTTCGTCGACCCATCATTCAATTTCTTCCTTTCCTTTATCCACTCATCCATCATTCAAGTTATTCCTTTCATTTATCCACTCATCCATCATTCAATTTATTTCATTCAGTTATCCATACTTCCATCCTTCAACGTATTCCATTCATTTATCCATCCATAATTCAATTTCTTCTCTAACACTTTTATTTCATTCATCCACCAATTCGCCACGTCAATCAATTAATCATATATCAGCTGTATGCATATATCCATCCACCCGTTTTAATTTCTACACATCAGAACTAAAAAGTTTTTTGACAATTGATTCATCCAGACATTCATATATCCTCGGATGCCAACTTGTTTTCCTTTCCGTCAAAGAGTTTAATTATGAACATACTCAGTCGCATAGTAGTGCTTAAACAAAAAGTGAATGTTTGTTAAGACACTATTCGATGTGAATTACCATTTCTATTTTGCAATGAAGCTATATTTTTAAAGATCGGATTCATGTTCCTTAGATTTAAACAAGTCAAATTCTTCAAATTCAGAGGCTAAATGTTTAACAGTTTTATGTAAAGGATGTTTTATTTCTGAAAGCCTCTGTATTAAACTCTCAAGATCACGCATGCCATCATCCAAGAAGTCAAATTGTGGAACAACACTATACTGTAACGTGTCGTTATGGAAACATGTCATGTAACACGTTCCTAAAATTAACACCAGTGTTGCAACTAACATTAGAACTCCAGCAATAAGTAAACTGTACTTTTCCACTGACATAATGGCAGTCTCAAGTTCTGGAATGAAATAAAGCAAATACCAATAAAATTAAAGTCTGCAATATTCAGTTGCTGGCTGAACTGTGAAGTCATTATTAGGTTATGTAAACTATCCTCTTTTAAGAGTAGACTAGTCTGCTGATAACCAATCTATCTGTTTGTTGGACTATGCTACTTCGAAAGGAAAGTAGTATACCTTTCCTTATAACAGCTTCACGGTTCCGCCAGCAACAAGCTAACCAAAGATATTACCTTTACCGACACACTCAATGCAATCGGCCGTAAAAAAAATTTCTTTATACATCTACATCTTGTAAAGTTTTAAAAAGTTTTAATATCTATACATTCTTTTAGTTTAGACCCCAATACAAGTAAATGAAAAGGCAAGTATTTTACAAATCTACTTTAGGACTTGATTGGGTTGCTTTTTATGATTAAGGTGGTACCTAACACTACAGGGAGATAACTATGTAAAATCAGCTAAACGTTATAATTACGTTGTGTTGTTAAGTGAATATTAAGCTTCTCAATGATCAAAATTAGTGTTTGTCAAACTGCTATAAAACCAGTGTAATTTTTCTGAAAAATTGGTTGGTTAAAAATTTTTGAAATTTTTATATTTTTGTTAAAGGGTCAAAGTAAATACTTTGTCAAAATTTTATGAAAATTAAACGAGCCAAATTAATTTTAGTGAAAGTGTTGAGTACCACCTTAAAATGAATCGTGAGTACATTTCAATGACATATAAAACTCCAAAACACAGGATCCATACAAAAGAGACACATATTTAGTCATTACATACGGTATAAAAAAAACTTTGAAATAATGTTAATATTTTGTATTAAGTATTGATTATTGATAAATATATTCATGTCTTCATTATAAAATCGTAGTAGAAATGACGCATGTAAATAACAATATTTATTATCTCCCAGCTATAAAAAGTATAAATAAAATCTAGTGTTTTTTTGCATTTCACATGATATACAGTTTTGCATAATATTTTTTCCGGGTGGTTTTATTGCCGTATGATTCAATTTTGAATGTCAATATGTAGTAAATATAGAAAACTTTTGTTTTTATAGATGAAGCATACGTGCAAGCCACTTCACAACGGGAAACAATGCAACTAATAATAATATTAAATAGTACCTAAGTAAATTGCTCTTGTTTCATCACTTGGTGTTGACGTTGACCATGTTTTGGACAGATGTTGTAAAGTGTCTGTCGCTTCATTGACACAACATTCAGCTACAGGTTTCTGATAATAAAATAAAATAATATTGCTTTATCATAAAACATGTTTGATTTTATATTTATCTTTTTAAAAGGTGGGTATTTTTTTCGAAGTATTGTTTCTTTTACGGAACATGTAATTTTACACTGTCAAAAACAACATGCCAGCGTAGCCATTTTGTAGCATGGTTTAAATAGATTTTAACCTGTATTTAGGAAAGACAAGTGCGAGGATACCAAAAATGATATGATTAAAGGTCAATAGATCTAAAACCACATTCTTGCCATTTAATAAAATAGTTTTTAAAGATACATAAGTTTATAGTTAAGGTAATCATAATGCGAGCCAATGTGTACTTTTCAGACATTTAGTAATCAACAAACTATTGATATAACCTGCATATATGTCTTATGTGCACATTGATAGTCATTCAACCGAAACTGAACTATCATTCAAACATTTGTTGGTGACATTTCATCATACTTGTGCAAATACATACCGCTTTGATGTTGATAAAGCTTAAAAACTGGATAAATAATAATGTCCACATTTGTTTAAATGACAAATGATGAAATTAAAAATCCAATGTCCATTTGACTAAATTACAAATTATGAAATTCAAAATCCAATGTCTGACACGTAGCTACGCATAAGTAATATTTCAGTTTTTTTCAAGCTAACAATGAATGCATATCACTATGAATGATACATACAACATCTGTTGCATCTCATTTTGATCAATATTATGCCAATTCATATTACATGTTTGTATCATGAATTGATGAAAGTTTAGCATAATTAAATCAATCAATCAATCAATCAATCAATCAATCAGTCATACATCATTTTTTAAAATTAATCATACGTTTAGTTTGTTTCTATGAATAATTAAGAGAAAACAGTAATTTGTTTTAACTTTACTATCTTATTATAATGTAAAGGATAGAAGAAATTCAATGAATTTTAGTTATTATCATACCCTTGAATTAAATGAGTAGATGAAAATATAGATATGCAGTAGTATGATAGTGCTAGGAGATTCTCATTATGATCAAGTTCACGTTTAAAGGGGTATTAGCTGTTAAATTCATGTTCACCGATTTGACAAAAAAATCATATTTGATTTATAACATACTAGTAATAACAAAAAAGTCAAAAAGAAATGTCAACACTGCATGGACTTGTTATACGATATTAGCACATAGAGATATAGCATGTATATCAGAATAGACGTCATCTAATTAACCATCGATATGACATTCGACTACTAACCATATGCCCCGGTATAAATAGACAGACAATCACGTGCAATCGTTTGATGACGATTTTTCTAGGTCTGTTTGATTTATATTATGTAGATTTAAAAAAAAATGAAATGACCGTTTTAGAGGGGGGCAAGGGGTTTAACTGTTATGCTGTTATGGGGCATTTTAATTCTTTGTTATCTGTTATTCTGAAAATATATTTACTGTTAGCTGTTATTGTCTTATTCTTTGTTATCTGTTATAGGACTATTATCTATTTTGTTATCTGTTATTGTGAGAATCTATTTGCTGTTAACTGTTATTGAAAATTGGAATGTTAGCATTTTGACAGCCAATCTTCCGTCGAAATTGAAGATAATTGAAAATTGTGATTTGAATGGATAATAGTCTCATTGGCACGCTTACCGCATCTTTTAACAGTGTATATCTATTGGGGTCTTTCTACTGGTAATATCGGGTGGACCTGTATTTGCAGAAGAATTTCAGTAACATACATCACATAAACATATAAAATCAATTGGACCCAGGACCATTCCAGTATATATTATTATTATCCTTTGTAATAAATTCCATTGTCTGTGAACATGTAGCAGTTTGTAAAAATTATAATTCACTTATTACTTGTACAATAACTTATAGTATGGATTTTGTTATATAAAAGGCATTGGTACTCCCTATAGATTTTTTTATTCAATGACCACATAATAATCTTTATGTTGTACTATTGTCCCTGATTTGGGGAGGATTGGACACCAACTAGCATGCTAAAGTTGACGCAGTCACATTCTGTATGTGCCTATTTCCAAGTCAGGATCTCGAGCCTGGATTCAGTGGTTGTAGTTTGTTACTGTGTTACTAAGTTTCTCGTTCACTATTTTGTGGATAAATTAGGCAGTTAGTTTTCTCCTTTGAATTGTTTTACATTACTAAGTGGTGTGGGTTTGAATTATGGCTTTGGGAATTATACATCTTTTTCTTTTAGCATTTATATTATAAGTGCTACTCCCTCTCTTTTCATTTACATGAAAGAGAATCATGATCACCATATTTTTAAAAGCTTTTTAGCTGCTTCACATGGCGAAAATTGAAGCTCAGAAACCATTGATGCAAATACAGATGTGTCTTCAGTTTAATTTTTCGACAAATACCCTTTTTAAAATCCTTCAGCTTCTCCATTGCTGTACCCAAATTTTTCATATATTATAATTTCACATAAGATACATGATTGGTTTTTCACTTGGTGTCATCCAAACTTTTACTAGGTCCAATTTCTATTATACTATCATAATTGTCACTTGAGTCAATTTCTATTATCAGAATAACCACAACTGGCATGCGTGTTTCAGTTACATGTCCTGTCTCCACTGATCTTGGTATTTTTGTATTTTATAAGTAAGTTTTATCATGAGGTCATTAAATAAAAAAAATATATTGTGCATCAATGTTTTTTTTATTACTTGTAAAGTATATATATTGCTTTTCAGAAAAAAAATAATCTTAAAATCAAATTGATAATAAAGTGTCACTGGCTGCACTATTTTCAAAAATTAAATAAAAAAATCTAAATCATTAAAAATTGATCCCTCAAATGCCCTAGATTAAAAATATCCCTATATCAACAACAGAAACTAGTAATTTCGTTCAGAAAAATTCAACATCCAAGTTACGGAAAAAAAATCAACCAAGGCAAAACTGCCTCAACGGCCGAAACGTCTTGTTTGCACAAATTTTCTAGGTCCATACCACAAGTTATATACTAAGATCTACGAGTCATCTACTGGATTGGTCTTTGACAGATTTATTTTCATATTTCATTACTGTTATCTGTTATTATCCCTTTTCAATTCCTTGTTATCTGTTTTTCACCAAATCAATTCACTGTTTTGCTGTTATGGGGACCCCCCTTGCCCCCCCCTCGTTTTAGCAGCTGTAAAAGGATAATGTTCGTGGGCCAATTCAGTCAACGCAATTCTCCCTTGTTTGATTTTTAAATGTTGTCAAGTCTTTTTTATATAACAATGAGCAGATTGCATAGGGTATTGCCAAGGAATGAATATATTATTATCCGCAAAGAGTTCAAATAACATCCTTTGAACATGCTTAACTCTTGTCCAGCTAGAGCCAACTAAAAGGTCTAAATACAAACGACCAAAGGAGGCTTTTCCTTTTTCACATTGTTTCTTGTAAAATAAACCTACGCCAGTTTATTTGTTTATCAATATCTTAAAACTTCATATATAAATGTTTTCCAGGTTATTTACTTTAAATATAACATAGCCAAGTGAGGCTTCCGGCAGTTGTTTATACATAATGTTTTTAATTTGTAATTCAGTTTAGATTAGGCGTTTACGAGAATGACTAAAATACGCACATTTTTTTCACTTCCGAGTTTTTAAAATTCCCTCTGCCTAGAAAAAACCACACAACAGTTCAATCTTTTCATTAAATTTTTCTCTTTCCTTTTTTAGTTCTCAACTTCCTGGTCTGATTTATTTGTTCAGTTGTGTGTATTTAATTTTGTGTCTCTGACCTTCCCCTTCTTATAACGTTTGTCTTTTCATTTTGGTCTTACTGAATATCAGTCAGAAAATACTTGGCATTTCAAATTGTCTACATGTATACGATGGTAGGATATGGTTGTGTTGCTTAAGATCGTTTACAATTTCCCTTATATAAAAAGAACTAGAAATTAAGATGTTCTGTATTGTTTACTGATTTATAAGTCTTGTCCATTTTGTACTTTGAGATAATTAGTTACGACACTCTGCCTGTTATTCAATCAATTTTATTTTAATCATCAATTGAAATTGAAATGTATAAAGACACCATCATGATTTGATTGACCGTTATGGTCGGAATGTCTGGCAAACAGATCAGTGGCGGATCCAAAGGGGGGGTTCCGAGGGTTGGAACCCCCCTTTTTTGGACGATCAATGCATTTGAATGGGAGCATATAGTTGGAACCCCCCCCCCCCCTTTACTCTGGGTTGGGAACCCCCTTTTTAAAATGGCTGGATCCGCCACTGCAGATGATCACGGATACATTCATATTTTCGTAGCCGCAGCCTAACCTGTTTTCTCCTATTGTGTCATCACCAAATTATTCCATGCCTTGAGCAACATGACGAGTGCCACTATAGTGGAGCAGGATTTTGCTTCTATTCAGGACCACCTGAGAACACTTCCTATTTTCGGTAGAACTCGTGTTGTTCAGTTGTTTATTTTCTGTGATGTGTTTGAAGGCATACACGTATGCTTGTTTGCTTGTTTATTTTTTTCCGTCTTTTACCTTGGTCATGTTATTTGCTGATTTTCAGCCTTCAACTTATGGTTTTGAACTTTTCAATTGTCACTTTGGTTTTTTCTGACACCGTTTTTAACATGCACGTAATTTAAGAGTTAAATATTTTTATTGAGTTTTCATTTCTTTTTTTTAAATGTAAATACACCTGCATTGTATTATCCTTTGATCTATTTATACACATAATATGGTCAATGAGCCAAGATATTTATTAGCCGTTTTTTTCAATCCCATTATTTATTGCATCGACACTGACCTTAATTCTAGTAGAGTTAAGGTATCCTTGAAGTATTGATTAAATGATTGTTGTTTGAACAACTTTTTATAATAAAACAAGAATGTGTCCCCAGTACACGGATGCCCCATCCGCACTATCATTTTCTATGTTCAGTGGACCCTGAAAATGGGGTGAAATCTCTAATTTGGCATTAAAATTAGAAAGATCATAGCATAGGGTACATGTGTCCTCCTAAGTTTCAAGTTGATTGGACCTCAACTTCATTAAAAACTACCTCGACCAAAAACTTTAAGCGGAACAGACGGACGGACGAACGCACAGACAAGAAACATAATGCCCATAAATGGGGCATAAAAATATTTCGAGTCAGATGAACAGATGATAAAGAATAAACATGAAATGGGAATGTACCAGGGAAGGAGAAAAGGGACCACGAGAGGAAAACACATTTTGACTGTGATAGGATATATATTGACTTCAAAATTTCTACCCCGGATATCACCTTTAAGAAAACGAGAATCCCAATTTGTGGGTGTATTGGTTATTAACTTTGATGAATAACTTACAAAAAGGCGGTAAAATTAAAAAGTTACTTCGTGAACCTTTCCTTTCCACTTAAGTACTACGATACGCAAGTACATGTATGCAAAAAGTACATATATGCATTTTTAAATGAAAATCCAACTGACTGTCCCCGAGATATGAATGTTGATACAACCTTGAGCCAGAGATATAATGTTCAAATATTTGGCTACACTAAGCTTTCGGACCTGATACTCTTAACACAGGTCACGGAATAAAAAGGTCCTTTTATTTAAAAACATTTTTTGTTATGCATGAACTAATTTTTTGTGATGAATCCCATATATCTCTTTTATTTGTTGTGTTTTGTAAACTTTTGTATGTGTTATTTTTTGTATTGTGCCTTTTGCGTTGTTTTTTTTATGAACTTTTGTATGTGTTATTTTTTGTATAGTGCTTTTTGCGTTGTTTGTTTTCTTCAACTTATGAGTATGAAAAACCCTTTCATACTTTCCAAAATCTTCTTTATAAAAGTTTTCTTAGCCGTATTTGGCACTACTTTTTAGAATTTTGGGTCATCAATATACTCTTCCACTTAGTACTAGCTTGGCTCTCGAACTATTTTGTACTGAGCGTCACTGCTGAGTCTAATATAGACGAAACGCGCGTCTGGTGTACTAAATTATAAGCCTGGAATCTTTGATTACTATTTACACCACTGGGTCACTACTGTCACTACTGGCAGACGTTTCATCCCCGAGGGTATTACCACCCCAGTAGTCAGCACTTGGGTGTTTACATGAATATGAATTATATGGTCATTTTTTATAAATTTACTGTTTGTAAAAGTATGAATTTTTTGAAAAACAAAGGATTTTCTTAGCCCAGGCATAGATTACCTTAGCCGTATTTGGCACTACTTTTTGGAATTTTGAATCTTCAATGCTATCCTACTTTGTACTAGTTTGGCTTTCTAACTATCGGTATTGTGATCTGAGCGTCACTGATGAGTCTTATATATGTCTTACGAAACGCGCGTCTTTATTTATTAGCCTTGTACTAATTTCAAATACAAAAATAATTTAAGATAGAACATCCAAATTTTACTTTAATGTTGTTGGTACGTTACTTGACTGGCCTCCTAGGGGCTATCAAATAGAAGTTAGTGACAGTGATTCTCACTTCAGTGTATCTTCATTCCAGTATCGATGGTTATACACTTAAAACATTACTGTAGACAATACACAGCAACAAGGACAAATGCACGTTTGTTGTAAATTCGACCACAACAAGATTCAGTCAATACGTAAGAAAATGCCTGTACCAAGTCAGGAATATAACAGTTGTTATTCATTCGTTTGATGTGTTTGAACTTTTGATTTTGCCATTTGATTACGGACTTTCCGCTTTGAATTTTCCTCGGAGTTCAGTATTTGTGTGATTTTACTTTTTTCATTCTACCAATGACCATGCATGAAAATTTACTGCCTTTTGGATGAGATAATTTTGACAAAACCCTTATGAACTTTGCATTGAAAATCAAGATGCATGTAATCCCAGAAAAGAAGAAAGGGTGATGATTTTGAGAATAAACACGTGCAAAAAGAATTTCAGTACTATGTAAAGTAAACGTGAAAGTATTAAATACGGATTATTAAGAGATTTTGAACTTTCAAATATTTTAAGTTTTTCTTGGGAATACTTTACTATTTTATTTTTATTTCAAGCGTTAAAAAATATTTATTGTTCTTTGTAAGAACACTAGAATATACGCTTTATCTTATTTGAAACAACATATCACAATAAATGCTACACTTATTTTTTTTTAAAACTTCACTTTATACATATAACATGTATAAAATAGGAAGGTTATTTTACAACACAGTGACTATAGAAAGACACATAGAATCAAGCTTCATTTCCAACTTTAAAATCACACTCGACAACAGCCCAGGTTATAAGACAATGTTCCGTGAAAAACGAGAAACTGACCCGACTTCTAAAAATACACAAACCATATTAACATTAATTTTATGGATACAAAAGTTATACAATGAGTAAACGACTGTAGTATTTCATTCATAGAAAGCTCAGCCTCTGATATTGATATTTAAATATTTCCGTTTCCTAATTTCCTGTTAAATTCGTTTTATAAATAATAGTAAAATCGAATAAGATTGTTCACTGTCAAAGAATGTGATACATGTTGAACCCACCCATTTAATTTTATAGATAGTATAAATCGGTCACTTTTTAAATTGTCATGCGGTTTGAAAACACACAAGTATAACAGTACTTAATCAACCTATTTACTAGCATCCCCAACCTTTCAAAAAAGGGTCGGTCCGCGGTTCGACATCATGTTCATATAACGAGATAGAGAGTAGATAACTTTTATTACTTTAGAGACTCTTGTATAATTATATTAATCCTTATTATTTTGTCACGCTTTCAACTCATCAATAGTCATGACTTAATTAATACTTACCAAATTCTCCCAGAAATTTCTAGATAGACAACACACAGTATTTGCTATACATTCACTTTTATCCATTGTTTTCTTTTTTAAATATTAAACTTCCGATAATGATGTATTCTGCGTTGCATGTGCATCTGTTAAATTTGTTTACGTCCTATATCATGACACAGTAAAACCTAGTAACGGTCACGTGACATACGTAAATGGTGTCGTATAACGGGTTGATATTAATAGCAATTCACGCTTAAGATAACAAAAGTGAACAAATGTAACAGGATATATAAAGTGGTTTTTTTTTTAAAGATAGCAAATATTATTTTGTTCAAGTACATTACAAATTGTCATAAATATAGAAACAAAACCTACCAGCACGTGCCTACCAGTCACCTGAATTGGTTTTGATCACAGGCACTTGTCTTAATATATTTAAAAGTTGTTTAATATATTTATATAATAATGTTGTGTTTAACATTGACTATGCGAAAATAGTAGCCAGGGTGAGAGACAATAGTGCACGACCCGAAGGGGAGTGCACTATTGTCTCAAACCCTGGCTACTATTTTCCATAGTCAATGTTAAACACAACATTAATATCATTATTATACTGACTGTTTACTATTTTGAATAGTGACAGTAGTGTATTTCAGTGTAAAAAAAATGCGCTTTATGTAACTCTGCATATAGATGTATTTATACTGCAACTAGTTGTGTTTATTTCCTAAATATAGAAGCATAGCTATATTTTGTATAATGTCAATTTCATCAAGGAACACTTTCTCCACAATCAGAGGTCCATTAAGGGATACAAAAGGTTTTTTTTACGATTAAAAAAGCTATGATTTTATTAATTTAAGTTGCAGTATAAAAACATTACTCATATAACTTAATAACTTACAAAAAAACAATGATAACGGATCATAACTATTTATCTGTAAACAAATTACTTCTAAAGTGTTCAAACAATTTTGGCTTCAACGGCAGTAAGCAGAAGTAAACAAAGAACAAAAACGTTCTAACAGAAACTACAGTAATTTAAAGTCTCTTAAAATGTCAGAGAAATTTAAATGAATATATCTTCTATTTCCCCCTGATTGTTCAATTGTAATAGTTTATTAATTGCCATGCTTATAAATCCAACCCACTTGTCTGTCAAAGCAACTAAGCTCCGCCTTTACACGTGAAATTGACAATGATTGACAAGAAAATCAATAGTCTGTTGCAACAGCAAGGCATACTATTTTCGCATAGTGCAGTTAACGCTATATATTTCTTTAAAAAACTATGCAAAAATAGAACAATTTTTCTATAGAAGGACATTCTTACAGGAAGTATAATAATAAGGTATATATATAGGAAATTATTTTTCTTGGACAAGAGCCTGTAGTCTGAATGTTTTTTCCCTGGGACTATTATACTAACAATATGTATATGTTACTAACATATTATGAATGAATAGAATAGAAAAGAATAGAATATTTTTATTTACCAAATTAGGGCCCCAGGAGGGCATATAGCATACAGACAATATTATTATAAACAATAACATATGCAATACACAAACAATAAAAGATATGTAATAAGTGTCATAAAAATAATAAAATAAAATAATATACCACAGAAAATACCAAATAGTAGCAATGTATTATTATTCAATGAATACTATGTTGACCTTGACTCAAGTGCACCCGGTAAGTGTATTTTCACTTTGAAAAAACAAACATGAGGCATTAGTAGTTTGTGCGGAGAAATCTCAATATAAAAAATACAACAAAAAAAAAAAAAACCAACAATTAAGCACTCGCACATTTGACTATGTGGTATACTGCAAATAACAAGTATATTTAATAAAGGATATTTAATATGACTTATCTGCAGAAAGCACCAAGAGTCGGTGCTTAAAGGGAAGTCCCTACTTGTACTTAATGCAGATGAGTCAAACTCCTAAATTATTAAAATATATTTTAAAAACATATTTTAAGATTATAGATTCTGTGTCCAGCCAGCAAGGATCATCAAGGGACGGTGCCAGAGAATTTGAAATTCTTCTTATGATCTGTGCAGGCTTAACAGGGTATCCAAATTCATATTAAAGAGTTATAATGAATTAGTTATTGTAGATTAAGTTGTCCTTCAATTCTTAGTATCTTCTATATATTTATAAAATGCAAATAGTACATTGGGATCCTAATTATTCATTATCCAAATTAATTTGTTATCAATATTTAAATTTTGAAAGTTTGGACATGATTTTAATATATTTTGCATCAATTCCTCTCTTTTTAATAAATGAGTGTCACATTTAAATAAAAAATGAACTTCATCCTCAACCTCACCTGAGGTGCACCCGAGACAAATTCGGTTTTGTCGAAGAGTACCCTGGTATCTACCAGATTCAATTTGCAATTTGTGAGCAGATATTCGTAATCTAGTAATACATTTCCTTTGCTCAAAATGTTGAATTATTGACAAATAATTTTTCAAAACCGAAGTTGCACTTGAATGTTACATAAGTTCGTAGTTTACCATCTTTATGTATATCTAGCTGTTTTTTCCACAATGCAGTATAGTATCCCTTAACAATCTGACCACAGTGTAGTTTAAATGTTGAATATTTTTCAGGAATGTGCTTTTCTATGCCTGACATTTTTTCCCATTAATTGATCCATACCAAGAGTTTTTTTTTGTTTCAAATAGCTTTTTAGAACTATTATATGCAGCTTTTAACAAGGGAAATGATGAGCCAATATTTTCTAAACGATGCCAATATCCTAAAACATGTTTGACTATATCATTGTGAAGTGGAAAACGGCCTAATTCAGACAAAACTGCAAAGTTTGTACTTTTTCTATTAACACCTAAAATATATTTGCAGAATTTAATATGAAGTTTTTCACAACGTATCCTTGAGTAAATTGTATCCACCGATATGTTTTCTTTTTTTAAACGTGCAGTAAAGGGATTGAAATATCCCCAAATTTCACACCCGTATAAAAGTATAGGCTTTATTGTATGGTCAAAAACATGAATTGCATTTTTAACAGTAGGATTATGCACTAAAAAATCATTACATAGTTTAAAGTATGCTTTTAAGGCTCTTTGGTATAAATCATTCTGAGCATATGAAAAAGAACATGATGCATTAAACTGGATACCCAAATATTTATAATTAGATACACACGCCAGCTCATCTTTGTTGAAAATAAATTTTTGAGAGATATGTCTGCCTGCCTTGTTGAATATCAACACTTTAGTTTTCTTAGTATTTATATTTGAATGTATATATATATTTTATAAACCCAGGGACTATATATATATATTTATCTTACCTCCTATACATTTCCAGGAATATGATTGGTTAAAAGCGTCCGCGTGCAAACCGTGTATATTTGATATTAGGTTAGTAGGGAGGCGGGGCTTATATCATACACGGTTAGTAGTGGAGTTACGTCCCTTTATATTCCTTATTATGTAAGAAGGGGGCGGGACTTATTTCATACACGGTTAGTAATGGTGTAATATCCCTTTATAAAAAACAAAACGGTACTGAGAAAAAATCTTAAAAGTTCGAACAGACGAAGCAATTGATGATTAAGATTGAAACAAATTCATAAAACACATTTAAACCTTACAAGTCGTTATTGTTGGCATCTGTTTTTGTAGGATCAATGGAAGTATTTTCTTAGTGCTAACAGTATTGAAGACTTGCTCATTTTGAGAATCACTAGTCTTACTTTCACACGTTAAGATAGTCGGTAAGATAAATTCGTTACATAGTGTGCTAGTGACGTAATACGGTATATATGGGGTCAGTAAATTCCATATGGGGATTCGAGCTTCGCTCTCACCCCATATGGAATTTACTGACCCCATATATACCGTATTAGTCACTAGCACACTATGTAACTTATAATATATAATAAATTATATATAGTCCCAGGGTTTACAGAAAGATGATAATATCGGACAAAACTGGGTGCAAAACAAAGAAGAAGAAAAAAGAAGAGAAAATTGGCAAACATAAGAACTAAAGGCTTTAAAAAGCACGATGTCGCTCATATCACCTATTCAACAATTGAAAGATATACACAAAAAACTACTTTGATCATGTCGTAACCGTTTTGAGCGAATGATCCGACAGTTTCGGGTTTAATTTTTAAAATGTCTCAGAACTCTTCAATATGAACATTGTGTGTGTATGTAGCTGTTTCTTATCGTTTTCTTAAGGTAGCAACTATTTAACTTCTAAAAGGGGGCGGTAGGTATGTTATTTTTTTCTGGGTAAGTAATTTTTCGCGCATAGCACGTTCAAGTTTCTTCAGTTTTTCGACGCTATCAATCAAATTATTATTATTTTCAAAATTTAACACTATAAGGTATGGGGTAAATCTGTATTCAGAATATATAATTTTTATGTCATCTGCTTTAGGATCATTGACTACATCTATAAAAAGAGACATCTAGGCGACTTTTATAGTTGGAGGTAATCAATGCCTGTATCAAAACGTTGGTGCCTGCAGATATATTGCAAAGTTTTGTTGGTCAATTTATTGGTTCATTTATTTATTTATTTCATTATTAGTATTTTTTTTCTTATTTTCCCAGAAAGATGATTAGTATTATTTTAGTACTTTCTGATTTTTTTCATTCATCAAATTTTAGTGACGTAACGAACCTCGCATTAGCGTTTTCTTTCTCAACCAATCAGGGAGCTCGATTGAGTTCCCGGGGAAAATTAGCTCGTGCAGTGATTGTCTTCCGGAAATCAGTCCAAGCTCAGATTCTCAGGTGTGTAGACGTAAGGTAAAGATGGAATTATTAACCATGTGCGCGATTTTTTTGGAAATGGTCTCGGTGAGGAATCTCGCGCTTTTTTAAAATGCTAAAACTAGTGTATTGGAGAAGTTCACCCTCCTATTTATGTACATATTTTGATTGACTATTATGAAAACTGGCTTGTTTTTTTTTTTTTTATCAGAGGTTGCGTTGGATATTTAGCGGAAACTTAGATATTTACGCGTTGAGGCGTAATTCATTTAGAGAGCAGTTCGGTGGTTAAATGATTTAACTTATGAGTTGAGTTTTTGAAATGTTCATTGAACTCAACTGAATAAAATCTGTCAGTTTCCAAAATTCCAAAAAGTTTTACCAAATACGACTGAGATTCCTGGGATGAGCAAATCCTTAGTTTTTCGAAAAATTTAAAGTTTCTCTACAGGAAAGTTTATAAAAATGACCATATAACTGATATTCTTGTCAATACCGAATTGCTGAAAGTTCGGGGTCATTATTTGTTGACATTCACGTGCGTGTCTCATTCAAATCTATGACTTGAACTTAAAGACGATAGAATTAAGTATTGAAGCGTTAACAATCGAGTTCTAAATGCAAGCCCTGAGCAGAACCGCAGAATGAGTCGTTAGAGAAAACTACAGATACTAAAACAATTTATTTCTTGGTCTAAGAAATTATTATAGAGACTATAGAATTAGACCATTGACTCACAAAACTAACAAATTAAATGTGCAGCTGATTCATATGCGTGTTGTTTTATAAACGTTGTACTTTAGGACTGAACTAGGTTGTTACCAATACAAAGGGAAGTAACCAGGATTCATTTCAATCAGGCAAGGATGGCGTTTCTCTGTAATCAAATAGTTAGACATTCCACCCTTCCACATGAACCTGTGTTTCAGTGTTTCTTTATCTCAGACCGTCAATAACTTCAGGAGTGTTTCAATGATTATGTCAAAGATCTGCTTAAAAAGATATCCTACAATATTAAAACATCCAGAGAAGTGAAGATAATTACTGTCGAGGTTATAAGTTGTGAAGGGGTGCCGTTTGCTCTTCCTTGCATCCTCACCGTCCACTGCGATATTAAGTTGTGTCTCATTCATTTAAAGTAAGGTTAGTTATCAGAGGCAGATTTAGGGGGAGGGCCAAAGGGGGCCCGGTCCCCCTTTTTGAAGAAAATTTTGGTTGGTTATATAGGGAATCAATGTAGCATGACGGGAGCGGGACACCTCTTAAGTAGTCAGTGGACCCCCACTTATGAAAAAAATTGGATCCGCCACTAGTTAGTATCTTGTAATTTCATTTGTGTTTCAGGATTCGACCTGCCATTTTATAATTTAGTGATCTAGTTATTAACCTCGGTTACGGATATGGACAGATATCGATCTAATTATACGACACTGACCCAGTTAAACGTTTTAAAGTAAATCTTTTGTCGAACGATTCACCTTTATATTTTCCACTAAGGCCAAAGTTGTGCATTTCTTTGTTTATGTCAAATTACTGGTTGATTTTTATCTCAAGTTTTTGATGTTCCGGAAAAAGAAAATCAATGGAAAATCTAGTTATTTTCAAATTATTTAGGTGGATTTGGACTGAAGTCTTATATGTATGTTCGTAATCATTTTATTTGTACAAGATAAACAATCGTCTACATGGATCTAAAGGTTGTTTGATTATTTTCTGAATAAGAATGATTTTCATATTTAAAAAATAGGGTATGTTTAGATTATTTTGTTTAGGTTAGTTTTTATTCTGTGTGTCATTTCTTTCCATACTAGATGTAGTATGATAAAAATTAAACTCATCTCCAAACAAATAGAAAATCAGACATGGCCTTATTGTATAATAACTGATAATATTTATGGCTGTTCTTCAGTGCATGGGAACAATGTGGGAGCGATAATCTTATTATTAACGTAGGGAAATATAAACGGGCTGAAGTACGTTCACTATTCACTATTCACTTTTCACTATTCAAAATTCATGAATAGTGAATTGTGTTTTTTTGCACTATTCACTATTCAAGTTTATTATTGAATAACTTTAATATCTTCTTGTATGTCCTGGATATATAAAAAGAAGATGTTGTATGATTGCCAATGAGACAAAACTTCACAAGAGACTAAATTAAACAGCAATTAACAGCTACAGGTCATTGTACAGCCTTCAACTATATAAAAGCTCATACACCATAGTTAGTCACCGAATAAGAACGAGTATAAGAACGGCCTTATTAATGTACAAAAAATTCACGAAAAACAATAAAGTATTTAACACAGCAAAAAACGACAACCACTTGATTACACACTCCTTACTTGGGACAGGTACATACATGTATACAGAATGTGGCGGGGGTTAAATATATTAGCGTGACCCCCCCCCCCCCCCCTAACCTAGGACAGTGGTGAAACAGTGCAACATAAGAACGACCTTATAAAAATGATTTGTGTAAGGTTAAACTAAACTCATCGAATGAATACAAATAGAAATACATGTAACAAAAAACATAGAGTAACCGCGGACAGATATACTTGTACATCTCAACAACAAAAAGACACTAAGTACAGTTCTGAGAGTACTCGCAGCTACTGATACATGTATAATACATTATATGCATATCTACAAGCTTACGGTACAATTGTCGCACTTAAGTTGTAACATATATTTCGTAAAGGGGAAAAAAAGGGGGGGTGGTGGTCCACTTTTATTCATCAAGCATTAATCTTATCATTCGTTTCCCCCATCATTACTCTATCGAATTGTTCCCACCAAATGAAAACCACCGGCGAGGGCAAACTAATTATAATGTCTCAAAGTGCCAATAATTCTTTTCTAAATCTCATTATCCAATTTAATATAAATACTCTAATCTCATTTTTTCACATTTATGCATAAAACATGGAAAATATAAAAACTATAAATATATATATACAGATAACAAAAGTTTCGTATAAAAAAAGTTTCGTATAAAAAACAAGGGGTATTTTCTCAGAGAAAAATCTAAAAGTCGCACTAAAAAAGAGGATACCGTAAACCCTTGAATCATAAAACAAGAAAAAATACTTCCAAAGGACGTTACGATCGAGTTTTGAACCCTCGAATCCCCTAATTTCAGGTATATCCTATATGCCATAAGAAAGCTTATAAAATAAGGAACACAAGCTATTTTATGAATATAGTGCACGGATTTGGTTTAAGGGATATTACGGGGTCCATATTACGGCGCTCAAAAATAAAAAACGGCCAAAATCAAGAAAAAATAATTCCAAAGGACGTCACGATCGAGTTTTAAACCCTCGAATCCCCTAACTGCAGGTATATCCTATATACCATAAGAAAGCTTATATAATAAGGAACATCAGCTATATAGTGAATATAGTGCACAGATTCAGTTTAAGGGGTATCGAGGCGCCCGAAAATAAAAAACGGCCAAAATGAAGAAAAATTACTTTCAAAGGACGTTGCGATCAAGTTTTGAACCCTCGAATCCCCTAATTGCAGGTATATCCTATATACCATAAGAAAGCTTATATAATAAGGAACACAAGCTATATAGTGAATATAGTGCACAGATTCGGTTTAAGGAGTATTGGGGCGCCCGAAAATAACAAACGGTCAAAATCAAGAAATATTACTTCCAAAGGACGTTGCGATCAAGTTTTGAACCCTCGAATCCCCTAATTACAGGTATAACCTATATACCATAAGAAAGCTTATAAAATAAGGAACACAAGCTTCATAGTTAATATAGTGCACAGATTCGGTTTAAGGGGTATCGAGGCGCCCGAAAATAAAAAAACAGTCAAAATCAAGAAAAAATACTTCCAAAGGACGTAACGATCGAGTTTTGGACCCTCGAATCCCCTAATTACAGGTATATCCTATATACCATAAGAAAGCTTATAAAATTAGGAACACAAGCTTCATACTGAATAAAGTGCACAGATTCGGTTTAAGGGGTATCGAGGCGCCCGAAAATAAATAACAGTCAAAATCAAGAAAAAATACTTCCAAAGGACGTTACGATCGAGTTTTGAACCTCGAATCCCCTAATTACAGGTATATCCTATATACCATAAGAAAGCTTATAAAATAAGGAACACAAGCTATATAGTGAATATAGTGCACAGATTCGGTTTAAGGAGTATTGGGGCGCCCGAAAATAACAAACGGTCAAAATCAAGAAAAATTACTTCCAAAGGACGTTGCGATCAAGTTTTGAACCCTCGAATCCCCTAATTACAGGTATATTCTATATACCATAAGAAAGCTTATAAAATAAGGAACACAAGCTTCATAGTGAATATAGTGCGAAGATTTGGTTTAAGGGGTATCGAGTCGCCCGAAAATAAAAAACAATCGAAATCAAGAAAAAATACTTCCAAAGGACGTTACGATCGAGTTTTGAACCCTCGAATCCCCTAATTACAGGTATAACCTATATACAATAAGAAAGCTTATAAAATAAGGAATACACGCTTCATAGTGAATATAGTGCACAGATTCGGTTTAAGGGGTATCGAGGCGCCCGAAAATAAAAAAACAGCCGAAATCAAGAAAAAATACTTCCAAAGGACGTTACGATCGAGTTTTGAATCCTCGAATCCCCTAATTACAGATATATCCTATATACCATAAGAAAGCTTATAAAATAAGGAACACAAGCTTCATAGTTAATATAGTGCACAGATTCGGTTTAAGGGGTATCGAGGCGCCCGAAAATAAAAAAACAGTCAAAATCAAGAAGAAATACTTCCAAAGGACGTTACGATCGAGTTTTGAACCCTCGAATCCCCTAATTACAGGTATATCCTATATACCATAAGAAAGCTTATAAAATAAGGAACACAAGCTTCATAGTGAATATAGTGCACAGATTCGGTTTAAGGGGTATCGAGGCGCCCGAAAATAAAAAACAGTCAAAATCAAGAAAAAATACTTCCAAAGGACGTTACGATCGAGTTTTGAACCCTCGAATCCCCTAATTACAGGTATATCCTATATACCACAAGAAAGCTTATAAAATGAAGAACACAAGCTATATAGTGAATATAGTGCACAGATTCGGTTTAAGGGGTATCGAGGCGCCCGAAAATAAAAAACGGCCAAAATAAAAAAAAAATACTTCCAAAGGACGTTGCGATCGCGTTTTGAACCCTCGAATCCCCTAATTACAGGTATATCCTATATACCATAAGAAAGCTTATAAAAGAAGGAACACAAGCTTTATAGTGAATATAGTGCACAGATTCGGTTTAACGGATATCGAGGCGCCCGAAAATAAAAAACGAACAAAATCACGAAAAATTACTTCCAAAGGACGTCATGATCGAGTTTTGAACCCTCGAACCCCTAATCACAGGTATATCCTATATACCATAGGAAAGCTTATAAAATAAGGAACACAAGCTTTAATGTGAATATAGTGCACATATTCGGTTTAAGGGGTATCGAGGCGCCCGAAAATAAAAAACGGCCAAAATTAAGAAAGATTACTTCCAAAGGACGTTACGATCGACTTTTGAACCCTCGAATCTCCCAATTACAAGTATATCCTATACATCATTAGAAAACTTATAAAATAAGGAACACAAGCTATATAGTGAATATAGTGGACAGATTCGGTTTAAGGGGTATTACGGTGCCCAACAAATAAAAAAAACGGCCAAAATCAAGAAAAAAATACTTTCAAAGGACGTTACGATCGAGTTATGAACCCTCGAATCCCCTAATTACAGCTATATCCTATATACCATAAGAAAGCTTATAAAATGAGGTACACAAGCTCTATAGTGAATAAAGTACACAGATTCGGTTTAAGGGATATTGGGGCGCCCGAAAATAAAAAACGGCCGAAATCAAGAAAAATTATTTCTAAAGGACGTTGCGATCGAGTTTTGAACCCTCTAATCACATAATTGCAGGTATATCCTATATACCATAAAAAAGCTTATAAAATGAGGTACACAAACTTTACAGTGAATATAGTGCACAGATTCAGTTTAAGGGGTTATAAACCTCAACTAGTTCGATTCGATCGTGCATGTAACAACGTATTTGATGTATGAAATCTCTGTATTACTAAAAAGAATAATTAGACAACTGATTGCAATTCACAAACTAGTCAAAACATTTACTAAATCTTATCATCGGTACAAGGACATCATTCGTAAACATAAATCAACATGCAGGCATCATAAGCTTATACGTTCTTGTATTTTATATTCAATCTTATCTTGTAATATTTTCCACAAAGCAAAGCAATCTCGGTATTCATTTCTAGAGGTAACCAAACCTTCAAACAAACTTATTCAGAAGGGATACAGCTACGATACGCTGTTGTACAGTCATGAGTAATCACTCATATGGTCTTTGCATCGGATTTTAAATTATTTTAAACCAGTTGTTGGCATGATACAGTTATGTATTTCTATTTCATTGTCGAGCCTGCTACTTTTGGTGACTACTTGAATGAAATATAAGATTTTTTGGTAATGTTAATTTCTTTTTTATTATGTATAATAGGATATCTATATTTAATATATGCGTACCTTGCAAGATCCTCGTGGCCGTTTGACAGTTTTCATTGACCTTGACGTCATTTCATGAATTAGTGAACAAGGTCAAGTTTTCGTGGTCAATATCAGAAACTTTACGCCAAAATTCTATATTAAATTCTATTATATTTGGTGTATAGAAAAATGTAAAATTACAAAAATACTCCGAGGAAAATTCAAAACAGAAAGTCCCTAATAAATGGCAGAATCAAATGACAACACACATCAAACGAATAGACATTGGTACAGAATTATTGTAAGGTGAACATGTCTATCTGGCAGTTATCGTCTGATCTTGACCTAATTTTCATAGTTGATCAAAATTGTTATTGTTCAGTTTGTTTCTTAGATACTATAACCAATAGGTCATCTATATATTAAGGCATATATTGATTATAAGGTGTACATGTTTGTCTTGAAGGGTTCATTTGACCATGATGTAATTTTCATAGTTCATTGTACAATTTCCAGTTTTCTTGGTTAAGCCTGTCTCTCAGAAATATAACCAATAGGGCATTTATATTTGTTGTATTGAATAACTGTGAGATGAACATATATTTCTCGTTTAGTCTATCTGGCTTTCACCTCATTTCCGTGGATAATGTTCAGTTTCTTGGATACTTGTTTAAAAGCTTTATATTAACATGATTAAGGACTATCAACAAAAAACAATGGTTAGGAAAGAAATCGAGACATTTCAGCGTGTGCACTCATGTCTTTTGTTGTAATGATACCGAGCACCTTCACAGAGGGATAGTGCTTGATTTTGATATGATCAGGAAAACATAATTTTTCCATCATTTCAAATGAGGACCGGAGCTTGCATAACAACAACTGCTAGTAGTCCTGTGTTAATTTAGGTATCATTGTCAATTTGCTTTGTTAATTTTGTTTACTTTTCTGACATCGGAGTCGAAATTCTTTAAAACTGATTTGTACTGTGCATTATGTGTGTTTGTTCATTATACATTGGCAAAAGGTATAGGGGGAGGGGAGATTTCACAAATGATGAATAACCCGCAGCAGATTTTGGCACAAGACCCAAATGAATTATCAAATAGTATAAAAAAGTAATTGAAATTATAGAGGACAAAAACTGTCGGCTGCCAACACAATACATAATGAGTAATGGTTGAGCTGTCGTACAAGGTTGGATTGTAAAAATCACGGTGCAACAAATTTTGTCTATATACTCTTATTCGTTCAATTAAGTATTTCCGTCTGCAATACGTGAATCTAAAGGTAATAACATTAACCGTATAATGTTAGCTGAAAACTGCACAAGTCAATATTTATTCATGTTTTTAACAAACAAATATCAAAATCATCTAATAAAATTTTTCAGTTAACCCTTTTCTATCTTCAATCATATTATACAGCTATCACAGATTAGTAACACAATGTTGCAGTCACTTTGTTACTGAAGACAACATAAAAAAAACTTGTTCAGCTATAAATTTAATGCTTCAATAATAGAATATTTTTATTTTCATCATCAATTTTATTCATTACACCATTAGTTGATACTTTATGAAATGGTATAAAAATCGACCATACAAATCGACCCCCAATGATTTTTTTAAAATGTTTATATCAATGAAAAAGCTCCCAATTTTGAAACATCTTTTTTTTTAACTCATCATTGACCTATATTTTTATTATTGTTTTCAAATAAACTAAAAAAAGGTATAATTTATGCGATTTCTGTAATTCAGTGATTTTTTATTTCGATATTACATATATTTCTCCTATTTGCAAAAATGCATTCTTCTTTCGAAAGTAGATCGTGAGTTGAAATCGCTTTATACCCGCGAGGCCCCCCTCCTCAATATTTCAGTTTCAATCAATAACTACATAACTAGTGATTTATACTGTTAACCTATGCACCATCCCTGTATGAACCCCTGTTTAAAAAGAATCTTTACATTATCTTATTGACAATTTTTCAAAGAATACCTTTATTGGGGCAACTTTAACGACATTACTATTGTAGCGTCTGGATTCAAATCAATTATTGCACTATGATAACAATAACAAAATATTAATATGAAAATTGGGATGAATATTCAGAATAACTAGAAAAAAAACAAAAAAACAAATCGGGAAAATGTTTCTCATAAATAGAAGATAAAAGTGTTTCTCAAAGATTGAAGGTAAAAAGTTGTTTCAAATTTCATACGTGCAGTTTAGAAAATTTTAAAACTTATGAAAGTCATATCAATATAAATTAGAAAATGAAAGACAAAAAAAATACTAAAAAGTTGATAATCACATAATTATAGTTATTTGAATTGTCCTGCAATAATATCAATTTCAAGATGTACAAAAGAACTGAAAATATCTGATTATAACATGCATGACTTCCAACACATCTTTGTAAAGGAAATACACATCAACTGAATACTGTTGAATCATACAAAAATATGCACACCACAATGCTGCAATTGTCACTTGTTCATCATTCCTAATGAACATACAATTTCTTTTCTGGCCATGTCACCATTTACCTAAAATGATTAAAAAATATTATTCCAGCTATATAATAGTTTAGTCAATATAATAAGTACGAACATATCTAGTTTGATAACAAAAATAAATGGAATACTATGATATAACAATAACATGATGTGAAATGATGGATATTCTTCATTGAGGACATAATGAAATACAGTAAGCTTTGATTAAAACCTAACAGTGAGCAGGAACGTAACATCAATTGCCAATGTACAACAATTTATATGAGAAAAGCAAGGCCTAATCTATGTACAAAACGATACACAAAATACATATAATGTGTACCAATAAACAACAACTAATTACCATTTGGCAGCCTAACTTTTGTTTCATGTAAATTACCTTTAATCTTTTTATGTCTCCGGCTTCAATCAAACATTTTGCATATCTAATAACAAATACCCCACAGTCTCCGGCATTTTGCTGTCTTGGAATATTCTGTAAGTTTAAAATGCACAATAGTTCTATATTAGTATACGGAGTAACAGTAAATCGTTAAATGTATTATAGAAAGTAATATAATTTGAAAATTTGACAAACGCTCAAAAGGGTCTATATTTGTTTGGTCCAAAACACCAGAAACTACCTACCAAATGGACTTGTAATAAGCAACAACCTTTTAAATGGGAATTGAGATGGTTGAGCTTTTTTAAAAAGTATATAGGAATGATGCAGGTATATTTCATTTCTTGAAGATATATATGATTATTTTCAGTGACTGTATCTTACATTAATTTGTAGGATCCTTTACTATAGATAATTTAGCTGATCTGTAACAATAACATCTTCATGCCTTATATATCATGTACTGTAGTACGACGCCAGATTAAAACTGACGTGGAAAGGCAACACACGGCCACCGAAAGCTTTATTATTGTGAAGCCCAGGTGATCGTGTGGTCCAGCGGGACGGCTACAGTACAGGCGATCTGGTGTCACGATATCTCAGTAGTATGGGTTCGAATCCTGGCGAAGAAAGAACAAAAAATTTACGAAAGCAAATTTACAGATCTGACATTGTTGGGTTGATGATTACACGATATATATATACATATCTATAGTAAAGGATCCCACAAATTAATGTAAGATACAGTCACAGACAATACTTATATTCATAAGTACGTCTGAGCCAGTGACAACTCTACAACAGATTTATCCATCGGAATTCCAGCAGTGATGATGATACTGGCTGTGAACATTATGTAAAATAAATAAAAAAAAAATATATATATATATATATATATAATTCGTCAAAACATCACCATAACAATGTTACATCTGTAAACTTTCTTTCCAAGCCATGTATCGCCATCACTGCTGCTGACTTGTGAGTACAAATTATAATAAACCTATTCTCCAAAATATCTACCAAATTTTGTAGGATTAACAATCATAAGACTGTCCATCAACGACTAAAAAATGCGGATGAATACAACCCATAAATTAGGTGATAAAAGAAAAAGGGTGGGCTAATTTTAAACAATATATGTTTCAAAAATGAGTACAAAACGTGGTAAAATACCTTGAACTAAATTCTTATAAAAAAAAAATCGACAAAAGACTAAAACAATCAACGCCATAATGAATTCTAAAAGCAAACTTACTCAGAACACAACATCCAAATGTACCTTGTAGAAATTATAAATTTTGCACGACTTGCCTTTCATTGAATATAAAAATTACTGGCATTCCAATGGAATAATAATACCAGATGTAAATGGCCTGCTTAAATGTGTAATACACCAAAAATCGTGACAAATTGTAAAGTATCATAATATATAATTTAGTTTTCTGAAACTCCAAAATATTACCGTTTCCAATTCTTTATCTCTGCTTACAGAAATTCCATTTTGCTCCATAAAATCGCTACAATTAAAAGTAATAGTTTATATCTAAGTATTGTTCGACATTTTTATGTTCAATATCATGGAGGCAATGTTAACAATCATAATTTAGTTGAAATCATATACAAAGTATGTAAGAGTAACATATTGAATACTATTTGCTAGTGAGAAACCCATTCTGTCTATGTAAAGCTCACAAGTGCCGCTCGTATCACAGAAATCATAACGACAAATGTTAACAGCATAAAAGTCATGAGGATTCAGGACCCTGATTTCAAAAGATATTGTCTATCTTCGGTTATAAATTAAACATGGATTAGAAAATCCATGATATTTTGAAGAAATGAAAAGTGCAAAATGTTATATCATGAAACTAAAAATAAAATTGAGTAAGAAAATGGGTAATGTGTCACAGAAACAACAACCCGACCAAAGAACAGACAACAACCGAAGGCCATCAATGGATTTCGAATGCAACAAGAAACTCACCCGTAGGCGTGCTTCAGCTGGCCCCAAATGTGTACTAGTGCAATGATAATCGACGTCATACTAAACTTCGAAATGTTCACAAGAAACTAAAATCGTACAAGACTAACAAAGAACAGAGGCTCCTGAATTAGAACAGATGCCAACAACAAAGAGCTGTCTACTATGCTTGTGTTACAGTTGGAAGGGATATCACAATACCGGTAAATCAATCGATATTTTTTAAATCACGATGAATACATCAGCATATATATATATATATCGATCCCGTTTCATCATGGAAACATTAAAAACGTCCTATGAAGGATGTGATTGCTAGACTTTTATGTGTTTGTTTGGGTGTTTATTTCATTTCAACAAATACCTTATAAGTATTTAAATATATAAATATAGACTTTTACATCATATCATTACAAGACATATGTGGGATTTATCCAATCGAGATAGTGTAGTTATTGCCCCTCGCCGAAGACTTTAAAATTTGATATTTCAAGTATCAAGATTGGATTAAATCCTATAATCCTCGACACACGATGTAAAAAATAGTTTCCATCCTGATTATTAAATAGGTATACCAAATTCACAGTATATTGTGTCACATTCCTGATAGACGGTCATTCACTTATAAGTAATTCATATACTCCTTAATTTTCCGAATTGATTTGAACAAATATTTACAGTAGTTACATTGTGAACAGGAACCTGACTTTAATGGATATTATTATAATAATCAGGTTCTATCAACACCAATCACATCTCTTTAAAAAGAACTACTTCATGAAGTCAACTTATTTCAATATGTTAACAACAGATATAAATTTCATAGAAATGTGCTGCATATATTCTATAAGACCCATCGGTTGTGGAAATTAAATGGACTGATCATTTACTCAGATCAAAGAGAGTCACAAGTTCATTAGACTATAGTACACTATGGGTTTAGGAATGGCAAGATAAAAGTTGATGAAAAATAAATACATGTGTAGTTTTGTTTTATGTCAGCGCTTAAAGTGAACAGCAACCATTTCTAGGATAGCATTTTTGATCACTGTTGATTTCCCATCTTCCTATTTGTATGGCTTAAATATTCCTCAATTATGTCTCTTCTTTTATTCGATATGATGTATTTTTCTGTTCCTGGTGTTTATTACTTTTCCTTAGTACTTAAACTTTAGTGTTGCCTAGCATAGTATCAAGTACCAGTCATATTAAATGCACTTTACAAAGATGTCTATGCGGACAGTTTACGCTGCAGTGATGGCACATTGGTGGCATTGAGCTGCTTTCTGTCTTTTGTTGACCTTTTTTTTTTTCGTCCGGTTTTTTTTTATGTATCAATGATTGACGGATACGCATTACCTGATCACTTTCAAAGGACGAGGTTCAAAGTTTTCCATGGAGTCAAGATATGAAATGGTCTTTTGTCGAACATTCACTACCTAAATGATAAGATCAACTATATTTTGAATACATGGACAAATAAGTGTATTTCCTATTATACACACCTGAGACATTTGTGAGGTTGCAACCAGTTATGTTTTAGTTGTCAAATTTAAAACTGTTCATTCTTGAAGGCCGTATGGTGACATGTAGTTGTTAATTTATGTGCTTTTTGGTCTCTTGTGGAGAGTTGTATAATTGGCAATCATACTTTATCTTCGTTTTTATTTCAGACTATGCAATAGATTTTTCTTTATCTAAAATGCATCATTGCATACATTATAACTCTTTTCATCTTAGAAAGGTGTCAAAACAAAAAGCAAGACATGTCTTGCATATATAATATAATTTAGACTTTAATTTCCAAAATAAAATAGAAGAGAACATTCATTTGATTAAAATCACAAATGTCTTATGTGTCACTGATCTGCTGATGAAAACAACATTAAAACAAATAAACATAGTAACGACGATTTATTATACTTACGATTAGTGACCAATGGTTTAAGGTGTGTATTGGGAAAAAGACTAAATATTTTTCTCTGACATCTGGTATTCTTCTCATTAGTTGTAGGCCCCTTTTGTCCACTTCAAGCAAGAAAAAGGTGTCCTTGAAAAACATCCTTCTGTTCTGGTTACACATTTTAAGAAACATAGCATTAACAACCTGTGAAAGAAAACTTAAAATTTGACGGATTTATTAAAGTTTATAATGTAGAAAACCAAATTCAAAATATTTGTTAATGACATTAGTATGATTGATAAAATGTTTATGTTATCACAAACGAGTTCAAGTTCTAAAATATAGTTTTTGTAAAAAAAAAATCGATTAATAATTATATATCCATTAATTAAAAGGTTATTCAATTTGAAGCAGAAAACAAAGATTTAGATGACCATTTTAAATACCTCATTCCATTATTCATCATTTTGATTCTGTTTCATATTGCAGCTGATCACTTACGAAAGGTATCTTAACAATATTGACGTCTAAATTCATTTTAAGTGTCACTAAGCTGTTGTGTGCTTCCTGTTACAATGTTATATTTTTTCATTAATTATTAAGTAATACACTCTGGTACTTTGAACGATACTGTACTTTTTACTAGATTACCTTTTTTGTTCGTTATGAATATTCTGTTAATTATCAAGGGATCATGTATCAAATGGGGACTAACTGTGCACTACTCATTGCTAACCTGTTTCTGCATTGTGATGACTTACAATTCATTGACAATATCAACAATTAGAGAGCTGTTTTTTTTCCATTATTATGGACATCACTCACGACAGGTATTTTAAATCCATTTATTTATACTTATATTATACACAAAACATACATTTGTGGACACATTAACAGCTAAGAAAATCTTAAAATCAAATTGTCATAAACAGATAAAGTTATGATATTGTTGTAAGGTCGTTATGGATAGCTTTTTTAACAATATTTATTCACACACACACACACACACACACACACACACACACACATCTGCTTTTCGCACCGGAAAGTTATTGTTAAACCAGTTGTTGGCATGATATGGGTTATGTTCTTCTAGTATATTACATTCTGGTATGACACTTAATGAATCAGGAGAAAGATTGTACTTGATTTTCATATGATTAAGATATGATCGTTCAATTCGTTGAAATGAGACAATCCCATAGAGCTGGCATGGCAGTAACTGCTAGTCTTCCTTTTTTAATTAATTTCATTTACTAGTATATTGTAATATCAATGACAAGGAGTTACAATGCTGTCTTGATATCCCTATAGCATGAGTTTCTATCACGACGACGGAAAACAAAATTTTGCTACTCAAATTTTCAGATTTGACATTTTCGTGCAGATAATGAGAGTACTTATCAACATTCATTTACATATAGGAAGAATAGAGGAAATGTAAATATTTGATTCATAATACCTGGTCTGTAAGCCAATTTCTTCCGACAATACTTAATACATCGTTCTTCCGTAACGTGTATTTACCAATGGTATACAAAATTTTGCAGTCTGACATTTTTTCAATATCTTCCTTAATTTTAGAAAAATTGATCTGAAATAAATTTCCAATATTAAGTCGCATAGTTTGATATATGCACATTTTATCAATAAAAGTCCTTCGGTTTCTTGATAAAATCTTTTTTCTATCATATGCATTCTGAGAGATAGTCAAGTACTTAATATAAATAGATAAACGTAAAATAAACTATCAACACACAAATATGTTTCATGCAACTTTGAAAGTTTAATGCTATTATAAAAAAAATCAACATTAAAATGCACATTAACTATGAACTATTTTACTACTCAAGTAACTACTGTTGAACATGTAGAACATGTGACATCACCAATCATGGAAACGATATTTACCAATATGAAATATTATTGACTTAACATTATTGGTTTTCCTTGCACTAACCTACCCATAACTTTAACAAGCCATGCACATATTAAATAAAACAAGGAGTGAAAGCTGGGGTAAAAGTCTCTATGGGATTGAGATTCTTCGTACCTCATATAATATCATGTCACATCTTATTGATTACTAGTAGTTTTTACATTATACAATGTAAGAATGTCTGATCGCGAAGGCTGATTAAAGTCTATGGAAATGAGATGTGGAAAACCTAAAAAAAATGAATACCTAAAATGATTTATTTAACATAAGTGGTTTCCTTCAGACTGATATAATCACAAACTTTAACAGATTGTTGGTTCGGCCGTCACCGCCTTCGCTGCTGCCACCAGCTTTCGGATATCTAAGTTTTTAATTTTGACTCCGGCAGGGCGTAACGAAAAAGTAAGAAAATCTAGGTCATCAATATTTATAATCAACATTATAAATGCGTCGTTTCGTTTTCTTCTTTCTACCTCTTATAGATACCTGTTTTATTCATAAAGTATTCATCTGTGTAATCTTACTTTTCAATCAAGTACAAGAATTAAAATAAATTTGACTATCCATCATATAAGATAAAGACATCAGTAGATTACCCCTATTCAACACAATGTTAAATAATTTACCCTTTTGTCAGTGTTTCCATCATCTTGGTCTCCCAAAATCTCCTTTAGTCTGGCTACCAAATCAGCTTTCAATCCAGTTGTTTTAACGTTTCGTTTCTTTAATTCAGCTCTAAGTTGTGCAATCTAACCACATGTGAATATGACAGATATATAGTGGATTGACAGAATAAAGGGAAAATATCGTTTATCTCAATTGCATTTTTTGGGTGTTCGTTTAAAATGTTTAACAAAGACTCTTTTTTCTATTCATCAACCAAATATATATTATTCAAAAATTCCTTGTTATCATTTAATATTTTTTTTCTTGTTTGTTGATGTATCTCTAATACCTGAAACACTGTGAAGTGTAGTTGCTTTTTAATTTCTATAAGTCCAGTTAAAACTTGCTTTGTTAAATGACTATATGTTACATCATAATTTCATTCTAGAATAAGAAACGTTACATGCAATAACAACACTATTTCTAATTTATTAGTTCCTTATTCATCTAATAAATGAATAATTCATCAGATGTAGGGAGATGGAGGATATATAGGGTTGTCTTTAAATGTATGTAATATCAGTATGGGGCATTTATTTTTTTCAAAATAACATTTTCAATGCAGTGAACACATTATACGACCAATAAAAATTGCCGTAGTGTGAAACATGTCTATTTTATGGGATCAATTGGCAACCAATTTCAATAATCGAAAGTTTAAAAATAATCCTTCAAGAGTATGGAGTGTCGAGAGAGACATTCGATAGGGAAACTGTGCATCTGTCGTCTATGTCACCTCCTTTCTTAAAGGAGCAACTTTCTTGTCCCATAAAGACTTCTCTTTTTTGAAAGAAAGCAAAAAAGATTGGCTATACAAGTCTCATCAGTGACACCCAAACCAAAATCATTGAAAGGCCAAATGATTGATGCTGTTAATCTTTTTACTTTGTGTTTGGTCGTCTTTTACGATGACAAGTCCATACACAGCACATTATTGAAACTTGTTTACCTTCTTACTGTACACTTTAAAAAAAACTTTGTTCTGCTTTGCCTTTCTTGGCTTCTTTTTGGAAAAAAAAATGTACACATGTTTTTTCTAAGTGATAGCAGTACGAAACAGATGTAGCGGAATTAATTCATTTATGAGAGATATGCACTAACTTTTTTTTACCGTGATTGGTGTACAGTACATGATGTATTTCTCATACAGGTATTAATGAAAAATCAGTATACCTTCATATTGTTTAAGTTCAAAGGGGTCTTGTCGTCTTCAATCTGACTATGTTCGCTCTGAAAATGAACAACGTAAACAGTTTTATTCGAGGATCTCCAATGTAAAATGTTATTTTCTTCCTTCTTTTTTTAATTCATCACCTTAATGAAAGCATTATTATAGCCTAAACTTTCACAGAAAAGAATTGTTCATTGATATGGAAAGGGTTTGAAAAAGGAGATTTATTATTTACAAGCATTTAAAATGGAAAATAATTGATACATTAAAAAACCTTCTTTATTTTTTCATACTATATTTTTTTTCAATACTGTAGTGTAATATGTTAAATAGTGATGAAGAGATAAATTAAAATTTCAGTATTATTACATTTATTTATTGACGACAAATTGAGAAATAACACAAAAAATTGACAATGTAGAATTATTGCCAATGCGTTGATAACAACTTAGCGATATAACAAGGTAATGTACAGCTAAACATGAGTATACAGCAGTGATCAATGAGCAGAAACCGGTTGAGCAGAATTCATATATAAGATTTAAAAAGCGAGAGAAAATATTAATATCAAACAGATGTATCGGAATCAACTTTTTCGTTTGAGCTCTTGTTAACCTTTATTTTAACGTTTGTAATGTATAACAAATACAGTGATTAAAGAAAATTCAGTATACCTTCATACTGTTCAAGTTCAAAGTGTACGGAATATCCGGGTTCTGACTATGTTCGGTCTGAAATTAGAACAAAATGACTTTTCAGGATTTTTACTTAAACTGTCCCTTCTAATTAAAGCAATATATTATCACACAGTTCCACATAAAAGAAGCAAGTCATTAATATCAGTAATTCTAAAACACCATCGCTTCTTTTTTATCACAAGATAATAAAATAAGATATATTTTTGTTTTATATTTTTTACTTCGTGAACTATTTTTTTTACATGCAAAATAAAAACATCCATCTAGTGTACGTAGTATTTTAATGTGTGTTCTTGAAATAAATTGTGACAGAAGGAATCATTTTTTAATAAATCTATTCAATTGAAGACAACTTGTGGCATACCTAAAAATAATATAAGTCACCTTACTTACAGAACAGAAACCATAAGACATATCCGAAATTAAATTTTAATGAATAGGATATTGATACTTTTTTAATTTGTACACAATTTGTTTTTTAAGAATATAAATCACAGTCTACATTTAGAAAAAGTGCTATCTGTGTTCGCCAATAAAACTAGTTACATGATTTGATTGTAATGTTCTGTAACTTACCGATTCTTCTTTGCGCTTGCTTCTTGCTTCATAAACGAGTAAATAGCATGACGACTTTACATGCAATAAATAAAAAAAATCATGGTTATTATAAACTACACTTCATTTAATAATGGTCTAACCCAAGTCTTGGTTCTAGTAGTTGTTTATCACAGTCCGTTTGTATAGCTGTCCCTCGACGTTTATGTGTTTTCTGGTTTGTTTCCTCTAAATCGAATTGTTACCAGTAAACACCGCTTAACTACTGTTGCATATAAACTTTAAAACAACTCTTGCAAAATTCAATGAAGAAAACGGTACGCCAATTGACAAAGCCCTCACGAATACTTTTTCACATTATGGTTGACACATTCTAAGATCTGATTTATTCAGAGATGTAATTGTTCACTTTATAACGTAGTCAAATTCTTATATTTTGAATTTTTCTTAGAAATTTTGGAAAAAATATAAACGCTATAAAACCATGAATCACAATGAAAAGATAGATAATAACAAACAAACAAAATTGTCAGACAAAAATTATTAAGCCGTTTTTTCAGTAACTTCATTAATTCAACTATGTTCACAACTATTAACTATTAATTTTTATCAGGTATGCGCCAGGAAGGTTACGACTACCAGTTGTTATAACTGAAATACTGTACAGAACAACATGTAAATTAAATTACCTTTAATGGTGTATAAGGTGGTTCATCGGCAGATATTTTCTCAAAAAAAGTTGCTTATACTTTGCCTAAATGAATATTTTATTATGTGTTTTTTGGTCAAACATATATGACCGTACTATTTTGCAACCTACAAATGGAGCAAAATTACCAGATTTTGCAAACATTATTCAGGATAAACCTAATATTAAAAATAAAAGTGTGTGATAGACTTGTGATATGAAATATAAGAAGACAGGCTGTATAGTATGCTTTGAGAAGATATGAAAAGAGGGGGAAAGTGTTACCAAAATTGTTTTCTAGCTATTGATAAAATTTAAAGATATCACTACCGTTCCAATATCATATTTTCTCTCCCCTTAAAAGTCTAAGTTAAAAAAAATGATTCTAAAACCACAAATAATTGGTATGTGTTTAAACATTTTGGACAACCCAACACTTTTCATTTTACTGTATAGATATAGGTTTACACATACATTGCAAATCTGTCTCAAAGTTTACAGATTTTTTTTCAATTAGACCAATTGATAAGCATTGAATCTTCTTTCAGCTTTGGAACATCTTTTTTCAAATTGAGACTGAGAAAATATATTGATGAGATTTTGTCTACAACATTTGAATATTTTCTGACCATATATATGCATTTTATGCAATCGTTTGAATTAGCTACCTGCATTTATCATACTGCTGTTTTATTTTTGCATCATTTGACTCACCACCACCGCTAAAAGACAATTTAATTTTATAAAAACGATCACGAAGAAAATGAACCTTATGGCGCATGTTAAGCCTTTACATCTAAAATATTCTTTTGAAGAAAACCTACTTCAACAATGTGTGAATACATAAAATCTGGACGCTTTACTGATGTTAATGCATCATCGTAAGTCACTGTTTTCCCATTTTCCTTTACTGCTGTCCAGTCTAAAATATATATATTATATGCAGTCTCGCATTTTCATACGACTTATAGTCGCCGTCAGCTTAAATTCGTAGCTGTTATCGGTAAAAATAATCTACACTATCAATCGTAATCACTCCAGATATAGTGTTCCACATTCCATTCATCATTGTTCATAAAACGTCAAAAACCACTACTGAGCTACTTTTGAAGTGATCGCACTGTAATAATACTGACCTTCACATTTTCCAGAATGTTTTTCATTGTAATTCCACAATCTTCTTTTCTATGAAGATTCTACATATGACATTCGTCACTTTCGGAGTTTCCTGTAATATTCTTGTCATTGATTCACCATTCAAAATCATCTTGGAAAATGTGAAATCAGGATTATCACAGTGCAATCACTTAAAAGGTAGGTCAGTTGTGGTTTTTCTTTTTGCAATTTATGAATGGCATGTAAAAAACTATATCACGAGTGAACGTGGTTGATAGTTTAGATAATTTTTACCGATAACCGCTACGAACTTCAGCTGACGGCGACTTAAACAAAACTTACATATTTGTAGATGTAAATTGTGCATTCAACATACACAGACCATTAATGGAATAGATGGCTTATTCAAATAATATATGAACATTTTTCTTGGAAAATAGAATAAAATAAGTAAAAATGACAAATGAAAATTAGACAGCATTTTCTTATCCTAACTATCTTCACATTTGAAATACAATTGTTTAAAATTTAATCGACAGAAGATTGATTAGAATTAAACACTACATGCTTACAGTGACCGCTATTGATACTTCTCCCACTGTGACACTGAAATAAGAAAAGAAAAAGCACCAGCTTATTCCCTGTAAAAAGTTTTACCATTTGATTCTTTTTGAAGTTTTTTTTTCAAAGTTCTATTTTTTCGTTACTTTACTTCCTTTTAAAACATATTTAATTCAAATGAGAAAATGTAATATGAAGGCCAATGATACAACTCTCAGCTAAAGCCATATTACATTTTAAGTAAGTATGTATAGGTGGGTTGTATAGACAAACCACGAGTCTGGCGTAGAAAAAACAGATTTTAGTTACATTATCAAGGTTGTTGGTCAAACACTTTGAAGTTTTAAGTTTGCAATATTCAATCACACTACATGTTGTTACATTTGTATTTAGCAAAGTCAGACACATTCCAATTAATAAATAATAAATTAGAATAATATCCTTCATAGATAATTAAAGAGAGAAAATAATCGTCATATTCCGTTTAATATATTCTAGACACATATCTTTTACATTTAAACTCATCTGAAGCTTACCATCACAGATTTTAAGTGAAACATTTCTTCCTCTTCAATCATTGAATCATTTTCCATTTTATTTCCCCCGTTTAAAGATCGAGGACGCATAATCCTGTAAAACAAATTAACAAAATTATAAGTTCCAATTATTTCAATATTTATTTACTGTAATTGTATGAACTGAAGAAATGTTCCTATCAAAGTCTTGCTATTTTATACTTATTTCAAATGTTGTTATCATTGTTCAATATCAATGAAAAGAAGTATTTTCATGAAGAATATTACTTCTATACCAACTTAAAATACTACTGCAATAATGCAAGCACGTATTACCAATGTTATTTCAATTGCAGACGAAGCTTATGTTTTCATTTGCATAAGGACAGTCTATTTGAAGATGTGTGTGATAAGGATGTTTGCCGTTATGATTATTTTTGAACTGTTATTACAAATCAGTGTCATCAAACGCATAAACAAAATAACTGAATGTATGATGTATGACGAATAACTGAATACTTCATTGATGAGCTTATCCCTAAACGCCGGTCTATAGTGGACTGGTCCTAAATGAGCGAATGTCTTACACTCCGCCCCGTCAAGTAAAATTAATCGAGCAATAAAGCAATGTAACTTCAAATGTTGATGGAAATAGGAAGATGCGGTTTCCTTCGTTTCCCTTCTTTGTAAGTCTTATAAATATTCCCGAACGATGTATGTGTGGATTTAAATGCAGAGTATACATCATCAAAATAAATCAATACATAATACTCATGACATAAATCCCCTTTTGACACCTATTAATTAGCTCGTTTTCTATGTATCCCTATACCAAGTTATAGAGTAAGCCAAACTTGAATGATATGTTTACTATGCGTTCCTATAGTTATTGGTGTTATCTGCACATAATCATTCTTGTTTTCTAATTTACATCCCTTTTAAAGAAAAAAATATAATTCTTCTTACTCATTGATCTTCACTCTAGTGTTTATCTTCTTCTGAAAATTAGTAAATCTCTTCAGCTGTAGTACCAAAATATTTGGTACACTCTGCAAGTGCTGCTTCCTTTGGTGAGGTGTGTTTTGACAACACTGTTGACAGTAACTTTAAAGTAACACTTAATTCATTACCAGTTGTTAGTATCAATTATCAATGAGAAACACTCAATTTGAATATGAATTGTACATTTTATTCCTTTTTTGGAAGATACATATATGAACGCACGGTTTTTCTCTTTGACTAAAAATGTGTTTGCAATATACTTAAATACAACTTACCGATTTGTTTTCGCAACTTTCGTGAGTAGAAAAATAAGGCGAATAAAAATCGTCGAGAAAATCTAAGACCTAGATCATTCCTTCTAATGCTACTTCAATTACTAATATAACGTAATTTAGTGATCGCGAAAGTAAATTGCAGCTAAAAGGATTTCAAGTTCTTAGCGATAATTAAACTTATTGCGAAAATAAGTTGGTTTACAGTGTTGAATAATGGTGCAATTTTCTACATTAACTTATCACATATGTTATGATATCTAATTAATACGAAGTAAGGACACTAAGTTCTTGTGTACATAATTAAAAAGCCTGATATCTTAAATCAATGGATAATGAATTGTTTATTCTTTTTTTTGCTAAGTGTATATATTGCGATTGCATTGTTACGAATCTGGCTTATTCCTTTTGTTCTCGTTTTATTGAGTTAAGAGTTTCGTTCCTTATGCGGGAAACATAGTACACAATTGTATTACCGACATTTTCACTAAATAATACATGTTTTTTTCAATATGAAGTTAAGTTTTGAAAACTTACACTGCCTGTTCCTCAATTAATGACTCTGTTTTAATCGTTTCCTTCAAACATTCCAGTATTGAAGTGGATGACGAAGAAAAATCAACACTCCAAATGATATGTTCCTCATACAAATCCCTTTTCTGAAATTATATACATTGCTGTTGAGGTTCAATTTATCATAACCTCTATCAGTATTCTCAATTTCATAATTTACAAATAGTGAATCTAATTTAATTTGATGTTTTGCTAAAATCTTACCTGTTTGCATCTAAAACATTTCAACGTCGTCTTAATGATAACTGGGTCATTTCCCGCAGGAATTCTGTTCAAAAAGGTCAATAGAAATTGGCAGGGATCCTCCTGCTCACCAACATCTATTGCCATGGATGTATCACTAGCAAGCAAACCCTAAAAAAATCATACAAATAAACAATGTTTCACAATAAATTTCAATAAAGCAAATAATCTACAGCCTCTTTATTCGTTGCGATGAAAACAGGGAGTCTGAAATATGCATACTGCGTATGTCCATATGTTTACCTGAATGGGAAATTAATATGTCATAGTATAAAACCAGATAAAC
This sequence comes from Mytilus edulis, assembly GCF_963676685.1. NCBI lineage: Eukaryota > Metazoa > Mollusca > Bivalvia > Mytilida > Mytilidae > Mytilus > Mytilus edulis. Next base: position 47,759,039 of record NC_092344.1, read on the forward strand.
AAATCATATCAATAAACCAATAGTAGATAGAAAATAAAAATGAGTTACATTTCAATCCCATATTTCAGTTTCAGTGTTTCTTCTGTACCTTTTGCACCTGTGTTTAATGTTGTAATTACAAGTACATATAAACATATAAGCTGTAAGAAATACAGAAAACCAAAGAATACATCACAAAGATAAACAAAAATCAAGCCAATAAACAAAAAGGTGAGAGAAAACTTCTTCCACTAAACAATAAAACTAACATTTATGAGAAATACGCCTGCGTTGCAGTTCATATTTTATTTAAGCGGCTAACCAATAACCAACATATTGAAAAACCACTTTACTTTCAGCTTAAGATATAGGATCGCACAGGTAAAAACATAACGCATCATCAATGTGCAGCTAGTTACGGAATACAAGTTCATAACTGTTAATGAGTAGACTGTCATGGAAGATTTTTTGCTATGGACGGACAGCCGACAGTACAAATCAATAAGAGACAAATGAATACATGGATAATATGGAAGTAATTATACTCAATGATAGCAAGCTTGAAATACGTTGATAAAAACAAATTTCCCGAAAGCAATTTAAGCTTACATGTTTCATACAATGAAAAGCAAATGTTTCCTTTTGGATAGAATTTTTATGAAATTTTGAAATTATAAAATACTAAGGTTCCAAGTCTTTCATGCAATATAGACTTCGAGATGAATTTGGCTATTTGTTTTGGTATTTGTTTCATAAAGCTCTTCAACTGTTTCAGTTCTTATACATCTTCGGGTTTCAAATGTTCGGCTTTGAGCGTTCCTGATGAAGGTAACTCCAGTAAAGCGCTTTGGACATGTTGGACGCATACAAATATTAAAAGTGTTGTTTCAATTTTTTTAAAACCTAAATTGACTCTGCTTACAAATTATAATGATGCTGTAATTCACAACTAATTAACCAGAGTTCATATAGTATTAGGTTTTCAGAATGCTATAATAGAAAAGGTATTTGATCTATCAATTTATAACTTCACCTGTATGAACAGGTGACTAAAACTTAATCAAGGTATATAACACTGCACTTATTCTTCCATACTTCCAACCTCGAGCACTTAACCTTCTTTAATAGTTATCAAAGGTACCAGGATTATAATTCAATACGCATTTCGTCTACATAAGACTCTTCAGTGACGCTCTCATATTATTTTAAAAATGCGAGGACAAGATATCAAATTAATTGAAAGTAATCATTACCAGCAACACATCTACCGAAACATGTCCGTCTCCTCTTTCCAGTCTACATACAATATCGCACACCTCCACTACTAAGGGATCAGAGCAGTCTGAAAATAGAGTATTTTATCATCGAAGTGACCTTTTCTTTCATTTTTGTCAAGTAATGTTAACCTACAGTGTTCATTTGAAATAGTTTGACCCACATGATAGGTTGATAGATTTAATAGGCATTTACAACAATTGGTTTCACTAGTATAAGACAATGTTAACTGCTGTACCCCTATTTTTGAAAATTTTACCCATTATATCTGAATGTTTTGTTAACGCATCGTTACCAATATAATAGAATGTGACATTTTAGCTTTTAAACAAATGAGAGGTGTAGTTGGCTATAAAACCAGGTCCAATCCGCCTTTTTTTTTACATCTGACAATGCCTGTTCCCAGTCCGGAATACGAAGGTTATAATCCATTCGTTTCATGTGTTTCAGCTTCTGATTTTGCCATTTGATAAGGGATGCCGTTTTGAACTTCTCTTGAAGTTCATTATTTTTGTAACTCTACTTTTTGTACTTATACCGGTCATATGTAAAAGTGTTTTCGTAAGTTAAATTTCACACTTTAAGGCATACCTGATTTTTTGGTAAAGTCAACATTTGTTTGTGGTTTTCAAAAATCCACAAATACTTATACCTTTCAAAAAGTTGAACACATACACTGCATGCAGACTTTATATAATTCACAGTATCAAAGTGTATGTGTTTCTTTGTAAATGGTTTAAAAATACTGCTAATCATGAATAAAATAAGTTCAACTTGAAAAAAATACAACACTATATCACTATATATATATATATATATATATAAACGAGTCTAAATTGAAAACCTCAATTTTTATACGTCTGCATGTAAAACAAATTTCGTTGTAGAAGGGTCTAAAAACAGCACAAACAACATTTTCCAAAAGACAAAAACAGTGAAAAAGTATATTTAAACAAAAACTAACAGCTCGAACAACTGATGTTCTTTAACCCTTCTGACTGCCATTGGCGATGGCCAATAAAATTTGATCACAAGATATATAAAAATGGATCTTAATATAAATTTAATACTAAACAGAAAACAATTAACTTGTGGCCACGATGTCATGCCACAAACATAAGGTGTTAATATTTTTTGTGTACACCAGATCAGGATTTCGACAATAAATGTCTCTTCAATGATGTTAGGGATCGAAACGGTATATGGAAGGCCGTATAAATAAAGGCAACAGTAGTATACCGCTGTTCAAAACTCATAAATCCATGGACAAAAAACAAAATCGGGGTAACAAACCAAAACCGAGCGAAACGCATTAAATATAAGAGGAGAACAACGCAACACACACAGAAACAGACCAATCATCAGACAAAACACCACGAGAATAACAAATGTAACATGAAAACCAAATACATGAATTTGGGATAGACAAGTACCGTGCCACGTCTTATCTCAATATCTCAAAAATAAGAGAAAACACAAACGACTCAACGTTAAAATGCAACACAAAGAGAAAAGAACAATATTATAACAATGACCATCTTCCTGACTTGGTACAGGACACTTTTAAAGGGGAATAAAAGTGGTGGGTTGAACCTGGTTTTAAGGCATGCCAAACCTCGCACTTTAATGGCAAAGTTAAATATAACATTGAAATGACAACATAATATTACAGGACTACAATACAAATAAATAGGAGAACATATTAGATACAGAAAAACATGATTAATAGATAACAAAAAGCATCAGGTTTAAAATTCAATACGCCAAAAACGCGCCTTGCCCACACAAGACTCACCAGTGACGCCCAGATATAAAAGATCGAAAGTGAAAAAAGTACAAAGTTGTACAGCACTGAAGATCAAAAGTTGAAAAGGTTTCGCAAAATACGGCATTGTTTTTATGTCCGGGATAAGAACATTCTTATTATATAGAACAATTCATGCTATTGCAAACAGTAAATTTTATCAAATGAATATGAAAGAGATATACACAAAGAAACTAAAGTATTAACTAATTACAGAAAACTAAACCTGAATACATAACGCCTAGATATAAAAGATATGAAAAAGGTACAAAGTTGTACAGCACTGAAGATCAAAAGTTGAAAAGGTTTTGACAAATACGGCATTGTTTATATGCACGGGATAAGAACATCCTTATTATATAGAATACTTAATGCTATTGCAAACAGTAAATTTTAACAAATGAATATGAAAGAGATATACATAATGAAACTGAAATATTAACTAATTACAGAAAACTAAACCAAAGTTTATCACAAAATAGACACACATCCGAATCAGTCCAAGCGTCAACGTAATTAAAAAAATTGTGACGTCACATACGATGGCGAAAAGGCAGACACGTTATGCCACATTTGAATTTATGAAATTTAGAAACAGCATGACGTCACATATGAAAAACTATCATTCAAAAATGAGATAGAATTAGGATTGATTTAGAACTAAATACTGATAATTCATTTAAACAAAATGCATATTGCAATACTTATTAATTGCAATTAACTGTAATATATATATGCCCAGTTTGTTATGAATCCAACTTCAAACGTAAATAATCGTACAAAATTTAATATAATTAATAAAGAGGAGGTGGTTAATTTTTCTATACGTCATACCTAAATATATAATAAGAAGACGTCAACACATTTGACAAAATCTGATGAGAATTACAAATATAACATTAAACATGTAAACTAAATACATGAATTTGGGATAAACAAGTACAGAAACACGTCTTATAGTAATGCGAATTCACATTCAGCAAAACGGTCACAATCGGGAATAAGTCACGTTTGGTAATTAAAAGATTAGACGACATAATGACAAACCACAATCTACCATGTAGTAAAAATGTCCTTAGCTAGTTTGGTTAAAGAGACATCATATGGATCAACCAATTCGTGATGGTGTCCATAAAATTTACGGAGTGTCAATTTTAATCTGTCCTCCTCATAACTTTGTTGGAGCAGTTTCTGCGTAAGGAGCACACTCCTGTATATGAAGTCCGTATAGTGTGAACAAGCACGTGAATAACGTATCAATTGTGATATGTAAACACCATACGAAGGGGCAGAGGGTATGTTACTGCTGAGAAATGGGAAATTGATAATTGGGAAGTTGAAATCGTCCCGTTTATCATAGATTTTTGTGTGAAGTCGTCCATCTACGTCAATATTGAGGAAAAGATCAAGGTATGAAGCAGTCCTTCTAGTATCAGTAGTATCCTTAATTTCAAGTTCACTGGGATATATGAGATGTAAGTATTGGCTGAAGTATGGGTTGTTCAACGATAAAACATCATCAATATATCGAAAAGTAAAATTAAAGAATTTCGCAAGGTGCTTTTTCTTTTTGTCTTTTAGAAGGTTCTGAATAAATTCTGCTTCATACGAATACAAAAACAAATCAGCCAGCAGGGGTGCACAATTAGTACCCATTGGAATACCGACTGTCTGTTGAAATATAAATCCTCCAAACTCAACAAATATATTGTCGATCAAAAAGTCCAGCATTTTAATAATATCATCTTCAGTATATTTTCTGGAAGATTCAGTGTGATTCTTCACAAAATATGAAGTATTGTATCCCAAAACAAGAAATTTGTATCTACGATTCCCATTTTTATAGAAAAAGCTCTGTTTTATGAGTTGGTGAAGTCGATCTTTCAACTGAGCATGGGGAATAGTAGTATATAGCGTAGAAAAATCAAAAGTTTTTATGTTGCTGCAAAATTGCAAAGATTGTGATCGAAGGTTAAGCAGTAGATCTTTCGAATTTTTGAGAATCCACATCTGGTTAACACCACTGGTAGAATATATCTCCTCACAATATTTTTGAAGCCCATCTTTAACTGTAGAAAGAATAGTAGTCAATACTTTAGAAAGATGTTTAGTCGAACATTTTGAAGACCCAGCTATGTATCGTTCTTTATATGGAGTTTTGTGTAATTTAGGTATCCAGTATAATGAGGGCAAGTTTTCTTCGTTTTCTTTGATGTTGATACCAAAAGAAAGAAGGACAGATTTATGATTTTGTAAAATTTCATCCTTGGTAAATGATGTTAAAGAATATGTAGGATTACCAGTAGTTTGATCAATTCCAAGCTCTGTAGTGAGACATTGCAAATAATGTTTTTTACCATTTTTACCCCCATTTTTAGATAGACTCTTGAATTTTAAGAGTCAATATAGGATGAACGGATCATATATACCGGAGTGAAAATATGATACAAGCCCAAACGAAAAAATATAAACAAGTCTATAGATATATATGTGTGTGTGTAAATAATAAGTAATGATTAGTTTTTGGCAATATGTAATAAAGAACAAAAATCAGTGCTATTTATATTGGTATGTCCTTTGCTTCAAAGTTATTTGTACAAATGTCTAAATTTACATATATTGTTGCGGGACATGTTTATTATATATAGGACATTAACGGAATGCATTTGGTGTGCAAACTTTGACGTAATTTTTTGTCTACGTCACTGTGAAAATACTGCCGTTCATCTGGTATCTATTTAAATTGTTATGTCAAACCATCAGTTAAAATTCCCAACAAAATATGACTTTTTATTTCAATAATGACATGCTGTAATAATATTTACGCATCCCAAACCCGAAGGACCTACTCTTTTTGTAAACCTCAAAAGACATTATCTTCACAGTAATTTGAGTTAAATGCATTTAATAAATTATCTATACTGTATACCTTTTAGTTTGTTTGACATTAAGGGTATTGACCGTATGATCTGGATGGCAGCATTCAACCAGCAGTTGAGGAGATCATTGTTCAAACCCGTTGATTTTAACGGTGCAGCCTGTTGATAAGGGCTCTGTTGCATGTCTTGTACATGATTGGCTGGTATTTTTTTCTTAACAGAAATAGGGGTTTTGGGAGAACTGAAATACTTTGGTCCGGATGTTTTTCGTTCCCGTTTGCACCAATGTTCCTTTTCAGTGTCGGGGTCTCTGCAATGTTTCCTTTTTCGATAAGATGTTAGTTTGCTACCGGCTCGGAACTCATTCACCCTACCTTTCAGAGTTTTATGTATCTTTCGTACAAATACACCGGGTCTTAGTCGTTTCTGTTTCTGAAGCGTATCTTGTTTTACAATTTTAAACCAGTTTTCAACGCAGGCATTGGTATCTCGTGACTCTTGTTTTTCTGTTGTAATTATATCTTTTGTATATCTTTCTAAATCGCCAAGTAAAAGACCTGTCCATAAAGGTAACAGGTACATGTAGTTATTAAGGATGAAGTCGTATGATCTGGGACTGTAATAGGAATTCCATGTAATTCCATTATCATACAGGGCAAAATGTCTTTCAATAGCCTTTTGGTAGAACGGTGATGTGTTCCTCATAGGTCTTTCGTCTGTAACAATACAGCAATCAACCTCTTCAGCGTTAAGTTCGTCTTCTATTATTTCAATTTCTGCGTGGTCTATATTTTCCATTTCTTTCTGCAGAAATAATAGATGTTCATCAACCTCATTGCACAAAGTTTTTGAGAGTAGAACTATTGTCAAAGATTTCCATATTTTAAATATGTACTCTACCTCATTCCCGTTTTGCATGATTGCAAAAACCCTTGTGATAAACTCTACCAGATCTTTGTTAGGTTCTTTTGCAGAGAGTTGAGACTTCATTTTTTTTATCATGTGACTTGCACAGAGATGGACAATAGTGAACTTTGCCATCACTGGCTCTTTGTATTTCCTAGTAGTGATGTTCCAGGCCCTAGATAAGTATACTGGCAAGTCTTCTCTATTAAAAATCAATAGGCTGGCGTATATAAGAGGCCAGCTGAAGTCAGTTTCAATTTTCGTTGGAACAGTCCGCACACCAAAATGTTTGACAATGTTGTGTCTAATGGTATGAAGAAAGTGCGAAATTGCAGGAGTTGCGTTGTCATTTGTAAACATTTCAGCAACTGGTAAGGGTGGGTCGTTCTCAATGTCGCTTCTTATAACAAGGGCGTAGTATAAAACTCGTTTCTTTGGTGTTCCTAACTTTGATATAACAGACCCAGTTGCGTCAAAATATAAATAACATTTTCCAGATTTCAGTCTTGAAACTAGTATTTCAAATTGGGCTTGCGTGAACATGATTACCATGAATGGATCGTAGGAAATAGTTTGAATGTATCCACGAATTTTATCACTTGATGTATCTTCATCAAACAACAATTCTTGTGTTAGGACAATTTCCTTAAAGGTATCCTCGTGTAACAAAACTTCTTTTCGTGCCTCATAAACAGCCTTCTGTAGAACTTGTTTCGTTTGACAATCAGTTCTATTTCCATTATCTAATTCATCTGTCGTCATTTGTCCTATTTTTTCATAAAAAAAATTGCTTACTCCTTGTGTTAGAAGCGCTTTTTTTACATCTTTCCGTTTATTGCCTTGAAGTTTTCTCTTCCTGAGTTCCTTCTTGTGGCTTACTTCACCTATTCTGTGTACAACAACAGCTAATTTGGAGAAGTTTGGTGAAGGTTCTTTTGATATGTGAAACTCATATTTGGCACAACCATCAAATGTACAAGTTGCTTTTCCAGTAAAAAAGTCGCACCTTGTTTTCCGAGATTCCCTTTTTGCAACTAAATTCCGGGTAAATCTTAAAACACACGCAGGATTATGTTCCTTGAATTTCCCATAAAACAGGTCTGTCCATCCCTTTTGCAATTTTCGTCTCCCTTCTGATTCTATTGGTTGAATGGTTACATATTCTGAAGAGGACAGATAAAATTCAAAATCCCTAGGGTACGATATTGTTTTCTTTGTCAAATAAGGATCTTCTTTTTCTAAATTTTCTTCATACTTCTCAGTTGTGTGCTCTTCGTCTTCATGATCATCATCATCTTCATCATCATCATCATCATCATCATCATCATCATCATCATCATTATCATCATCATCATCCATGCTGTCCGTGTCTGTCTCATGAGGAACGTAATCCGTATCAACTTTTACATCATCATAATCTTCACCATCATTCATATTAGAAACACCATCAACGTCAATATTTCCACCAACATCATTATCACCATCACAATCGGTACCAACATCATAGCGATCATCATGACCTTCAACACAACCATTATTACTGCCAATTTTTCCAAAAGAACCATCGCCACGTTCACCCCCATTGAATTCTACACCTTCTCTTCTATCGAAACCCCCGCAATACCCATCTGTATAAACATCACCTTGTCTGTCATAATACATTTTACTTTCACCGTTATGCTCACATTCACCACTTGCAGCGCAACGTTCTCCAATAACACCATCACCACCTTCATCATCACAATGTTTAACATCCTCGTCTTTACTAACAACTTCATTGTCACTATCTTCATCCCTTTCCACACTGGCTCAATCTCTTTCTTCAAACCGAATATCATCACTGTCACCAAAACCAGTATCAATCTGATTTACATCTTTATCATCATTACTATCATCTTTAGCACTATCATCCTTTCTATCAACATAACCACCATTATCACGGCAATCAGCATCCAAACCATTATCATCATCATCAAAATCTTTCTTAACATTATAATTAACACCATCATTGACATCATCGTCATCATCATCATCATCATCAACATCATCACAATCCTTATTAACGACATTTTCCTCGTCCTCGTCATCCTCATCAACGTCGTCATCATCATCATCATCATCATCATCATCATCATCATCATCATCATCATCATCATCATCATCATCATCATCATCATCATCATCATCATCATCATCATCATCATCATCATCATCATCATCATCATCATCATCATCATCATCATCATCATCATCATCATCATCATCATCATCATCATCATCATCATCATCATCATCATCATCATCATCATCATCATCATCATCATCATCATCATCATCATCATCATCATCATCATCATCATCATCATCATCATCATCATCATCATCATCATCATCATCATCATCATCATCATCATCATCATCATCATCATCATCATCATCATCATCATCATCATCATCATCATCATCATCATCATCATCATCATCATCATCATCATCATCATCATCATCATCATCATCATCATCATCATCATCATCATCATCATCATCATCATCATCATCATCATCATCATCATCATCATCATCATCATCATCATCATCATCATCATCATCATCATCATCATCATCATCATCATCATCCTCATCCTCCTCATCATCATCATCATCATCATCATCATCATCATCATCATCATCATCATCAACATCAACACCATCATCATCATCATCTTCATCATCATCATTATCATCATCATCATCATCGTCATAGCCATTATCACCATCTTCATTATCATCACCGTCCTTATCATCGATTTCCGCCTTGTTATCGTCACCATCATCATCATCATCATTATCATCCTCATCGTCGTCATCATCACCGTCATTAGCATTATCATCCTTATCATCGACATATTCCTCGTCATATTCATCATCTACATCATTCCCATCATCGTCATTATCGCCGTCTTTGGCATCATCATCGTTATCATCATCAGCAACACCACTGTCGTCGTGAATATCCTCTTCACAACCATTTTCACTTGACAATGTACTGAAATCGCCACCATGATCATTATCGTCCGAGCTATCACCATGTGTACCCCTATCACCACCGTTATCTTGATTATCACATTTTCCGAAATGAAATTTTTTTTTTTCAAGATTTATTCTTATTCGACTGCTAATAACCTTGTGTGATCTACTCGCAGATTTATCTTTATTTTCTTTATCAATGATAAGAGTTCCTACCTTTTTCCTTCTTTCACGGTGTATTTTATCGCTAGATTTGTGATCTGAAATCTTTCTACTCAATTTTTTGTTTTTGTTTTGCAATTGCCGTCTACCGTTTTTTTCGGTTGGACTTCTTCGATTATTAAAAGCAACTTGAAACTCTGATGAATTTATTTTGCGTGGTCGTCGTAACGGTCTAACAATGACTGCACTTTTAGCTTTCCTGAATAAAAGTGTTTGTATTCTCTTCCTGTTCTTTTTTATATTTTTCAATTTCAATTTCTGACATATATCAAGAATATGTTTTGAGTTTATTGTGTAAGACGACGGAGACGAACATGTTGCAAGTTCTTGAATACAGCTAAGAAGTACTTTGTCATCAATTCGTCGTTTTTTCATTTTAAAAAGTTTCCATTATCTGCCAATATAAGTATGAAAGTGTTATAGAGAGTCTGCTGGTAGAACATAGCATAAGATAGTAACAAAAATAACCAAAAAACAACATTTGAAAGACATTTGAAAGACATGCCTTGAATTTTGTATAGGCTTGAAATATATTCCGATGTATGAGCGTTTTCATAATCACGGTCGTTCAACAATTAAGTTGAGTGTAACAAGGTGAACAATACTGAAAAAGTCATGTTTTGTGTAAAAAATGCTCTAGTTGTAAACCATTGTTAAATAATCATAACTTCCATAAGTGAAAACCATCCGCGACGGAAACCAAAAACCGTGGGAAACACGTCGACTATAACTTGAAAACACTGAAGTGCAACAAAAATCAAACTCCAGCAAATATAAAAACGAACTATTTGATAAAATCTGTCTCATTCCTGACTTGGTACTGGATATGTTAAGATAAAATTGTTGGATCTGCAGTATGCTTGTATTGTAACTAAACTTTTGCTGATATATGTGGTAGCAGTTTCCTAAAACTGTTTGAGTTAAAATGAAATTTTTAGATATTTTCCATACATTTCAAAAAGACATGTGAAATGCCTTCACATACATTATTTAAAAAGATCTTTGTTGTCGACGTCCTGTCCAATAATCTATGGAAATTTACCTATTTTCATTGATATATGAGTACAACTTGTGACGTCAAAATGAAACGCAGAAAGGTAAATTTTTGAACAAAGTGGCTTATTTTTCATCACTGTATCAGCTCTAACTTATTGTGATATTGGTAAAAAGATCCGAAGTGAAATCTACGCTAAATAAAAGGGGCCATTTTAGGACCTTACCGAACATACTCCTTTAATAGACCTATAAAAATCAAATAGCACGAGTTGTTTAATCTATTTATATATATGTTTACATCTCTTACATGGTCATAGACAGGTCAACTCGAAAATTCATTAGATGGCGTCTCGGCTACATTTCACTCGAAACGAAATTAAATCTTATTGAGACCATGGACTGTAAATTGTATATTTCATACTTTTGATAGGTTGCAAAAATGTTCTTCATTGTTATAAATAAAATTTGAGAATTTGAGTTAAATTGGTGAACATGAATTTGACAGCTAGTATCCATTTAAGCTACACCGAAAAAGTTCTTGTGCTGGTTTAAATCTACATCACATACTGATAAAATATACTTAAATGATACATATCTGTTTTTCGTTAAAAAAAATTTACATGAATAAGGCCGTTAGTTTCCTCATTTGAATTGTTTTACATTGTCTTATCGGGGCCTTCTTATAGCTGACTATGCGGTATGGGCTTTGCTCATTGTTGAAGGCCGTACGGTGACCTATATTTGTTAAAAAAAGGGGGACGAAAGATACCAAAGGGACAGTCAAACTCATAAATCTAAAACAAACTGACAACGCCATAGCTAAAAATGAAAAAGACCAACAGAAATACAATAGTACACATGACACAACATAGAAAAGTAAAGAATAAACAACACGAACCCAACCAAAAACTAGGGGTGATCTCAGGTGCTCCGGAAGGGTAAGCAGATCCTGCTCCACATGCGGCATCCGTCGTGTTGCTTATGTGATTACAAATCCGGTTTATTGTCTAATTCGGTAGGTCAAATTCATGAAAGGGAAGGGGATTGTAGTTACGACGTAAGGAACATATCCGATATCATTTGTCAAACGGTTATTCCATAACGGTCAACCAACTCGTGATGGCGTCCGTAAAATTTACGAAAGGATGATTTCAACTTCACCATTTGGAACTCTTGGTTAAATAGCTTCCTTGTGAGTAGTAACCCTCTATCAAGAAAATCATGATAGGAAATGCAAGCACGGGAATATCGTATCAATTGGGAGATTGTTAATGTTTGTGTCTTTTTGGTCTTTTGTGGATAGTTGTCTCATTGGAAATCATACCACATCTTCAGTCATAATTTCGTAATAATTAAAATATACAGTCTTGGTATTAATCTGAAGCAGATGTGGTTGGTTGTATCTTGTGATTGTTTCTTTAATATCAAGTTCTCTAAAACATATTAAATGAAATGGATCACTGAATATATAGACAATAACTGTTTAATGTCTTTAAATATCAGCTGTATTTGTACGAGGCTGGGAAACAAGGTGTATGCGATCTTTTAGCGAGCTACTACACCTGTTTCGAGTCGAGTACAAATACAGATGATATTTAAAGACACTAAACAGTTATTGTCTTTATCCTGCATTTAATTTTGTATATTATTTGTATTTTGAAAGACACAAAAGAAACTTGCAAAAAACACATGTTTTGCATTTATTTTAGACTTGAAATCCCTGGAGGCCCATGTAGTAATACGATACAGTGATCACACATTCAGCTTAAGACGGGTTCGCAAAAAAAAAGAATCTCGAATGGTCAACAATAATACATCGCTCAATGTGAATAATTATTTATTTTAACATAACAAATGATTTCTACAGTAAATACATATAACAAAACATTGTTCAATTTGAAACAGGAGTGTACGACTTGTCCTACACTTCAGACTCGACATTCGCTAAACATGCATGCTGTGACATGGTTGTTTTGCTACATAATCACACTCATTAAAGTTTTGAAATCGATGGTTGTCATCGTAGAAAAAACTCCTGTTCATGTTTGTATGTTATCAGAAAATTGGTGTGATTCTTATTTCTCTAAAGAAATGTTTGAACACAAACAAAACGTATAAAAGTAATCGTAAATTCGCAATAAGTACGTCATAGGATTGCAACTACAATACACATTCTGAGGTCACGCAGGTTCATACGATACTGAGTTCGGCAGTGAGCGGAGCTTTAAAGCGATATCTGTATAGTATACAGGGTCGTGTTTAATATCGTAGCTGCTACGTAGTGCTACGTAGATTTTGACTATTGAACGTGTAGCTATACACTAACTGCTACATAGATATCGATAGCGGCTACGTAGCTTCTACGATACTGAACTCAACCCAGTTACAGCATAGCGATATCTGTAGGGCTGTTTCTGTATAGTAGAACACCCAATTCCAATCAATAACCAAGACATTAATATTCTCAATACAATTGTTTCGTAATTTGCTTATAGGGGACTTTTATAGACAACCATACGGTATGTTTTTGTGTTTGGGTGTTTGAATTTATAAGCCACTGAAAAAGAAGTATTTTGTTTGTCAAAATCGAATACAACTGCGGATCCATGGAGAAGAAGAAACTGGATCCACGGGTTGAAACCCACCTTCTTTCTCTCTGTATTAAAATTGGGGCATATAGTTGATACTCCCCCTTATTCATGGGTGGGATCAGCCACTGAAATTGGTGAAATTTTATCGAGTGGATATATCAAGTTAAAAAACATCTTATTGCATTACTTGATATATATATATATATATATATATATACACAGCCATGTATCACCATCATTGATGGCGATCCGATAGATACATCTGTTGTAGGGTTGTCACTGACTCAGACGTACTTATGAATATAATTATTTTCTGTGACTGTATCTTACATTAATCCTTTACTATAGATAATTTAGCTGATCTATAACAATAACATCTTCATGCCTTATATATCATGTACTGTAGTACGGCGCTAGATTAAAACTGACGTGGAAAGGTAACACATGCCCACCGATATTTTGATTATATATATACACCAAGCTGTATGTCAAATGTTATGATTGGTTCCATCTATTTTCTGACATGAAGGCACATTAAATTATCTTTAAAATATTCTCATTATTAGGATGTCATAACTGGTATGAATAAAAACTGATAAATAGCTGAATATGAAATTCTTTTTCGTTGATTTATTTGTTTACAAAACCATTAACAACTAGTTTACCCCCTCCCCTTCTTTTCCGATATATAAAATCAATACTGTACCATGGAAACTTAGTTTAAAGTACTAATTATTCACAAAAAAAGAGGAAAAATAATTATATAATTTATTGCATGCAGTGGCGTAGCCAGGGCTTAAATGATGTGGATGCGAAACTGTCGCCGAGCGGAGCGAGGCTAAAAATTTTGGGACCATTTTATGCAGAACTACATGTCACCCCTACATTCCGACACTGGCTAGATTTGTTTAATTTCAAAATACCCACCAATAATATATATATATATATACAATTGTATTTCTAACATTATTTTATTGTTTTTTTTCGAAACTACCATCATTCAATAGGAAATATTTGATGTCAAAGTTTCATATCCAATCTTATATTTGAAATCTCAAAAACGGACCCATTACAGCACGGCACTTATGTATACGGAACTGCGGAATGTAGAAACAGAAGTGACCCCCCTTTCCTGGAATCTGATCCTCTTCATGGGGTTTTTGATCACTTGTCTTCACGCGTTGCAGGGGACATGAAAATAGCGGGTGTCTGTCCGTCCGATCTTGTTAGCGCTGCCATGAGTAAATTCTTGCCAGATTTTTGTGAAACTTTATATATCATCAGCAATGTCTTTGACACTTGCGAAAAAAGTTCTGATCAAAAGTATTTAACCAATTATGCCCCTTGAATAAAAAGAATTATAATGGAAATCCCATTGCATTTGGTCTTAAGCTTTAATTTTTTGATTTTCTCAAGTTTAGTTATTGCCCTTAAATCTTGATTAGATAAAATATGAACAATGTGGGGACATTGGAACTCTGTTCTTTTGTTAAATATAAGATGATTATTTGTACCTAGATGGAAAAGCGTATATATAAGCCCAGGAATGATTACTCTCCATTATAAATACTAGTAGAGTTTTTATCACGTCGTCTTTCATGTCACAGAAAACGATATCAGGATATGATGGTTTAGTTTTGAACTAGTAATTTACGTTGATATAGGACTGTTGCTATAGGTCATCGCTCTGCTAGGCTCTATTTGACCAAACATGTCAGCATGTCTGCGTATAATCATCCTATGCGCTTGACGCGCTACGGCTTAGACTTTTACGAAAATGTCGAGAGCACTTTTCTGCGATTTATCCATCTTGGTAACATAAAAGTGAGAGGGTTAGCGCTATCAAACCAGGTTTAATCCACCATTTTCTACATTTGAAAATGCCTGTACCAAGTCAGGAATATGACAGTTCTTGTCCATTCGTTTTTGATGCGTTTTTTATTTGATTTTGCCATGTGATTATGGACTTTCCGAATTGATTTTCCTCTAAGTTCAGTATTTTTGTGATTTTACTTTATACCAAATGATTTAAAGGCAAGACCACGTATACTACTTCGGAAATGATTAGACGCTATTCTCATATCCTCACCATTGTTACATTTGGATACTTCAGTGTATCTGCTACAAACACATGCAATTATATTTATTTATTTTTTACTTATTTTTTTTTTTTTTTTTTTTTTGTCAAAATGATGTGGATGCTTAAGCATCTGAGCATACATGCAAGCTACGCCACTGGCATGAATATTGGGGAATATTGTCCAGAATAGAATTTTATATTGCACGAGCTTGCGAGTGTAATATATGTTCTACGAGTGACACTATTCCCCAATATTCATGCAATAGCCCTTTTATTGTATAGAAAGATAATATTTTAAAGAAAAATTGGTTTAAACTAAGATTTTGTCGTTTTAAACGTCATGAATTTTAAAGATTTATTGCACTAGTGCAATATTAAAATTTATTGCATGCTAACTTTTGGTTACTTTCTGTGGGAAATATTATATTGCTATGCAATAAAATCTGATACCATTCTTAAAATACGATACATTACTTTTCCAAATATGTTCATTACGGGTTGTCGTATTTTTTTGTTGAATAAAAAAGTGGCCCTTTTCTTGCATCTATCCCTATGTAAAGTCTAAACTGATCGATACTAATCGTTAATATCTTAATTTTTTTTTTATCAGAAATGCAATTACTCGTTATAAGGAATACGCCATGAATAGCTAAAGAGTAAATAGGATAATTCGTCTGCAGTGCAGCATGTACGGCTAGATAAAAATCGTCCATTTGATAATATATTTGTTGTTCCCTTTTTATATATCCCAATATTGAAATATATCAGCATAGCATTTGTCAAATAAATTTACTCGCAGTTTTCTGTGTGTTTTGTATCAACTCTTTTTTTTTCATTACCATTACGTTAAACTCAGAAACTGGCAGACGATTCTTGTTTATGTACTAAACTATGGAGCACCATTATACTAATTATGCATATGAACATATGAAAAAATACAAAATAAAATGGATCCAACATTACCAAAAAAGAAACATTCAAACACAGCAGACTCGATTTGTGTTTGCTATAAGAGTGTGAAAGATTGTACCTACATGATAAGTGCACACATTTGTGATTTCTATTGTTTTTTTTGATTATATTTGAGATCTTGACTGTTTTTGATGGACTGTTTGATTTCCACACTAAATAACTGCGTGTCATGATTTTGTGATTCTCTCAGACTGCGTCTGTATTTTTAGATTATTTGTCAGATAATAAAGTTTGGGCAAATACCTCATTATTTTTAAGTGACTGCATTGGCAAACAACCCTAAACTAGTCCCTTTTAATCCGAGTTGTTGAAGTGGTTTTGTGAAATATGACTTTGTTCATAATACTACGTAGATATCATGTACGATTCCTGAAAATGCATGTTCCATTAATATTTCTAACCTGCGCATGTATCCCTTCATCAACTGACTAAGATCAAAAGGTATTTATATTAACATAAAGAAGGTAGTAAAGTATACTCATATTATTATCTAGGAGACAATCAAATAACTAGAATCGTAGAATATAGGGACTATTCGGATCGGTGCTAAGAAAAACATGCTTCACCGGTTGGTGACCTTCTGCTGTTGTTTTTCTATTGTCGGCATTGTTTGTATTTGTTTGCTGTTTGTTTTCTGCTGCAGTTTGTCTTGTGTTTTGTGATTATTATTGTTATCGTACTCTAGTTTGATAAGCCATTGTATTATTTCCTCTGTGTTTTATGCAAGTATTTCTATATATTAATTGAACATCGTCCTTTAGCTCCATCATCCAAAATTACTATCAGCCAATACAAAAAAGTTAATTGTTAAGTAAATTGGTGTACACTTCTCTTTGATATATAGATTTTTTTAATGAGATTAATACATATATAGGTTCACGTATATAATCAATTCAATAGATTTTGAATTTACAAGCTCTTTCAGTGTAGTTTATTTTCATATATGTTTTTTGACGTAAAGTTCAGTTTACTGTTCTAGATTGTCACGGCTTGTATCTTTATTTTGTCCCATCAATGTAAAATTGTAGCCAGTCCAATGCTGTAGATCCGAATTCATCTATATAGTTGTGACTACCATCTGACTTCTATGCTACAAATTGGCAAAAACTAAAATAAATTGACAAAAAATATGTAATGCAATTAATGATGATGTACTGAAACAAATAAACAAAAGAAATAGGCACACTTCCATTTCATTTTCTTTTTATTGTGTATATAAAAAGTATAATATTTTTTCGTAACAAGTGACAGAAAACAGAAAACAGCAGAATCGTTCTTAGGATATAGGATATACCTGTAATTAGGGGATACGGGGGTTCAAAACTCGATCGTAAGGTAATTTGTGGTGTATTTTTTCTTAGGTTCGGCCGTTTTCGCTTTTCGGTCACTTGTTACCCCTTAAATCGCATCTGTGCCACATATTCACTATATAGGTTTTGTTCCCCCTTCTATTACCTTTCTTAGGATATATAGGATATACCTGTAATTAGGGGATACGGGGGTTCAAAACTCGATCGTAAGGTAATTTGTGGTGTATTTTTTCTTAGGTTCGGCCGTTTTCGCTTTTCGGTCACTTGTTACCCCTTAAATCGCATCTGTGCCACATATTCACTATATAGGTTTTGTTCCCCCTTCTATTACCTTTCTTAGGATATATAGGATATACCTGTAATTAGGGGATACGGGGGTTCAAAACTCGATCGTAAGGTAATTTGTGGTGTATTTTTTCTTAGGTTCGGCCGTTTTCGCTTTTCGGTCACTTGTTACCCCTTAAATCGCATCTGTGCCACATATTCACTATATAGGTTTTGTTCCCCCTTCTATTACCTTTCTTAGGATATATAGGATATACCTGTAATTAGGGGATACGGGGGTTCAAAACTCGATCGTAAGGTAATTTGTGGTGTATTTTTTCTTAGGTTCGGCCGTTTTCGCTTTTCGGTCACTTGTTACCCCTTAAATCGCATCTGTGCCACATATTCACTATATAGGTTTTGTTCCCCCTTCTATTACCTTTCTTAGGATATATAGGATATACCTGTAATTAGGGGATACGGGGGTTCAAAACTCGATCGTAAGGTAATTTGTGGTGTATTTTTTCTTAGGTTCGGCCGTTTTCGCTTTTCGGTCACTTGTTACCCCTTAAATCGCATCTGTGCCACATATTCACTATATAGGTTTTGTTCCCCCTTCTATTACCTTTCTTAGGATATATAGGATATACCTGTAATTAGGGGATACGGGGGTTCAAAACTCGATCGTAAGGTAATTTGTGGTGTATTTTTTCTTAGGTTCGGCCGTTTTCGCTTTTCGGTCACTTGTTACCCCTTAAATCGCATCTGTGCCACATATTCACTATATAGGTTTTGTTCCCCCTTCTATTACCTTTCTTAGGATATATAGGATATACCTGTAATTAGGGGATACGGGGGTTCAAAACTCGATCGTAAGGTAATTTGTGGTGTATTTTTTCTTAGGTTCGGCCGTTTTCGCTTTTCGGTCACTTGTTACCCCTTAAATCGCATCTGTGCCACATATTCACTATATAGGTTTTGTTCCCCCTTCTATTACCTTTCTTAGGATATATAGGATATACCTGTAATTAGGGGATACGGGGGTTCAAAACTCGATCGTAAGGTAATTTGTGGTGTATTTTTTCTTAGGTTCGGCCGTTTTCGCTTTTCGGTCACTTGTTACCCCTTAAATCGCATCTGTGCCACATATTCACTATATAGGTTTTGTTCCCCCTTCTATTACCTTTCTTAGGATATATAGGATATACCTGTAATTAGGGGATACGGGGGTTCAAAACTCGATCGTAAGGTAATTTGTGGTGTATTTTTTCTTAGGTTCGGCCGTTTTCGCTTTTCGGTCACTTGTTACCCCTTAAATCGCATCTGTGCCACATATTCACTATATAGGTTTTGTTCCCCCTTCTATTACCTTTCTTAGGATATATAGGATATACCTGTAATTAGGGGATACGGGGGTTCAAAACTCGATCGTAAGGTAATTTGTGGTGTATTTTTTCTTAGGTTCGGCCGTTTTCGCTTTTCGGTCACTTGTTACCCCTTAAATCGCATCTGTGCCACATATTCACTATATAGGTTTTGTTCCCCCTTCTATTACCTTTCTTAGGATATATAGGATATACCTGTAATTAGGGGATACGGGGGTTCAAAACTCGATCGTAAGGTAATTTGTGGTGTATTTTTTCTTAGGTTCGGCCGTTTTCGCTTTTCGGTCACTTGTTACCCCTTAAATCGCATCTGTGCCACATATTCACTATATAGGTTTTGTTCCCCCTTCTATTACCTTTCTTAGGATATATAGGATATACCTGTAATTAGGGGATACGGGGGTTCAAAACTCGATCGTAAGGTAATTTGTGGTGTATTTTTTCTTAGGTTCGGCCGTTTTCGCTTTTCGGTCACTTGTTACCCCTTAAATCGCATCTGTGCCACATATTCACTATATAGGTTTTGTTCCCCCTTCTATTACCTTTCTTAGGATATATAGGATATACCTGTAATTAGGGGATACGGGGGTTCAAAACTCGATCGTAAGGTAATTTGTGGTGTATTTTTTCTTAGGTTCGGCCGTTTTCGCTTTTCGGTCACTTGTTACCCCTTAAATCGCATCTGTGCCACATATTCACTATATAGGTTTTGTTCCCCCTTCTATTACCTTTCTTAGGATATATAGGATATACCTGTAATTAGGGGATACGGGGGTTCAAAACTCGATCGTAAGGTAATTTGTGGTGTATTTTTTCTTAGGTTCGGCCGTTTTCGCTTTTCGGTCACTTGTTACCCCTTAAATCGCATCTGTGCCACATATTCACTATATAGGTTTTGTTCCCCCTTCTATTACCTTTCTTAGGATATATAGGATATACCTGTAATTAGGGGATACGGGGGTTCAAAACTCGATCGTAAGGTAATTTGTGGTGTATTTTTTCTTAGGTTCGGCCGTTTTCGCTTTTCGGTCACTTGTTACCCCTTAAATCGCATCTGTGCCACATATTCACTATATAGGTTTTGTTCCCCCTTCTATTACCTTTCTTAGGATATATAGGATATACCTGTAATTAGGGGATACGGGGGTTCAAAACTCGATCGTAAGGTAATTTGTGGTGTATTTTTTCTTAGGTTCGGCCGTTTTCGCTTTTCGGTCACTTGTTACCCCTTAAATCGCATCTGTGCCACATATTCACTATATAGGTTTTGTTCCCCCTTCTATTACCTTTCTTAGGATATATAGGATATACCTGTAATTAGGGGATACGGGGGTTCAAAACTCGATCGTAAGGTAATTTGTGGTGTATTTTTTCTTAGGTTCGGCCGTTTTCGCTTTTCGGTCACTTGTTACCCCTTAAATCGCATCTGTGCCACATATTCACTATATAGGTTTTGTTCCCCCTTCTATTACCTTTCTTAGGATATATAGGATATACCTGTAATTAGGGGATACGGGGGTTCAAAACTCGATCGTAAGGTAATTTGTGGTGTATTTTTTCTTAGGTTCGGCCGTTTTCGCTTTTCGGTCACTTGTTACCCCTTAAATCGCATCTGTGCCACATATTCACTATATAGGTTTTGTTCCCCCTTCTATTACCTTTCTTAGGATATATAGGATATACCTGTAATTAGGGGATACGGGGGTTCAAAACTCGATCGTAAGGTAATTTGTGGTGTATTTTTTCTTAGGTTCGGCCGTTTTCGCTTTTCGGTCACTTGTTACCCCTTAAATCGCATCTGTGCCACATATTCACTATATAGGTTTTGTTCCCCCTTCTATTACCTTTCTTAGGATATATAGGATATACCTGTAATTAGGGGATACGGGGGTTCAAAACTCGATCGTAAGGTAATTTGTGGTGTATTTTTTCTTAGGTTCGGCCGTTTTCGCTTTTCGGTCACTTGTTACCCCTTAAATCGCATCTGTGCCACATATTCACTATATAGGTTTTGTTCCCCCTTCTATTACCTTTCTTAGGATATATAGGATATACCTGTAATTAGGGGATACGGGGGTTCAAAACTCGATCGTAAGGTAATTTGTGGTGTATTTTTTCTTAGGTTCGGCCGTTTTCGCTTTTCGGTCACTTGTTACCCCTTAAATCGCATCTGTGCCACATATTCACTATATAGGTTTTGTTCCCCCTTCTATTACCTTTCTTAGGATATATAGGATATACCTGTAATTAGGGGATACGGGGGTTCAAAACTCGATCGTAAGGTAATTTGTGGTGTATTTTTTCTTAGGTTCGGCCGTTTTCGCTTTTCGGTCACTTGTTACCCCTTAAATCGCATCTGTGCCACATATTCACTATATAGGTTTTGTTCCCCCTTCTATTACCTTTCTTAGGATATATAGGATATACCTGTAATTAGGGGATACGGGGGTTCAAAACTCGATCGTAAGGTAATTTGTGGTGTATTTTTTCTTAGGTTCGGCCGTTTTCGCTTTTCGGTCACTTGTTACCCCTTAAATCGCATCTGTGCCACATATTCACTATATAGGTTTTGTTCCCCCTTCTATTACCTTTCTTAGGATATATAGGATATACCTGTAATTAGGGGATACGGGGGTTCAAAACTCGATCGTAAGGTAATTTGTGGTGTATTTTTTCTTAGGTTCGGCCGTTTTCGCTTTTCGGTCACTTGTTACCCCTTAAATCGCATCTGTGCCACATATTCACTATATAGGTTTTGTTCCCCCTTCTATTACCTTTCTTAGGATATATAGGATATACCTGTAATTAGGGGATACGGGGTTCAAAACTCGATCGTAAGGTAATTTGTGGTGTATTTTTTCTTAGGTTCGGCCGTTTTCGCTTTTCGGTCACTTGTTACCCCTTAAATCGCATCTGTGCCACATATTCACTATATAGGTTTTGTTCCCCCTTCTATTACCTTTCTTAGGATATATAGGATATACCTGTAATTAGGGGATACGGGGGTTCAAAACTCGATCGTAAGGTAATTTGTGGTGTATTTTTTCTTAGGTTCGGCCGTTTTCGCTTTTCGGTCACTTGTTACCCCTTAAATCGCATCTGTGCCACATATTCACTATATAGGTTTTGTTCCCCCTTCTATTACCTTTCTTAGGATATATAGGATATACCTGTAATTAGGGGATACGGGGGTTCAAAACTCGATCGTAAGGTAATTTGTGGTGTATTTTTTCTTAGGTTCGGCCGTTTTCGCTTTTCGGTCACTTGTTACCCCTTAAATCGCATCTGTGCCACATATTCACTATATAGGTTTTGTTCCCCCTTCTATTACCTTTCTTAGGATATATAGGATATACCTGTAATTAGGGGATACGGGGGTTCAAAACTCGATCGTAAGGTAATTTGTGGTGTATTTTTTCTTAGGTTCGGCCGTTTTCGCTTTTCGGTCACTTGTTACCCCTTAAATCG